>NC_138209.1:64447864-64928400 GCF_964194415.1 Vipera berus
CTTTACTTATTTAATTGTGATGAAGCTCCTTAGTTTATTTCAATTATTTTGACGTAATAGAATAAATTAAATACATGTAAAATCCAAGTAGTCAGTATATAATTCAATATACATGTTTTTGTAAAACAGATTTTTTTCCTGAATAATTCTGTGACCATATTGTATAACATTACTTAAAAGCAGCTATAAGGAAGGGCTTGACCATAACAAATGAGATAAAACTTCCTTTAACAGTGCTAACCCAATAATAATTAGTTCATTAGTTTTGAAACATTGTAGGTGGTACCCAGTAGGTACCAAAAAGATGGATTAATTTCACCTTTAATTCATATGACATAAACTTAGTGTTATGTTTCCTTTCAAGCTCATTCGTTGAAAAAAAAAAACCAACCTAAACTAGTAGAAACACCAAGGTCTTAACCCAAAGAGTCAGATTGCAAGGCTAAATTAATCTACCAAAGTCTATTACAGAGAATACTACTTCTAAATAAATATAAATATACATAAAAAGAGATGCATTTTCTACTGAAACCAGTGGGGTAAATTTGTTAACATAGTTCTTCATGATTTTAACTGAATTTCAGTTGAATTTCATGACAACTAGACAGGGTTGTTTTTTTACTTTATTTTATTACAGTTTTGAAAATGCACATAAACTACAAAAAATAAGCTATAAAGTTTTAAAATGCCACAACTAATTATAAACCAGAAAAAATAAAACAAAATAGATAAATAAAATTATAAAGTATCTAAGTATATCACTACTATTTATCAAATGTTAAATAATACATGATGATTTCAGATCAAAGAAGAAAAGGTCTATTGTAAATTATCATGAAATTGATGCCAAAGGGAAACCTATTGTATTGTTTGTTGGTCTCTAGAAAAATTGCTTTTTTTAGAAAAAAAATGGATGTCATACATTTCCTTTATCTAACACCTAATAACCAAATTTTTTTTTTAGTTTTTATTAATTTGTTTATTCTGACTTTAGTTATAAATAATTCAAGGTGATGAGTATGGCTAATGTTCCTTCCTCCTTCTATTTTTCCTAGAACAACTCTGTGTAGTGGATTGGGCTGAGAGAGAATGACTCACCCAAAATCACCCAATCAACTTAATACTTTCCCAAGTTCTCAAAAATAATTGTGCAATTCTCTTTGTCTGATACAGTGACCTTTCTTGAAAAAGAACAGGTTTCCACATTTTTTATTATTTATTTATTTGACTGTCCATCTCATGTAAATGACCCTGGGTGCCTAAAGCAGAATAAAAAGACAACTAATAGCAGAAATAACACAACACAGCATAAAATAGCAGCGGAGACTAATCAGACATCTCATAGTGAATATGACCCAAAAGGAGCTCACTGACATTATGAGGGCTCCAAGCTTAATAGCAAATCCAAGCTGTTAATGACTTGAAAAAGGTCAGAAAGACGAGACTGATGTTGGGATGGGGATAATGTTCCAAAAGGCAGCCACCATGACAGAAAAGGCCTTGCTCCTGAGTCCGGCTAGAGATAGCACTCTCTTGCTGATGGGACCCAGAGCATATCTTTCCAGCTGAATCTAATGGGATGGATAGATACCACTGGTGAGTGATGGTCCGATCAGCAAGCATTATATTTTGGAATATAATTCAACGATAAATTGACACATTTGACTTTCCTCATAAATTTAGTTACAGATGTGCCAATAGCTCACAAGACCAAACCATACGAATCAATGACACTTCCAAAAATTTTATATTATTAAGAGAGAAAATCTGATGTCCATCCTTTCAAATATGTTGTTTGGAGCAGCCAATAGATCCAAAGTAGACATTTTGCTGAATCAATTCTGAAATCCAAAGCAACTGATTTAGCTTTGTAATTATTGGTGTTCTGTTATCATATTCCAGTTATTAAATCCATACATAATAAATGTCAGTACTTGTTCAACTTTAAAAATATTTTTTTATTTTTGATACAAATACAATAGGTTTGGTTTCTGAGATGGACAAAAAACCCTTTCAGATTTCTTAGAAATGGCTGAAGCATCTGGTCAGTATTGAGACATCTCAAGTTTATTTGATTATTTCTTTTGAACATTTATATGGCTGTTCAACACAGATTACATAACTCTGCACCTTGTAAAATTAGTGAAGAAATATGATAAACATAAATACTAAATATGTTATCTTCTGCTGTTCTTGGAATTTTGGGGAGGAGATAATATAGCTGGTAAACAGAAGCAACAGCCGGGAATACCACCTTCTCTGAATATAGGAAAACTTCTGGTGGGGCTATTAAAGAAATGTGGCTACAACTGTGGCTTCCTCTTTCTCCAGCAGAGGCTTCAAATTAAACTCCCAATTTAAATCTGACATGTAGAAAACTATTTAAACTCTGGAGATTCCTTCTGATATTGCTGTCAGAGGCATAAGAGTCTTTGTATCACTGGTAATGTAAAAAGCAATTAATGAACATATCTCAAAATATGCAACTAAAGTTGATATCTGGAGAAAAAGAAAGTTTTTTTTAAAAAAATATATATTGTTGGGTATATGTAATGTATTGGCCTTAATTGCTGTAATCAGTTGAATGATTGCTTAATGGCTGTGTTTGTTTGAAACCTAGACTGCTTGTCTCCAGGACTGTTAACTGTCTTTTTGTGCGGGAACTAATGTTTTAATTCTATTGGTTGCCGCCTAGTGGCGATCTGTATAAATAGTAGTTTAGCAGCAGTTAGTGCTGTTTCTGTTGTTACTGAATAAACATGTTGCTGTTTCACCGTTCTGCCTCATCAATGCCTAACCGAACTCGGAACATAACAGTATATTTGTTAACAAAACAGTATATTGGAATGAAAATTTTATTGAATATTATCATTGTGGGTGCAGATCTCTAAAGTCAGGGAATGGTGTAGTTCCCATTACAGTAGCAATGGATTTTTTTCAAACCCTCTGGATAATTTAAAATATTGGGGGAAAATTCAAATTTATTGTCATGCAAAACTGAAGCATTAGATTAATTTTTTTAAAAAATGGAAGAAAATGTTTTGAAAGTGTAGTTTAAAATGGGATAATTACTCAGGGATCAAGTATAATCTATTTAAAACCTTTGAAAAATTGGAAAAAGAAATACAATTTTCCTAAAATGACAGCATATACCAGTACTATTAAAACATATGCTATTTTCTTGGTTAAGTATGTATGATTTAAGAATCTCCAAACTTCTGCTCCTTCCCCTTGCTTTGGATATATGGAGAAGATTATTATGAATGAAAGGAATTTGTGACATACGTTTATCAATGTAATTTGCTTATTTTTCCCTAACAGAGGTTTGATGAACTGAATGAGGGTCCTCTTAAGAAAAAAGAGACTGGTCAAGCACAAAAGGGAACTAAATAGTATACAGCAGTTTATGTCTATATATTTTATAATCTTTTCCTTCAAATTATTATTTCCCTAGAATGAATATAGATCTATGCAATTTTGGGAATTAAAGGCCATGCTTAATTTGAGGCTTTAGTGTAGTGTGTTTCTAAAGATATGAGCTGTTTTGTTGTTGCTTAAACTGTAGAATTCAAAACTAGAATGCTTTCCAAGATGCAAGGAAAATCTCATTTGCAAAACTTTGATCTTTTGTGAATGTCTTGATGCATAAATTTTAGCAAAGATTAAAAGCACTTTACAGACCTTCTATACTGCTTTGTTCCATTCTTCCTCTTATTACACCAAGATATTTTGCAGAGGTGCTATATATTTAAATCTGTTTGCAAACTGTCCCATCCTTTCAGTTTTACAGCTATTATAATCTTATTCTTTTTTTGTATTTTGTATTTTGATTGTTTATAGTTAAGCCTGAAGATAAGCTCTGGCAATGTTGAAACTTTGTAATTTAATTTATTGCTAATAAAATTATTGCTTTCCAGTATAAAAATTGTACAATTGTTGCATATTGAAATCAGTGAAGGAATATTAAAAACATTAAGTCAAAGCATATGCCCACTTAAGAATATACTGTAGCACTATTTTTATTCATATTTTGAGAAAGGAAACTAGCTATTAATGCAAACATTCTAATCTTTTTATAATCAGGAATATCTTCTTTTTAGGAATGTGACAGACACATGATTACAACTTACATTATTGAAAAATTAAATGAAACATATCTTTAAGACATGGAAGTGATTATATACTTTCAGAAGTCAAAGGCTTCTATCTTTGTTTTCAAAATTGCTACTTCACAGAGAACATTTTAACAAAATGATAATTATGATCAGAGAAGCAAATGTCACCCCAGTTATTTGCAGAAATCTTTAACTGGGAAACTATTCATGGCAGAGATATTCATAAAAAGAAAAATCTAGAAAAATAGCTAGCCTTGTGGAATGGGTTTCAAATGCATTGCCACTAACCATGAATATCTTAATACAAAACCTCTTTATTTGTGTACTATCTTAGTTATTGGGAAGTGGTCAGAATATGAATGGTAGTACAAAAAAACTATTTAATGCAATTATATTGTAATGCCTTCTCAATGCTGCCCTTCATTTATTTATTTATTTAACAAATTTATACAACCATCCATCTCCTGACTCTGGATAATATACAATTGTCAGTGATTTATTTATTTAGCGTATGGCTGGTCACACATAGAATTAAAAGCACTTCATATTTACAAGTTAGAACAGTTAAAACAATTTTTTTTTAAAAAAAGAAGCAATTATGCAAACCCTAAGCAAAGAGAGAGAAAGTACCTCAATCTCAATAGTAAAGTCATCTAAGCAAGTCCGTTTTTTAATGGACACGCTCAGATCTTTCCTCCTCCATGAATTTGATTTTTTTCTTTACTATGTACTTACCAAATATGACAGGAGTGATTTCTCTCATGTGATGCTTATAGGTCCATGGTGGTGAACCTATGACATGCGTGCCACAGGTGGCACGCAGAGCCCTCTCTGTGGGCATGTGCGCCGTTGTCCCAGTCCTAGGCCTTCATCTGGGTTTTATAAAACCTTTTCGCTTTCGACCTCCACCATTGTGTGCCAAAAAAAGAAGGTTCAATCAATCAATTTCAACTTCTCGCGGGGAAAAAAAAAGATCTCGCAAAGTTGGAATTGATTGAAATTTTTACTCCCATCCAGTCTGCCATTACCACTGCAGCCACGCCCACCCAATTGGCCATGCCCACCCAATGGTCCACACCCACCCAATTGGCCATGCCCACCCAATTGGCCATGCCCACCCAATGGCCCACACCCACCCAATTGGCCATGCCCACCCAATGGTCCACACCCACCCAATTGGCCATGCCCACCCAATTGGCCATGCCCAC
The DNA here is from genome assembly GCF_964194415.1 of Vipera berus. Classification (NCBI taxonomy): domain Eukaryota; kingdom Metazoa; phylum Chordata; class Lepidosauria; order Squamata; family Viperidae; genus Vipera; species Vipera berus. Next base: position 64,453,188 of record NC_138209.1, read on the forward strand.
CCAATGGCCCACACCCACCCAATTGGCCACGCCCACCCAATTGGCCATTCCCACCCAATGGGCCACACCCACCCAATGGGTCATGCCCACCCGGCACCCGATGATACCTAAGTGGGTTTTGGGTTGCAGTTTGGGCATTCAGTCTCTAAAAGGTTCACCATCACTCTTATAGGTATTACTGAAATAACAAATATAAAATGCCCTGATTATTCAAATGTATAAATCAATAAATGGCATGTTACAGGTTCCATCATCTAGGGAATTCCATCTGGCAGGCTGTAAGCGGCAGACTTTTTCTGACGCACCAACTGCATTGCAGAATCTTTTCTCCCAGAGATAAGATTGGCCTCATCATTCCTGAATTTTTGAAGTTTCTTCAAAACTTTGCTTTGCCAGCAGACCTGGGAACCCAAGTAGATGGGTGAACAAATGAGGAGGCTCCCTTATTGTTAATATACTCCTCCACATATTACTTTTTCTGTCTTTTATGCTTTTTAATAATTATTATGTAATGGTTTTAGATAAAGGCTGTTTTATATTTCTACTATTCTATTGGGTTGTTGTACACCCACCAGGTTTTCTTTCTGTAAGAGGGGCAGTCATATAAATTTTATTAAATAAATAAATAGCTAACTATTACAGTTGGTTTTATTTAATGAAATTGATTTGATATTACATTGAAATGCAGTTTCACCTGGCTAGATTTAGTCAAGGTGGACCATGATTTTACTTAATTCTGGTTCATTACACGTCTGAAATTGATCAGTTAAAAGGGAGGGAGGGAAGGAGAAAGACAGAGAGACACACAGAGAATGTTTCTTAGCTAATTTTCAAGACAGATTTCTTCCTACGTTATTTTACAAGAAAGAAACATGTAATTACTTATCATATGCCCTTTTGTCCCATCAACTTAGGGACAAATACAACCTGTTATTTCTCACTTCTGCAAATCTGATCAGAGAAGAAGCAATTTTAGCTACCATCCATGTTTGGTTAGGTTTAGTTAGCAAGTTACTTAGGCTCACCTATTTTAAAAAAAATTGCATTTTTTTCTTTCTTTCCACCATTTCCCTTAATATTATCTGACAAGCAGCTTTTGGAATTTGGCTCACCTTCAAACGGACTTTGCCAGACTCCAGAAGGAATTGCCATTCAGAAAATTAAATTAAATTAAATTAAATTAAAAGATCTTATGTTCTTACTGAAAATTAGTATCTTTAAGACAATTAAAAATATTATTTTAATTCTGGCTAGCCTTTTTGTTTTCTTTTTCTCCCTGTACATTTTAAGCACCATGGGCAGCTGTTTTTCAGAATCCAACCGGGATGTTTACAAATCCTTCTGCAGTTCTAACTGTGAAATATATTTTGCCAATTAGAGATCAAAGTTTCTTTGTACAACTTCTGCATGAAATATTCCATGATGCCAGGGAAGAATTTTGTTCATTTTTATTATTATTTCAGGAACAAAGTTCTTTCAAAATTCAGCTTAATGAAGCATAACAGTTATGATTTTAATTCTCACCTTTTCAAATATAACTGTAGTGTTAAAAAAATAAAAAGAAATTGGGATGATTCTTTCATTAAAAGTTACAGGTAGTTGCTTGATAAGGTCTCATAAAATAATAATGCAGGGATGTTCATATAATGAGTGCCTCAGATTTTTATTCAGTAGGTTAAATGTTTCTCCGGAATCTACAGTAGATTTTGATGATTCTGGCTGTAAGGATAATAGCAACATATTTAAATGTTAAATACCCCTTCCCTCAGCCTTTTTAGGCTTTTGAATTTTTAATTCCACTTTTACCGTGGAAGTTTTAAGTTTGTTCTTAACTCTATTTTTAATCTATGTTTTTCTTTGTGTGCTTATATTGTTTTATTACGTTGTTGTAAACAGCCCAGAGCCACTTAGGTGAGATGGGTGATATAGAAGTTTAATAAATAAATACCTAAAATAAAACCAGTTTTATTAAGAAAAAACAGTTTTTCTTAACCATGGCAACTTTGATCTTCATCATCCAGCATTCCCTAGCTGACATATGGAGTTGACGTTTACACATCCTAAAGTTGTTGAAGTTGAAAAACGCCGATATAGATGAAGATGAAATGAAAATGAAAATGAAAAACAAAAAACAAAAAGATGAAGGAATAGCAAACAGGTAGAAGGAAGACTGGTGTAGTTGTAGTTCAGTTACAGTACATATTGATGAAAACCTCAAAAAGAAAGTGATAAGCAGCGGTGGGATTCAATTATGTAAACAACCGTTTCTCTGTATGGATGCAGCTTCTGGAAGTCCATTCTGGACCTGGGCAAAAAAAAAAAAAGCTACTGGTTCTGCCAAACTGATGGGAACTGGCCGAATCCCACCACTGGTAAGAAGCAGAAAGAAAGAGCAAGGACAATTTGTACAGCTGTGGCAGAAATGAGGATGGTTTGTACAATAGTATGAAGAAATAGTGAATGGTCTTGCAATTAGGTTTAGTTATATTTTAGGTTTTATTTCTTATTTTGTGTCTTTAGTTTATTTGGCTGATTGTCTTGTTTTATACATGTTACTTCAGCAGGTACATATGTATGAGAATTTTACAGTACTGCCTGAACAGGCACATCTGCAATTATGTTAGGTTAATTAATGCATTTGATATATTCTCTCTTCATTGTGCCAAGCACTTTCTGGGATTCAATTATACTTTGTCTCATTTATAACTATATACTGAAAGAGCAAATTGTTATATTTTAAATACATGACAAAGCAGTAAGCTTCCTTTTATGCAGTTTAATGGGAATATTATGTCTGCAGCCCCTGTTTGAAGAATGTGGCTAGCTTACCATAGGCATAATCTTCAGGGGATTTATCCTGAACATGCCTTGCTTTAATAAATAGGTGCAGTAGAAGAATTCTATATCATCAATTGTCCTCTTTCTCCTTTTTCAGATAGTCATAACTGAGCAGAATCATTCCATGAAGGTGATGAATACCCATTCTTTATTGGCCCTTTGCCCTTTGCTTTACCACACACAATTCTTAAATAAACTTTTTCTGCTTTGTTTCTTCTTTTAGCTTCTGTTTTGGAGATGAAACTTAATCTGCTCTGTTCTCTGTTCTCTGTTTCCTCTTGACTGCATGGTTCCCCAGGAACTCCAGTATAACATCATTACAATATAGTAGCTAAAGTAAATGTATAAAAAAACCTAATAAACCTAAACCCCATGTTATATCATCTAATTAATAATACAGTATCCTCTTTAATAAATCAAAGCCCATTATATATATATTATGTGAATTAATCAATAAATCAAACATATTCATAATATATTTTTTCTTTTGGGTCTAATTTTTAAGTATTAAACAAATAACATCCTTATTTTCAACTAATTTCCAAATGTTTTAAATTTAATGACCAAAATTTTCCTTAACTCAACTTCTCCCTTTGACCCTCTAATTAGTAATATGCAATCTCCTTTGATATATCAAACACCCAATTTTCTTCAGCCTTATTTCTTTCTTTGCCAACTAGCCTTCCATGTCAATGCTTTTAAATAATCAAATAAATCTCCCTCTATTATTATATATATTGTTTGGAATAAGAGAAAGTGTTGTGTATGTAAATAGTTGCAAACAGGGAAGATTGCAGATTGCAAAGGTAGTGGGGTTTGAGCGGGAGATTCTGTTGCAATCATTGGTTGCCATAAACAAGAAGCGGGAAAATAGTCTCTAACGATTGGTTACAGTTCAAGCAGTTCCACTATAAAAGGTTGCAACATTTGACAGTTAGCAGTTGACTTTGTGTATTCAATAAACTCATTCCTTGTTAAACCACTCTGAGTCCTCGTCTATCAGAACTAAACAGAAAGCATTTAGTTGCCATTCTTAGAGGGTGGGATAGAAATTCCTTCCCTCTCTCCTCACAGGGGGAAAGATACTTTGGGCAGCTTTTACAGGAAGAAAAATACTAAGGATCTTAGAGAGAAGATCGGATCTCACCCAGTCTCATCCGCACTCCTTTAGAAGCGCCTGGTGGTAAGTTTCACTTCAGCTGTCTGCAGCCTAGTGATGAACCATATTGCTATGGCCGGTCTTTCCTCCGCCGGTTTGGAGGGGTGCCCAAGATCAAGCGGAAGGGCTGCCACCCTGCTGCACCCTCCAGCAGAACAAAACCGAACGCAGAAAACGCAGTTTGCCTTCTATCGGCCGTGGCAGCCACGATGGCAAAATGGAAGTCCATGTGTAGTGTATATTAATGTCTTTTCTAGAGTGAAGTGTTGAATGCCATACTAGAGAATATAATTCTAGGCCACATACTGTTCAATATATTTGCAAATGATGATAGAAAATATGTTAGTAAATTTTCAGAAAATACAAAAATTATATATAGTAATCATGATTCTTTTTTATTATAAAATGGATTAGTCCCATGAAGGATTTATACACTAATAGTCACCATCATACCACCATACACCATCTGCTTATTCTATGTCCTCCAGTAGGTGAATAAAAATTCTAAATCCAATTTAAATATCTGGCTGACTATAATAATATAATTGAAAGAGATAGTCACCTGCTGCATAATACCCCTGACTTAACAAATGTCAATTAAAAAGGTAAAGGTAGAGGGTCTCCCACACATGTGTGCTAGTCGTTTCCAACTCTAGGGGCTGGTGCTCATCTCTGTTTTAAAGCCGAAGAGCCTGTGCTTGTCCGAGGACGTCTCCATGGTCATGTGGCTGGCATGACTAGACTGCCAAAGGCGCATGGAATGCTGTTACCTTCCCACTGTAGTGGTTCCTATTTTTCTACTTGCATTTTTACATGCTTTCAAACTGCTAGGTTGGCAGAAGCTGGGACGAGTAACAGGTGCTCACTCTGTTACGCAGCACTCAGGATTCAACCCACCAAACTACCGACCATCTGATCGACAAGCTCAGCCTCCTAACCCACTGAGCCACCGCGTCCCTTTTAAATGTCAATTAGAAAGACAAAAAAGTCTGGATAGTTGGAGACAGCAGAACAGAAGAGAAAGAACTGGAGAAGATAACTGAAAACAGAAATAGAATGATTTTGGCATCTGGAGCATCACTTGAACCTTATTGGCATTGACAAATTCACCATCCGTCGATTACAAAGGGCAGTTTTACTCAGAACAACTTACATCCTTCAACAGTACCTCTAACACTATCAAACATCAACATCTGCCAACTCAGATCCTTGGGAAGGACACAATGAGCTGATAGAAATCCAAATCCAGTTTAAGCATCTGGCTGACTATGCAATAAACCATAATAATAACAATTCAATCATAGCAATATCAGCCTGTGAAAATGTGTTTTTCCCCATTGCAATTTTTCCTAATATTCAGAGTTTTCCGGAACGTAGTTTCATCAAAATAGCATGTAGACCAAAATATGATACTCAAACCCCTTCCATTTCAAATACATTTTCCCATAAGATGTGGCTCAAAATGAAACTGAAAATGTAAAATGCATTTGTTTTTTAAAATGGTATTTTTCTTCATTTTTCTGCAAAGACTAATTTTTGCAGTTATTAGAAACCACTCAAAGAACAGCTAAGCAGCTAGTACTATATTCATTTATCCCTTTGTCCTTTTAAGCTCTCAGACTGCTATGTATCCATAGTAACTCAGTCTTTTCACTCTGAAATCCATTAACTGGATTCAGTTCTACTATAAAATCAAAGTCAAGAGGGCTTTTTTTAAAAGTTGGTTTAAACATTTATAACAAATATTCCTGAAGGGAAAAAATCCTTTAAAGGCTGTTTTTCCCCATTGTAATTTAATTATTAGTGGAAAGTAATGGGTACGAAAGAATACAATTTAGGCTTTAATGTCAAATATTTCATTGGCTATATTTAAAATTCTTTCAAAATAAATAAATTCAGTGCAATTGTCATTCATCATCTGATCAAATGACAGTGGTATCATCAACAATTTCTGCATCATTCAAACCCAGAGATCATTCATATGAGCATAAAATTCAGAATATAATGAGTTGAATAATGAACTGAATCAAACCTGGGGTTGAATTCTGAAACAACTTCCTAGGGAGTAAGCTCCACTGAATTTAGTGGGAATGTTTTGACCACATGAAATGGTACAAAAATCAGTTAAATACAGTTGTCCATTTAATCGGAGATCCTGAAATCGTAATGGAAGTCCAATTTTGATTCGTCATTTTTTGGGCTCTGTTATCAGAGGCCCTGCATCCCACTGGCTTTCTGTTTTTTTGTTTTTTTTTCTCTCTCTCATCACATCTGCATTGTGAGTTATGGAAATGTTGAGGATTGACAAAGTTTAGATAGATGTTCACCCATCCCACAATGATAAATGTTCAGGGCTACCTGGTATTGAGTTATATCAACTATGGAAAGATGCAGCCTCACAATTAATATGGAGGACACACTAAGTCATCTGAATCAGAGTACCTCAGATACAGGAAATTGATTTATATATGTGATCACTAGGAGGCAATGCCAACTTGGTGGCATATAAGCAATCAATCATTCAAAACCTGATGGACTGTTATCTCTTATATGAATGAAATTGCCAGTTCATGAAAGAATTGTGTAAATGATAACAGATGCTGAAGTCTGCTCAAGACTGAGCATATAATTTAAAATACTACATATTATAAATGAGGGAGTAATAACTGTTTGCAGCCCTGTAAGGTGTCCATATCTTTTTTGATGAATGGACACTCTTAGAGATGTATAAGTTCATATACATGTTCAGATGGCAGTTTATCAATTATAATTTTTAATTTTTTACTATTTTATTGGGAAGATTGAGAATCTCTGGCTTGCAAATTGGAAACATGGCTTACAATACCCATTATTTTTTGTAAGGCCCTGTACTTTTTGGACTATCCATTAGGAAACACCTCTGCAAAACTCCTCAATGCAAAGATTGAATGCAGAGACTCGAATACATAGTCCTTACCTTTCTCAATGGAAAGGGGAACAATGGATTCCATTAGGGCCACTACCTCATATGATGACACTTTGCAGAGAGGTCAATTTTTTCCCAATAAGCTGAGCAAGGTGAAAAGACTCTGTGGAGATGAGATTGCACTGAGAAGCTCACATCTTCCATACATTCTTGGCCTCCATGATGCATATCTCACCTAGAACTGCAGACCAAGAAACATAAAACTGATTGGCTGCTTTCTGCAATGCTGCAAATGGGTAAAAGACAGAAAGGCAGAAGAAGGATATAAATTCATGTATATCCCTTATGAGAAAAAAAATAGGGTAGCTCATCACTGCCATCTCTTACCTGAGTCATCTGCTTGAATACATTACAGCAATGCAGCTGTAAAGCTAAAAATAATACCTTCCTTTTTTAGGGAGAACTTTGAAGCCTCTGAAATGAATGCCAAACAATTTTTGAAATGTTGAAATCTTAAACAAAGGTAATAAAACACCTTATTAATAACAGCAATTTACGATCTTCTGTTTGTTTTTACCAAAAAATACTGTATGTGTCCTATTCTGTTGCTCCATCTATTAATATTCTAAAATGACAACTTTCCTAAAATGCAAGAACTACTGGGATTTAAACATCAAAAGCATAAACAAAATAGACAGGTTTTCTTCTCTAATGGCTACCTGAAAGGCTGCAGGCACATCATATTCTATAGTAAACAGATCAGGCATTGGAAGTACTATCTATCAAGCATTTCACTGGATGAGCCCAACTTCCACAAATCTGTCATTTATAATGATCATGTCTTAAAAGTGTTAGCAACATGTTCTTTATTTGAAATCAGGCAGCTCGGCAAAACAGGCCATGTTCTCCTGTAACACTGTTCCTTTCAAAAAGAAGCAGTTAGTGTCTCCTATTGCTTCTGCATATACAGCAAGGGCAGTAATAGCAACAAATAAAATGATAACAGGATCATTTCTCTGGTGAAATACCTGGCTCTCACTTAACACATTTTCATATGTTGGCCCTTGTTCTGTCCCTGAGTGCTCGTATCCATGGGGCAAAATCTAGTGGGTCATAGATTTACCCCCTTGGCTCCCGTGAGTTTTGATCAATACTTTGTATAGATAATTCCTTTTTTTCTACCTGTTATTATTTTTTCTTCAGATATGTGCTTTTATTTGAAGGTTTTTACTTAACGCCACCAACTGAAACCCTGAGTGACACTACAGTTCGCATTTCATTCTTAATAGCTTTGCTTGTCCGTTCCATAAACTATTCCATACATTTATATTAGCAGTGTGTGTGTATTTGGCTGAACATTTCTAATCTAGCATGTGCTATGACACATACAATTATTGTTAAAAATAGTAAAAGCAGCCACAATAATATCTACTTTAACTAATTTAGCAGGTTTTTGTTTTTTTTGTTTGTTTAGTCGCTTCTGACTTTTTAGCATCTGAAGAATATTATTGTTGTGATTCAGGGTCAGCCTGTGGGTTCGGCAGTTGGGTCGGACGACTCAGAGGAGGAGGGGGGTGTTGAAGAGCTTGCTGAGGGGGTTGGAGAGCTTGCTGATGAGAGCCCTCAGCCAGGCCCCTCCCACCTGATCACGACGGAGACCCAGCTGTGTGAGCCTGACAGCGTGGATGAAGATGACCCACAGCTGGCCCTGTTCAAGGATGCCCGACGCAGGAGGCAGTCAATCAGGAGTAAACAGAGGAAGGCAATGGGGCACCTCGGAAGGAGGCAGAGAGAAGCCACGCCCTGAACTGTATAAAAGGGGAATGCGCGGGAGGGCTGGTTTGCTGAAGGCAACCGCTTGAATAGTTCCTGTTTCATAGCTCCTGTTTCATGGTTCGTGTCTTGTTTTGCTCTGTTTTATGTTAATAAATTTGGCAGGCTTAATTCCAGCCTCTTGCTGTTTGTAAAGGGGTTGTCCCTGCCTTTTCTGCAGGGCCGGTAGCAGGCTGGTACAGAACAATTATTTCATCCTGGTTTACTGTTAATAACTGCTTCTCTGAGGTTTGTAAACTCCTGTTTGTGTCACCAGTAATAGTATCTAGCTAGCCTGCTTTATCGTCAGCCTGTCTTCAACTGCCTTTGACTTTTCCAAGCCTCAGTGTGTCCCCAACGACTTTTGCTTCATGTCAGGCATCCAAGTTATTATTAATGCTTTCAATGAGCAATCTAGTTTTACTTCATCTGGTGCTGAATGATCTGCTCTTCTTGTGATCCAAGATTTCCAAACAATTTTTTCCACCGTCACAATTCAAAGGCATCTATCTTTCTTATTTAGCCTTTCTGATAGTTCATCTTTCACACTGCATGCTTCAGTTAGTAGATCCACTGTCTTGATAGTATGTGACATTTGTCTGTGCACTCTTTCCCTCCAAAACAGAGTTTTGCTTATGAATCACCCTCCCTATGAGTTTTTAAGCATAGGAAGATGAAGTCTGTTATGTCTTCAACTACTCTCTCAACTATTTGCACTAGGTTACCATTGATATAATCCTTGGGATCTTTGTACATCAAACATCTTTTGATGCTATTTTCTTTCACTCTCAACAAGATATTTTTAAAATACTGCTGACTTCTGCTATCAAAGTAGCATTATCAGAATACTTGTGATTATCAGTGTTTCTCCAATTTCTATTTTCTAGTGTAACATTTCTCACGAACTATTCTGCATGTAAGTTAATAAAGTGTTGCAACTTAAAACCTTGGTCATTCTTTGACTGATTTGTAATTATTTAATTGTTCCATACTTTGTTCTAAATGTTACTTCTGGACATACTTATAATTTTTCAAGAGATGGCCTGCTATGCTATATTGTTAAGGGCTATCCCAAAAATGTTGTCTCAACATTGTCAAACGGCTTAGAATAATTGGTAAAATAAAAACAGGATTCTTTTTAGAACTCTTGTGCTTTTTCTATTATTCATCATATATTTGCAACATGATCATCAGTATAATTGTACTAGTTTGAGCATTGTTTAGAATAAAGGAAGGAAGGAAGGAAGGAAGGAAGGAAGGAAGGGTGAGAGGAATGGAAGGAAGGGGAAATTGGGAAGAAGAAGAGAGGAAAAGGAAGAAGGAAAGAAGTGGAAGTGAGGAAGAAGGAGGGAGAAAGGGAGTAAGAAAGGAAGAGGAGGGGAACTTTTTAGTTAAGTATGTTATCAATAAATGTATTGTTATTGTTATAAATAAGTTACTACTACTATTACTACTAATTAAGAAATTACTATTCACTACTAGTAGTAGTAGGGACTGGTGGCTCAGTGGGTTAGGACACAGAGCTTGTCAATCAGAAGGTTGGCAGTTTAGCGGGTCGAATCCTGAGTGCCACGTAGCAGAGTGAGCGCCTGTTACTCGTCCCAGCTTCTGCCAACCTAGGAGTTCGAAAGCACGTAAAAATGCAAGTAGAATAATAGGGACCGCTATGGTGGGAAGGTAACAGCGTTCCATGCGCCTTTGGCATCTAGTCATGCCAGCCACATGACCACGGAGACGTCCTCAGACAAGCACTGGCTCTTTGGCTTTGAAACAGAGATGAGCACCGGCCCCTAGAGTCGGAAACGACTAGCACGCATGTGCGGGGGAACCTTTACCTTTACCTTTTAGTAGTTTTATTATTAAAATAATTTAAAATAATTCATTTATATATTTGCTTTCATATTGTCTACATTGTTTTAATAAATATAGGTTCTGTAGACCCCCTTAGAGAAGACTGTAAAGACATACTGTATATAAGTCTAAGTGCTAAATGCTGTTGCTATAGGTCACAGGTCTGCAACCCGCGGCTCCTGCGGCTCCCAGTCCTCTGCCATGTGCAGTCCCAAAAAAAAAAGTGGGACTAAAAAAGTTCAACCAATCAGTTCAAATATGCAGGGTAGGTGCATATCTCGCCTTGGCTCCACTCTTCAGTCAAACCCTGTTCTGTGCATGCACGCATGTACGCACATGCGCACACATTTTTTGCGGCTCCCAGTTTTTCCTTTTGTGAGGGAATCGGTTCCGAGTGGCTCTTTCACTGTTTCAGGTTGCTGACCCCTGCTATAGGTATATGTACTACAAACCCAGCTCTCAGACAGCATGTGTAATTAAGAAGAGAAACTTGTACCTTTCTTAGAAAAACTCATTAATATAAAGTCAGTAATTAAATATAAACACAGAGTTGAAAGTGCCATGTCATTAAAAATAACCTTATGCTCAATAGAAAAATCCAAATTAAAACATTCCAGATAAATGAATGTGTAGCCTCAGCTTGAATATCCAATGAAGGAGTTCTTTTTAAAACAAATGCTCTAGCATTACACTTTCTTCCAACATTTCTGCTACTTTGCTTCTACATCCTCAATTATTTGAGAAATAACAAGGGACTCTTGTGCTTTCTTCTACTCTCTTAAGGAAAAGAAATATCTCAACAAATAAGTAATTTCATATAAGAGGTATGCTTATTTTAACACAGATTGTAGTGCAGTCAGATTCATTCATTTGGATTTCTGAACAGGAAAAAGTTATTTTTGACATGGCAAAAAAGAGAGTTTTGGCTTTCTAATGCTTTTGTTCCTTTTGAATAAATTATATTCTTTGATTATTGTATTCCAGCCAAGGGAGTCAACCCATCCAATCTTTTCACATTAAATGACCATATTCATCTTTTTACCACAAGTTCTTCTTCACTTCCCATTCTCTAAGGAGCAACATGAAGCTTATGAAATTTTTGAGCCATTTTTTTTACTGGTGTTTTATATAGTCTTTAAAGGGGACCATTTCAACAAATTTCCTCCTTTTTGTAGTGTATTTTACCTGAAGTTCTTAATTAAGGACATTCATTTTCATCCCTCTTCCAAATGATTCAATCAAGCTCACCATGCTTTTGTCAAATCCATTTTTACCAGTCCTCCTATGATGCTGTCCATATTGTGGCAGCTGTCTGTCACGAACCAGGGTTTCCTAAACAGATTTATTCCACTGACAATTGTGTAACCAATCACTGACTTGCAGAATTCGTCTTTCTCTTTATGTTCCCCTTCCACGAACTGGAAGAATGAATAAGAATGGCACCTAGAGACCTGCAGGATGATTTTAAGAAGAGCAAAAAAAAATTGTGCTTAAAAATGTGGTAGTCACCTTCATGTCACCCAAGAAGAAGAAAGACATCATTAAAAAAGATCTAAGGAGTTAGTGTGGATATGCACAAGATGTTTTATGTGGCAAATAATTATTAAAATTTAAATAGAAATATAGCTCCTCCAAATGGGTGTGTAGGGTCCCACTTAAATGATAATGAGGGTTTTTAGTCTTATGGTTTCATACCAACTTGGACTGGGCAGCCTTTTAAATAAAATAAGAAATATATGTCCATAGTTAAAAGGGGAAAAGCAGAAAAAAACGGTTAAAAACTTTGATGGCAAATTATCTCCTATGCATAATAAAAATATTAAAATTCATATAATAATTCTCTTAAATTTATGAGATGTGTAAAAGCTTAGCTGCAAGAGCAAATGGAAGGGTAAATGATATGATCTGCAAAAAAGAGGTCAAGATATGATCATCACTGAAATGGTTTAAGATGACACAGTGGGAGTTTTTGAAGAGAAATATAGATTGCATGTCAAGGAGCTGCTCTAATTGTTTATGACTGTGAAAAGATTGTAAGCAGCAATTCCTATCACTTCTCCAATTATTTCTTGCAAAATAAATATAGCACACAGTATTAAAAACCTCCTGAATTTCAAAAGCTTGATATTTGTCCCTTTCATCTCCCTTTTGTCTCTCTAAACTCTTTTAAAGACTTTCATGAGAAATAGCATAAATAAAACAGGAAAATTACAAACTTGTGATGGTTTCTTGTGCTAGTGTATATCCTAACAAACTGACCACTGTACTACAGTATATCTTTATTTCATTACATTTCTTGCTCACTGTTTTATTGTGATCCAAGGAACTTAGAACAATTATGTAAAATTATATATGAGAAAATATAATGAACTGGACTGAAAAAGTCTGAATGGCCACAATGAGGCAAAAGTGTGATAAAGAAATTTGACTTTTTTCACATGTAATGGGCAAGTAGAATTTTGCAGCCTAGATGAGGTATCCCTATAAACCAGACATGTCAAACACAAGGCCCGGGGGCCGGATGCGGCCCGCGAAGTGGTTTCCTGTGGCCCACGAAGCCATCCTGGAAACAGTGAGGGAACGGCCCCCACTGCCTTGACCCTGGCCCAGAGACCCTCCTTCTGCCAAAGACCCTCAGATCTGTCCCACTCCTGCTCAGGCCCCCTTGATGCGAATGATGTAGAGCTGGCCATGCCCACCCAGTAGGCCATATGCACTCTAGCCATGCCCACCCAGTAGGCCACGCCCACCCTGGCCATACCCACCTGGCCTCTTGAGGGCAACCGCAATGCTGATGCGGCCCTCAATGAAATTGAGTTTGACACCCCTGCTATAAACAACCTCAGGGACTAACATATTTAATTGCTGGCAAAACCTTATTATTCTAATCAACAGTTTCAAAATGATTTGAATATGGTATGGGTACAAAGATCTAAAGTGGACATTACCAGGTAAATCCATAACATGTATTATCATATTTAAACCCATACACAAACATTGACCTAATTTTTAAGGATACTGTATTTAACTATATCTTATTCAAAGTTAGTGAGGGAAATCTTAGTAGATTACTATTTTTTTATTCAGGCTATCTCAAAATAAAGAAGAGTTAACAGAACAGAGCAGGACACAGTTATCTGTCATGATGGCACAAACTGAAAAAATAAATGTTTCCTTTCATTAGAATCTGTGGTTAAAAGATATTAGTGCTCTTATTTTTTCTTATCCAGAAATTGGGGAAAAACAATTCTGGAAAAAAATGGATTTAAAATTTTCAGTGGATTACTAATCTTATCAAGATGAAAAAAATATATTGACTTCAGACATCACGCTAAATCCTAGCTCCTCAATATTAGATAAAAAGGCAAAAATGTGCACATCAAAATATTCTTTAGTGCTCAGCAAAATTCTGGCCTTGTTTAATTGTAAGTTTTAGGCACTAGCCTCAGTTATAACCTGCATTATGTAAGACTCTCTAGGGATATTCTAGAGGCAGACTGTAGCCCAATATATTCTTTGCATTTTTGATGCATGCATGATTTATGACTTCCCAGATTCACTTTGGCAATTATTTTCTGAGTACACACTGTAGGCTTTAAAGATTGCTCACTATTTCAAAAAGTTTGGAGACTCTAAATCTAAGCCTTTTAATATAGCTTGCTTGGCTTTAGCACATTCTCTGATAGCACCATCACTGATGTTTGTAAAGGCTGATTTATCTCAGGATGTGTTGTAGGAGGCCCTTGCCTGTCTACATACAGCCCCTTTAACCATTTGTTGCAGGCCCTGGAGCCACCTCTGGATACACTTGCTGACAGTGTGTAGTTTCTGACAATTTGGGGACACTAGCACGACTTCAGCAGCCACAATACATGTTTTAAGGGGGTTATTCGCAACACACGGGCTTCCAGATGTAATAGTTTCCAATAACGGCCCCCAATTTACTTCCTACGAATTCCAGAGTTTCACAACGGCGAACTCTATTAGGCACACCACCACGGCGCCATTTCACCCATCCGCGAACGGCTTGGCAGAGGTGATGGTAAAATCTACAAAAGAGGCACTGCGGAAAATCATCTCCGGCAACTGGCACCGCAGACTTGCTCAATTCCTTTTATCTCAGCACACCACCCCATGCACAACGACAGGAAAGTCCCCAGCAGAGCTTCGCTAGGGCAAAAGACTAACTACCAGACTGGACCGTCTACACCCTGACAGATCCCCTCCACACCCAGAATACACAACAGTAGTGGAAGCACTAACATAGTTCCATTCATGTTGTGTGAAACAGCAAAACTTAATTTTCTTTTCTCTTAAAAATTCTGAGCCCCATTTTTTTAAAAAAAATCCCATTTATATCCCACCCTTCTCCGAAGACTCAGGGCGGCTTACAATCTAAGCACAAATCAATGTGCTTAGCAATTGCCTTCATTCTATGTATATGCCTGCTTATTAGGGCTTTCGCCCCCCCCCCAAGCGGCATTATTACAAAGTCAGCTTATTGCCCCCAACAATCTGGGTCCTCATTTTACACCTATTTTCTGTTTTTCCATTCAACTACTTTGTGAGGTGGGATTTGCTGAGAGAGAGTGACCAGCTGGCTTTCATGCCTAAAGAAGCCCTAGAGCTAATGGCCTGCTGATTTCTAGGCCTTAACCCATTATACCAAACTGTTTCTCTATTGCAGGGGTCTTCAAACCTGGCCCTTTTATGAGTTGTGGACTTCAACTCCCAGAATTCCTCAGCCAGCATGCCTGATTGAGGAATTCTGGGAGTTGAAGTCCACAAGTCATAAAAGGGCCAGGTTTAAAGACCCTTCCTCTATCGTGTCATCCAATAGCATAACTATTATTACTGTTATGTGATGCAAGTTGTTGTCTGTATAATAAAAAATGCATTATCTGTAAATGCACAGGGTGGAAGGGAGGAGAGGTATTATATCTAAGGTTGGTGATGTAGTCACCCTATCGTACCACTGTTATGCTAACTTGGAAAGGAGGAACAACCTATATGTGGGAGCTTGTGCAATTCATAAAGGATCTTTCCATAATTTGGATCTGAATCAAACAGATTTCCAATTGCAGAGAGACTTGATAAACCTTCAGCAGTTTTTCTTTAAAAATATTTCCTGAAGTCTGCACTATTTTCCCCTAAGTGAAATAATTGCCAAGGGGTGGAACAGTGAGCAAATCCTTATTGTTCAGCCTTTCATCTCAAAGGCACCACTGCTGACAGTGCAATTATATACCATCCTCAGAAGTAATGGGGAAAATCCTTCCAACGGAATTCATTGAGAGGTGGAGTAAGGTTGAGGTCAACCATGTTGAGAATTATGCCCAAATAAACTCAGCAAAACCAAAGCCGTCAAACAAGATAAGAAAGCACAATGCCCATTTCAAAAAGTCTGCATTGTACACAAATTGGCAACATGCCTCCAAGTATCTTTATCCCAAACAAACATAACACAACAAAGCATGAATAGGACTTTCTACCCATTTCTCTGGTCAAGATGTATTCTTACACATTCTATGGTAAAATCAGTGAATTAGTAGCTCTTCTTTATATAACCTGTGAAATAAAGGGAAGGCACAAAAAACAAATAAAAAAGTTTAGCATGGAAATGTCACTCAGTTATTACTGGCTTTATTTTTAATACCTCGAACAGAAGTTACTTTGAATGAGATCACCAAAAAGACAGTGGGAGATTAAAATGGAAAGAAGGAAGCCATCTGAAAAAAGTTATAATAACTGATGACAGCTTTCATAAATTTGGAGATTGATTAGAGCTTGCATTGCATTAAGGTACATATGGTTTTCTAGCCCATTTGTTTAAAACACAAATATATTACCATACAATTAATTAATGTAAAGAGCCCTGGTGGTGCAGTTGTTAAAGTGCACTATTGCAGGCAAACTGTGCCTATAGCATGGAGTTCGATCTTGACAAGGCTCAAGGCTGACTCGGCCTTCCATCCTTCCGAGGTCGGTAAAATGAGGACCCAGATTATTGGGGCCAGTATGCAAATAATGCTTCAATGTTGTAAACTGCTAATTGTTATTGCTAATTAATGAAAACTTCAATTAAAAATCAAAACGAATACAAAACATTGTCAGTAAAATCATGCATTCAGAATGTATAATTCTTCAGTTCTTCAGTCTGAAGAAAAAGAGAAACGAAGGAAGTCCACTTGCCCTTTGAAGAAGCACCTTTGGGACAGCCATTTTCTGGATGAATGAGAATATCCATAGACATTTATGATTGTGATGTATTTATCTTTTAGTGAAAAAAATAAATGCTTCTGACAATCTTGATTTCTTTTGAAAGGAAGGTACGACTTCACAAAGGCCATTTAGCAAATGTCCTATATGTAAGGACCTGCCTCACTTAATTCTCCCAAGAAAGCAGAACTCCTGAAATTTGCATTGTCTCAACAGGAACCTTTATTGGAAGGTATTGATAGCAGGAGAGTAAGGCAGTATATGAGAATTTCCCACATGAACCATTACATTAAAAGAACCCTTTCAAACCGCACCCCAAATGTCCAACTGGCTGGTTTGAATTGAACCAATCCATAGGTGTTAAAGTTGTTGTGGGAAGGCACCGTTCTCAAAGCTATCAGGTTTCTCCCCGGCTTCTTCCCATCTGAGTGGAGATAAGGCAGATGCTGGAAGCACATTCCTTTCACACCCCAGATAAGATACTTCAAAGAGAACAAAGCAAAGAAAGTAAATTGCAGAAGACTCATAGGTCATTCCCCCCCACCTTTCCAAGCACAAACCTCCCCCTCCAACAGAATGGCAGAACCCAAAAATGAAAGCATAAGAAAGAAATACATTGAGGGTCTGACACTATCTTTGAGTGATCTAAGTGAAATTGGAAAACACCATATACATTCACATTTAGATCACCCCCCTCTCTCCCTCTGTGTGTATGTGCGTGTGTACACAATATATTGATATGTTGATCCCTTTTCAGGCAATGAAATAACAAAATATCATGATATGTGGTATGAGAATACAGAATCTTTTGAAATGTTGGCAACTTCAAAATTTTTATTTTCTAATAATGATTTTTTTAAAAATATTTTCTTTTTATTTTAAATAGTTGAAAGATTTTGTGCATTATTTTCTATTGGAGACACCATCATTGTTGATCATAAATATATGGGTTGTATCTAGACAATTAATATCATTATTCCCACTGAAATTAGATGGAAGAATTAGTCATGATTTATCATAAAACAATTTATTTCAATGGGAATAAGTAAAGCCAGTGTTATTAGAATCCCTCCTTAGGTTTTTATATTCCAAACATTTTGCAGATGCAACATTACATAACAAGTTAACTCTTTATCAGGGGAAGAGAAACATATGAGTATGTTTCATTCTCAGAAAATGCAGACTGACCTTGACCTGGCTAATAAGACTAGCTAATATTTGAATAGAAAACCATGGAATAACAGGCTGTAAACCAAATTGGGAATGAATGAACTAACAAATGAATGAACGAATGAATGAATGAATATCACAGAATAAGGTAATGGCAAATCATCTGTGTAGGGAAAAGAATTCAGACCTGGGTCGATAGAGATGCTCTGAACCAGCCAGCCAGCCTAGTCTCTCTAAAAAAACCCTGAGCAACTGCCTGCTACACTTTTATTCACCTCCTTTTTCTGAATACCAAATACAACATTTCATAAACCCCATCAATCTCAAAAAAATAGGATACATAGTGATAATTGTATACGTAGTGAGAACTACTCAGGTGCCTATGAGATCATTACAAAAACAAGATACTAAAAGATATATGTGAAAGCTCTATCATAGCATTTCCCAAACCTCCCACATGCCATCCTGTGCGAACCAGGAGAGTGTGCTCATCACTGTAATTCACGTAGAGGCCGATAAGAAACGTTTGGGAAAGCTGAAGGTTGGGAGGCCAAAAACTGGCCGTTCCCACAATCTGGAGACCAGCCTGACTTTAAGAACATCTTGTTTACTAATAAAATACTTTAAAAAGAGATTTCATTGAAATCTTATTGAATTTTCAATTAATATGTGTGCCTATATCCTGTGAGAACTGGATGTTTTCATTTCAGATGTGTAAAGTATTTCCAACTGTCATTGTTATAATAAATGGTCAGAAGGGTCTGGAATTATTTTAGTTTCTTCTTGAATTTAATTATAGTTTTCCTAATTTGTCATTACTTCATAGATTCTTCTTGAATTTAATTATAGTTTTCTGAATTTGTCAAATAAAAGAAACTTGAACCTTACATTGGGATAGAATGGGACAATATTGCCACAAAAGGTAAAGGGGAAAAAGTAAGTAAAAGCCAGAATTAGGTCCAGGAAGCATTTATTTGTTCTCATCAGTCAGCCACACCTTAAAGGTTAGAACAATTGCCTAAGGTGCAATCAGCCCAGGTTCGAATCTCAGAAGGGTGTAGCTGACTGATGAGAACAAATAAGTTTGAAATGCTTATCATTTGTTAGCAATCCAAAAAATCTTTGTTAGCAATCCAAAAAATTTACACAAATATGAGCTGTCACTGCTGTGACTACTGCCTGTTGATGGCCTTGGGTTAGGCTGAAACAGGAAGTAAGATTTGTCCCATGTTTGGGGCCTAGCAAGGTAATCTAAATACTTAACAAACATTATATATATATATATATATATATATATATATATATATATATATATATATATATATGATCTAATGCTTTATAGAGGCCAACATATGCTATCTCAATGGCATTTCCCCAAATTCTTCAGCTTATCAGTGTTAAAAAATAGAAATAAGATTAGCCTGGCGTGACTTCTTTGTGATAAACCCATGCTGTTGCTTATTAATTGTTGCAGTCCTATTAAAGTACTCAAAAATATGTTAATTATACTTTTGAAGACCTTGATTAGTATAGACAGCCATTGGGAGGTCTATGATTTTTCAGTCCTTTTCCTTTCTTTTTTTGAAGATAGGGACATTTCTTATCCCCCAATCTTCTGAGATATATCAATTCTCTAGAAAATCTCAAACCTTATAATTAGTGTTTCTCCAATCACCTCTGCTAGTTCCAGGATGTAATTTATTTGACTGTGGAGATCTGAATTCATTTAAATTTGCTTACTAATATTTTACTCTTGCTTTATATTACCAGTGGCAAAACAATAGCCAGTCAGGAATTTGCTTCCCTCCTGAAAGAAGACAGACATAATTCCCAACTTGCCAAACTCTGTTTTTTTTTCTATTACACAACTTGGAACCAATCTATTAAGCTTTTGTCATCCAAGTAATGACAAATTAGGAAACATTCTTCCAAAAGAGCCAAGATATTCCTTATAACATTTGGGAGAACATAGATCTTGAAATAGAGAAAGTAATAAAGATTGGATTTTTGAAAAGAAGGTGAATAAAGATGCCACTGTAGTACAATTACCCAAATTTTCATCTTTATAATTATAAAAATATATAAAAAACTATTTGAAGTCTTTTCCAGTATATGGTTCATTGAGAACGGCTTTAACTTCCCTTCACCTGCAAACCATGCTCTCCATTTATCCCAAAAGGAGATTATGTAAGCCCCCTGTTGAACAACACTTCTGTCCTTGTGGTGTTGATCAGGTGGAAGACATATCTACTAGGTCCTTCACCACCCCAATTACAATGGGATCAGGGCCAAATTATTAATGGTAGATGAACTCAAGCACTCCAATCTTGAAAAATTGAACTATCTCTCTGCAAAATAAAATGGTTATTTATTGTTATTGTTGTTGCTGTTTCTCTGTTTCTACAACATATGAATGACTAATTTTTAAAAGATAACTACAATATATTTTTTTCAGCTCAAACACATATACCTGAATAGTTTATTTCCCTTTACAAGCTACCTGGCCTACAGCATCTAATTAGACGAGTGGCATCAGTATAATTGTTTTTCTGTCACTGCTGAATGTGTGTTATATAATTGTATTGATTAAATCCATCCTTAAAAAAGAAGGTTAAAGGTAACTTGTTTTGAATAATGCTATTGGCTATGTCACAGGAAATAAAACTAGTAAATGTCAGAAATTTTGTACCAAAAGAAAATAATTACCATACAGTAGATGCTGCTTGCACACTAAAAAGCAGAGACATCACCCTGCCAACAAAAGTGCGTATAGTCAAGGCTATGGTCTTCCCAGTTGCAATGTATGGCAGTGAAAGTTGGACCATAAGAAAGGCTGAGCGCCAAAGAATTGAGGCCTTTGAACTATGGTGCTGGAGAAGACTCCTGCGAGTCCCTTGGACTGCAAGGCGATCAAACCGGTCAGTCAGAGATCAGAGATCAACCCTGACTGCTCTTTGGAAGGCCAGATCCTGAAGCTAAAACTCAAATACTTTGGCCACCTAATGAGAAGGAAGGACTCACTGGAGAAGAGCCTAATGGTGGGAAAGATTGAGGGCAATAGAAGAAGGGGACGACAGAGAATGAAGTGGCTGGATGGAGTCACTGAAGCAGTAGGCGTGAGCTTAAATGGACTCCAGAAGATGGTAGAGGACAGGAAGGCCTGGAGGAACGTTGTCCATAGGGTTGCGATGGGTCAGACAAGACTTTGCAGCTAACAACAATGAGTCTAAATGCTATTGATATCATCATCACCGTCATCATCATCATCTAGATTTATTATGACCATCTCATTTGAAAGACTCTGGGTGGCTTATAGTTGAAGTCCAAGAGTCATAAAAGAGCCGAGGTTGCCTACCCCTGCTTTAGGTGATTCTCTGTGAACAAAATCACCTTTTATCAACCCTGTAGTTAAAAAAAAAAGTTTTCAGCACAGAAAATTTATGCTGTGTCATTCCAGACCCAATTATAGTATATTACTGCCTGAAGAAGAACAATTTACGTTGGAAGAGGAGTGGGAGGGCATTCTTTCAGGCATATCGAACATAGCTTTTTAAAAAAATCTCTATAAACTAAAACATTATTTTTTTTCTATCTTGAGATATATAAATTAGTAGCACACTAAGGAAGAGTTGCCTAGTTTGAAAAGCATCTTTCCCCCAACTTAACTGAAGAAATCAGAAGGGCTAAATATAAATTGAGAGATGCAGCCAAATATCAGTGCCTGTCATTTGTCAGACAAACTCTGATGCTATCTTTAGATTGCAGACAGTAGCTTGATACTTTTGTGTGTATATTTGCTTTCAAGTCTTCTTTGACTCTTTGTGATTAACTGGACAAATCCACATAGGGATTTTTTTTTTTTTTGAGAGGTGGCAACTTTTTTGGAAATGGCTTGACTTCTTCTGAGAGCTGGAAGAGAATGATAATACAAAGCCACCAGTCTCAAAGCAGGTTATAGCAATTAGTTTTCTGGTTTCTAGCCTAGGACCTTAATAACAATACCAAATTGGCCCTTAGTTCAGGGCTTTTCAACCGGTGGTACGCGTAACACTAGTGGTATGTTGGCACCTGGCAGGTGGTACGCGTAAGATGGGTTGAACAGCACTGTTAAAAAAAATGTTTACAAAAGTGTAAAAGTGGATGGGGTGAAGTGGCAGCAGTGCCGCACAGGCTTGTGGGAAAGTCAGCTGGAACGGCACGTTGCCTGGGTCCTACTGAGAGCCCAGGATCAAAGCGTGCAGCTCCAGCTGATTGGTGGCAGCCTTGGAGTGGCAGGCAGCCTCAGGCAGTCTTCAGGCAGAGATTCAGCAGAAGCTGTGCGAGACATTGCCTGCCTGGGTCCTGCAGAGAGTCCAGGATCAGTGTGTGATTGGGGGTGGCAGGCAGCCTCACTCAGTTTTCAGGCCTAGATTCAGCTGGAGCTGTGAGAGGCATTGCCTGGATCCTGCTGAAGGGGAGAGAAAGAGGATATTAAAGGGGATGAGGGAAGAGATGATATTAAAGGGGGTGAGAGAAGAGAGGATATTAAAGGAGGTGATAGGAGAGATGATATTAAAGGGGGTGAGAGAAGAGAGGACATTAAAGGAGGTGATAGGAGAGAAGATATTAAGGGGGTGAGAAGATGATGTTAAAGGGGGTGAGAGAAGAAATGATATTAAAGAGAGTGAGAGAAGAGAGGATATTAAAGGGGAGTGAGGACTTCCTGTACTTTATCACTTTTTTCCATTTTTTTTTTTTTGGTCATCAAGTTTTTGACACCTTGCTAGGCGACTGGTGGTACTTGAATATTGCCATATTCTAAAAATGGTGCAATAGGTGAAAAGGTTGAAAAGCCCTGCCTTAGTTAATAGGATTCGAAATCACTTTTAAAAGATTAAAGCATACCTGAGACAGAACTGCATTTGTATTGTTGTTTTCAGGCCAATTGCTGAACAACAACAACAACAACCAAGGAAGCCCTGATCCTTCCTGTTGGGGTGTTTTGTTTTATTTTGTTTTTGTACATGCTAGATAAATATTAGATGGGAAGTGAAATACTATTTTTCATGCCCTTAAATTCAAACAGTCAATTCTTGGAGACCAAAAATGACTTGGCTCTGTCTTCAAAATCTGTCCTAGATTTGATATAACCCAATAAATTGCCACAGAAATGGTATTATTGTGATGGGCAAACATACTTTGTTTTTTATTTGCAGCCCTTTCTAACGTGGGGGTTCTTTCTTGCTTCTACAGGCTATTGTTATATGTTATTTAAGAAAGTCAGTATAACAGTTTTAAAATGCCTTTGTGAGTGCTCAGTATAATTTACTCTTCCCAATTAGGTAAAACTTTTGCAATAGAGACAGATAACTAAACTGAAAATGTATCATGGGAAAAAAGATTCTAAGCAGTCACACTTTTTTCACATTGTTCATTCTCTTTGAATTGTGTTTATCCTATTATATAGAACTGTCCAACTGGAAAGCTTTTGGGTCACATATGAACAGGACACAGAATACATCAGACTAGTTAAGAGAATAGAACCACACTGCCCAAGCATCTTCTTTGGGATGAAATAATTTGAAATGTATCAGATGGCATGTGATGGAAAATGGAATAAAAACTACATCCAAAATGAGGAGTTCTAGAAAAGCAGGGTTACCATAGTAACCAGGTGGCCACAAAGAACTAGACATGTTAATGCAATTTTGCCTTCATGGTTTTGTCATTTTAAGTGTCTTCTCTGCTAAAGACAGAATGTTGTAATCTGGTCTGAAGTCAGAATTTTGATAAGTCAAAACAAGGACTTGTCTTTATCTCAGATCCCCACTGAAATGGAATGGCCATTTACCACCACCCCCACTCCCCCACTCTATTTATTCCAGTAGAATGAAAAATAAATTGTTTTCATTCTTCTCCTCCTAGTTCTTATGGTGGTGTATGAGTTTTTGCACCCTTTTTAATTCTGGGCACACTGAGGAATCCATATAACCCTAACCCTAACTCCCCAATAGTCTGTAGCTTCTCTACTTTCATGCAGTTTAATAAATCCAGAGAGAACATACCATGAAGAAACTGTTCCCAGAAAGCCATTTTTCAGGCAGATGAACATAGGCATTCACACAGACAGATGAATAGCACAAAATGGTGTAGCTGAAAACAGCACTGCTTCTTGCTATGTTGTAACATGTACATGAATGGAAAAAGTAATAACCAACAAAACGAATTCTAAAGAAATTTGCAGTCAAACTGAGAACAAGGTAAAAAATAAATAAATAGCACACTCTCTTTTAAAGAATAGAGATTTTCACCAAATACTCTGTTTATTTTGATAATGAAAGGTAAACAAAAAGGGCATTGGAATTTTAATTAATTAATTACTGCGACAATCAACTGTTAATCAAATATCTCAAATAATAATAAATGAAATAATAAATAAATGGTTTATTATTCATTCATAAATTTGACAATAAACAATAATGCAGGTTTCTGCCTTTTAAACTGTATACAGGTTATATTGAGTATTACAGTTGCCTCCCTGCATTACAAACATCAGTCAGCCATACCCTTCTGAGATTCGAACCTGGGCTCATTGCACATTAGGCAATTGTTCTGACCCTTAGGCCACAGGGTCTTTCTTGCTTTGTTAGCTGAGAAGCAAGGGAGATATGTGTTAAATGTTTGTTAAGTATTTAGAATACCTTGCTAGGGTATGGCTGACTGATGAGAACAAATAAGTTTGAAATAGCTATATTAGTCTCCCTTTAATTATTTGTTAGCAATCCAAAAATTTACACAAATATGAGCTGCCACTGGTGTGACTACAGTCTGTTGATGGCCTTGGGTTAGGCTGAAACAGGAAATAGGATTTGCCCCATGTTTGGGGCATATATATATGCTTTTTCTCACTGAATTTTTTATCTTTTAATTTTATTTGTTATATTTTTCTTAGTGTGTATTCATTTTTTATCTCTGTATTTTTTAAACTAATAAAAATTATTATTAAAAAAAGAAAAGAAAAACTCAAGCAATCCAAACATAACCTATCCCTTTTAATTATTTAAAATATTAAAGTGTATGAAAAATTAGATGATACAACTAAATTGCCTTTTACTAAAAATGTAGTTTCTTAATGTAGGTTAATTACTGGTCAATTAACTGGATAGGTAATTGGAATTGTCTAATTTTCTTTATTAATACTCATATTAATACTTATCTCTCAATAATCTTCTACTACTAAAAAAATAAACCAGGAAAACTAATAGTTAAAAATCTAGCCAAAGATATAAGCCTTGATATTTTCTTTTTACAGTATCAAGACTTTCTCAAGATTTATTTGGGATAACAACTGAATAGAATGCATCACAGTGGATTATAACATTTTTCAATCAGGAGTTATTGTTAGAAGATGTGATGAGATAAGATGCAATAAGAATCCCTTTTGGAGAAAAAGGACATTATAATCTTAACAGGTGAGCCATCATAGTGAGCCTGAATATTAAAAGTTTTGCTTTCAGGTTTAAGAAATATAAAAATGAAAAGCAACTCAAAGTTTAATTTTAAAAATTAAAATATATGTTTGTCTCAAAAACAGGTAAGATGATAACTTTCCATTCCACTGCCAAATAATACACTAAACTCTCAGGAAACTATCCTTATGAAGAAAGCCCAATTGCTACAATCCTATTGATAAATTGCCATTAATGATGACTTGCTGTCTAGTTTCTTCATCTTCATTCAGGGCGGATTCACATTTTCTGCTTGGCCCATCACCACTATGGGCCACTGACACTTTCTGAGCACAGGAATGGATGAATCAAAGAACAAGCTATTCTCTGTTTATTTGACTACTGTAGCATCAGAGCAATGATGAGGCACTAACACTCGGTACTGCCATGTTACACCACTCCTGCGCGAGCTGCATTGGCTTCCGGTTGCCCTCCAGGTACGATTCAAGGTGCTGGTTATAACCTTTAAAGCCCTACATGGCTTAGGCCCGGGGTACTTGCGAGACCACTTGCTGCCATTGTCAATCTCCCATTGCCCGGTTCGCTCCCACAGAGTCGGCCTCCTCAGGGTGCCGTCGGCCAGGCAATGTCGGCTGGCGACCCCCAGGGGGAGAGCCTTCTCTGTGGGCACGCCAACCCTCTGGAATGAATTGCCCCCAGAGCTGTGGACGACCCCTGACCTTCCGTCCTTCCACTGTGACCTGAAGACGTGGTTGTTCCAAAAAGCGGGCCTGGACTGACTACAGTTTTAATTAGCTTTTTACTGGTTTTTAAATTGTCATATAATTATTGCATTTATTGTTTAATTCTTTTTAAAAATTTTCTATTTTATGTTTTTAATTTTTATTGTTGTGCGCTACCCTGAGTCCTTAGAGAGAAGGGCGGCATATAAATTTAATTAAATTAAACAAACAAACAAACAAACAAACAAAACGGAAAAAACTGTGTTAGTATGAGAAGGCTGGGGATGAGGTGTGAAAATATCTATGCGTATCCATTCCTCAGCATCCAGTCAGAGCTGAAGAAGCTTCTTGGATAGAAGTGAAACATCTTCAAAGAAAAAAAGGAAGTCCAGTTGCAGCTTTAAAAAAGCACCTTTGGGACAACCGTGACTTGGATTACTGAGAATCTGCATAGATGTGGAAAGATCTGGGAAAGCCAAGTAATGTCAGGATCATGGAAAGGCAATTATCCCTCAAAGGAAAAGAGAGATGGATAGATAGAGCAAAAAGCAAGATTTGAGTTCCTTTCACAGATGGGAAAAGCACAAAGTAAGGGAATAACTGATTACATTTTGTAGTGCCCACAAACCAAACTAAACTGCCAATCCACTCCACTCAGTCTGAAAGTGGCTTCAGAATGAATGGGGAAGGCAAGCAGCTTGGAGTGAAAACACCTTCAAGTCAGACAGAAACAGGGAAGTGGTTATTTTAAATAACAGCAAGGATAACAGCAATAGATCTTCATGCATGTACATGCTTGAAAATGGGGAAAAAATTGTTTTCCTGCTGAAGAAATTAGTCGTTTTTATTGATTTGTAATTTTTGATTCCTGCTCTTGATTAAAGAAAACTACATTTGATGGGATTTATTAACTCTAAAAACACTTTCGTTTTAAAATAGGCTACATCTCTCTGTGTTCATTATATGATTTCAAGATTCCCATAACATGATAAGTAAACTATGAGCTTTAGAATTAATGTTGAACTTGGGTCCACTCTGCTATGGAAAGCCTTGTTTTGATTCAGCTGAACCTAATGCAATACTTTCCTTTGAAAATATTTCCTCATAGACATTGATCTTAAAATAGAGATATGATATTTTCAGAAATAGGACTGAAATATCATTAGAATTCAGATTAGATAAATAATTGTATTTACACAGTCCTGCAAATGTTTAGTGGTGTTTATTTCCAACTCCTGGTGCATCATTTCAGAAATGTTGTTTTAATAGAAACAGAGACGCAGATGGTCATGTACTTTCTGGTACTGAATTTCTACATGGAAGATATTCTTAATTTTAATTTAAATTAAAGTTAAATTTAAAGCTTAACCTTAGATGATTCTTCTCATTTGGATTTATTGTTGTAAACACTGTTGAAGAACTTCTATTGTTGACACTCTCTGGATTTAATAACTTCTGCAAGACTCCATCCCTGAATGTACACTAAACTCTATAGATGTCAGGTAAAACAGACAAAGGAAAAGGAAAATAAATTTCTGCTGATGTAAGTCTTCTGGGCAATAAAGCCAAGATCAGTGAGGTCAAGGATAGAAAGCTGTTTCTCTGTCATTTAAGGGTTTTGTAAAAAAAATACTTGCTTTCTCTCTGTTAACATATAACCTTACAGAATGCATTGTAGTAAATATTTCTCCTTAGTCACAATTTTACTATGGGGTAGTCAATACTCTTTTGAACTGCAGAAGGTGGCTATATAGAGAGTTCTCAGAGTAAAGAATTTGTCAATGATATGATATCCACTCTCTCCAGATGCCTTTCTTCTGATCCTGCTTCTTTCCTCTCATAAACTCAATCAGCTATCTGTGCCTGACCATACCCGGAAGTGGATCATAAGCTTTCTAACAGACAGGAAGCAGCAAATGGAGCTAGGCAAAATCACATCAAATACCTGTACAATTAGCACACACACCCCACAGGGCTGTGTGCTCTCTCCACTTCTCTTCTCTCTATATACCAATGAGTGCATCTCAAAAAATCCGTCTCTTAAAGTATTGAAGTAGGCAGATGATACAACTGTGATTGACCTCATTCAAGACAACAATGAATCAGCATATAGACAGGAGGTTGAACAACTAGCCTTGTGGTGTGATGGAACAATCTTGAATTGAACAATCAAAACTATAGAAATGACAGTAGACTTTAGGAGAAACCCTACTATTCTACAACCTCTTACAATACTAGACAATCCAGTACCAACAGTAGAGACCTCAACTTTCTGGGTTCTATAACATCTGAAGATTTAAAATGGACACCTAACATCAAAAACATCATCAAAAAAGCACAACAAAGAATGTTCTTCCTGCCCCAACTCAGAAAGCCCAGACTGCACAAGGAGCTGCTGATACAGTTCCACAAAGGAATTATTGAGTTTGTCATTTGCACCTCTAAAACTGTCTGGTTTGGAACTGCAACCAGACAAGACAGACACAGACTTCACCGGATAGTTAGGACTGCAGGAAAAAAAAATTGCTACCAGCCTGCCTTCCATACTGCACCAGCAAGAAAGAGGGCTGTGAAAATATCTACAGACCCCTCACATCCTGGACATAAACTGTATCAACTTCTTCCCTCAAGACAATGCTATAGGACAGGGCTTTTCAACCAGTGTTACGGGTACCACCTGTGGTACATTGGCACCTGGCAGGTGGTATGCGACCATCCTAGAAAAGTGGTAGCGGGGCAGGGGAATGAGCTGAACTGGTGGCAGCACCGCACAAGCCTGAGCGAGAGATGGCTGGAGCTGCAGGGCTGTCAGGGCTCAGTGAAAGAGCCAGGATCAGCGCCAGGCTCCAGCTGGAGCTTGGCACTGATCCTGGCGCTTCTGAGCACAGAAGAAGCACCGATCAGCTGGAATGTTGCAGCGTCTCCAGGGTCTTGTGATTTACATTCAGGTGCTTGGCAACTGATTCATATTTATGATGATCACAGTGTCCCAGGGTCATGTGAAGTGACCAAAACCTGCTGCAACCACCCAGCATTCAGGGGGAATAAAAACCAAACACCACACCACCCCACCTCCACTGCCAATCCTCAACAGAAATGCTCACAACAATGAAAACCTCGGACAGGAGGAAGAGCGCCACCGGGCTGGCAGGCAGGTGTCTTGCTTGGCTGTGGCTTGGAGGCACTTTTTTCAGTGCCATTGTAACTTTGAACAGTCACTAAGTGAACTGTTGTAAGTCAAGGACTACCTGTACTTCATCACTTTTTTCCTTTTTTTTTTTGGTCATCAAGTTTTTGACACCTTGCTAGACGACTGGTGGTACAGATGTTGCTATATCCTAAAAATGGTACAATGGGTGAAAAGGTTGAAAAACCCTGTCCTAGTGTGATTTATGTTGTTGCTTATCTAGTATTCTATGACTATCACTAGGTGTTGCTTCTTATGATTTATAATGAAGTGTTGTATTTCACGATTTATGATGAATGTATTTTTATGTTGTTTATGATCATGATTTATCATTATTACTTGTATGTACACAGAGTTTATGCACTGGAGACAAATTTCTTGTGTGTCCAACTACACCTGGACTACAGTACAACAACTACAATTCTTCATAGCCCTATTGATATTCACAATTTTACTGAGCTAATGGAATGGACAATGTATTAATAATGCCTTTGACCTGAAAACAGAAATACTCAATTATCAGCCAAAGGATGTGTTTACTGATTTCCATATCCAAAGATTCCACATCCAAAGTTTCCAAAGAGACAATCCCCTAAAACAGATAGATACTAACAATCTTTCCCTCCAGCAGCACCAATGTTATTTTTTTGCTATGTTTCTTCTGTACTGTTCTCACTGCTAGTCTGACCATTTGTTCTAGTCTGATGATCAGACTTCAAGAACAAGAAATATGAGGGTTTGCAAACTATGTTACATGAAGTACCCAGATTACATGCTAATTAAACATGTAAAAATATAAAAACTGAAATGCACGATCCATTCAGTCATGAAATGTTGAATGTTATTGATTTAGCAGGTGAAATCCCTGAGGAAACTTTGAAGCAATTAGTTGTGAAAGACTACAAGAATGCCTTATACCAGACTCTTTTCTTCCAAATATCTACCATTGACCCAGATTGCTACATTGATAAACTCAGGTTAAAAACTTAAAAACTTCTTTTTCATCTCTCCTAAATTTTAAACTAAATTTTCTACAGTTTTATTATATAGGTTTATGTAATTTCAATCCATATGAAACTGGGCTATAGAGTATGTCACAATATAAAACCTCATGAAAAGAAACACAATGTTGCTTTGGAATAAACCATAAAAGACATAAGATTGGAGTCTATACTGGAAAAACCTAGAGCATGACCAATATTAGTAAATAATCTTGCATTGGAACTGCAGGAATACAATAAATGAAAACTCTGCAGAAAAAAGAAAGATGAGCTTCCTGGATGGTGACAGTATTTCATTAAATATGCTGTCTTTAACTTATAAATAGCCAGGGATGCTATTTGCAGAATAGAAAGATCTTTTTTGCCTCTCCTTCTCAATGCACTTATATATATAACAGTGCAATAGTATGCATTGCCCACTGAACATAATCACAGTCCTTGCATATCCACCCAGTTCTTTTCCTTAAAAAAAAAGGCTACAAATCTAATGGAATCATAGTTCCTTCTTCTACAAATGGAATAACCATTATTGCTGTATTCCAAAGTTTGTTAACACATCACATGACTACATGATAATGCTAACTGTACTTCAAACACACATACCAGCCTAATAATGGAAGCAACGAATAAAATAATAAATAAAATAATGAATAGTGAAAACAATAAACAATAAATTAATTTATAAATTAAAATATACATTAATAAAACAAATGATTGATTGATTGATAAATTAATTTATTGAACAATAAAATAATAAATAATGAAATAATGAATAAAAGAAGGCTAATAATGAAAAGTGAAGTATAGCTTTATTCTCTGATTAAATTCCTGTATTCAAATTGCACAATAAACTTAGGAGCAGCATTTATTCAGTGGCACAAGCAGTGAGTTTCCTTAGACTTGTTTGTTGCTAAACTACATTTAATGTGATATGGGTATCTGATCAGATTCCATCATAAATCTACCAGGCTGGTTTAATTGCAGAAGTGGTGAAAGTAGTGAGACGGGCAGATGACATTTTCTTTGATTTGACGATCCTTTCCTCTTAGGCCCAAGCAATTGCATCTTTTTCCATTAGAGAAAAATAAAAGCTAGTGCATGAATTATCCCTACTAGGTAGGATGTAAACAAATAAATGGATCTTAGCAGAGTTAATTGATACATTGAATCCACTTAAATTAACTAATTAAATGATACTTTCAATCCTATTAATATTGTAGAATTAGTTAATCTGAAAAATACTCAGGAGAAAAAAGTCATGTTAAAATGCAACATTTTCCATGTTTAATAATAATTATTATTATTATTATTTATTAAATTTTTATACCACCCTTCTCCCGAAGGACTCAGGGCGGTGTACAGGGCAATAAATATCAAAATGTAAATATAAAAGTTAAAAAGAGTTAAAAAGAATTAAATAATTATGCCCAATATAATACAATAATAAAAGTGTGTTAAAACTAAATCCAACCCCAAACCCATCAGACCAGGCCAGATTGTTCAAATAAATAAGTTTTTAATAATAAAAGAAGGGATAAATTTAAAATATATTTGCAATCAAAGTGCCTTGCAGAAACAAACTCCATTCAGAAGTTCACTGGTGAGACAAAGAAAATTGCTGTTGTTTTCTGCTGTGGATGAGTTTGACATCCTGCAGCCTTCCTAGGTACCTAGATTTCCTTATTTGAAAAAGCTCCAAACCAGTTTTGCATAATGTATTCCTTGGCTTTCTACTAACTAAAATTAAGAACAAGAATTTCACATGCAGACCGAAATATGTCTCTGATATTCTTGTACTCCTTTGGTTAAAAAGCAACTTCAGTGAACCATTTGCCACAAATGCAGTTGTTGGAAAACCTCTTTTGAATACAGTATTCTCCTTTTTTCTCTGATTCTACTTGTATCTGTTTCTAAGAAAGAAAGATGGAATGTAGTTCAAAGACAAAGGATACAAGGTCAGTCCTTGACATCCCAAATAAAAGAGGACAAAAATGGCTTAAATTATATTCTGAAGAGCCATTACCCGTTAGAAGAAAAAAACACTAGGCAAGATGGCCTTGTAAGCTTGCATTGAGTAATGCAGTATTCTGTATTCCTATTTGAAACTTTCAGGGTGAGAATGTGATACAATAAGTGCACTGTAGAAAATCAGAGTAAAAATTTGATATTCCACCTTCCCTGGAAACTGTTTTCTAGAAATAAAGACATTTAGTAACTGTCTTTCAGAGATATTTTATGCAGTCTTTCTACCATCACAATAAGCAAGTCACTAGTTTTTAGCTATTCAAAATCTTAAAAGATGATGCAGTAGAAGTGCTACACTCAATTTGCAGCAAATTTGGAAAACTCAACAGTGGTCACAGTATTGGAAAAGATCAGTTTACATTCCAATTCCAAAGAAAGGCAGTGCCAAAGAATGTTCAAACTATTGCACCATTGCACTCATCTCACATGCTAGTAAAGTTATGCTTAAAATCCTACAAGCTAGGCTCCAGCAGTATGTGGATCGAGAACTACCAGAAGTACAGGCAGGATTTTGAAGAGGCAGAGGAACTAGAGATCAAATCGCCAACATACGCTGGATCATGGAGAAACTTCTGCTTCATTGACTATGCTAAAGCATTTGATTGTGTGGATCACAACAAACTGTGGCAAGTTCTTAAAGAGATGGGAGTACCAGACCATCTTATTTGTCTCTTGAGAAACTTATATGTGGGTCAAGAAGCAACAGTGAGAACTGGACACAGAATCACTGATTGGTTGAAAATTGGGAAAGGAGTCCGGCAAGGCTGTATACTGTCACCCTGCCTGTTTAACTTATATGCAGAGCTTGAAGTTGGCTTGAAACTTAACAATAAGAAAACCAAGATCATGGCATCTGGCCCTCTCAATTCCTGGCAAATAGATGGGGAAGAAAAATGGAGGTAGTGATAGATTTTATTTTCCTGGGCTCCAAGATCACCACAGACAGGGACTGCAGCCATGGCAAATCTAGACAGCACACTAAAAAGCAGAGACGTCACCCTGCCAACAAAAGTGTGTATAGTCAAGGCTGTGGTCTTCCCAGTTGCAATGTATGGCTGTGGAAGTTGGACCATAAGAAAGTCTGAGCACCAAAGAATTGAGGCCTTTGAACTCTGGTGCTGGAGAAGACTCCTGCGAGTCCCTTGGACTGCAAGGCGATCAATCCAGTCAGCCCTAGAGGAGATCAACCCTAACTGCTCTTTAGAAGGCCAGATCCTGAAGTTGAAACTCAAATACAGTATTAGTTTATCCAGCATGTGTCATTCATTTTATCTTTCTTCTCCTTATACAAAACTGCACAGAATGGAGAGTTATGGTCAGTTCCTTGTCCAGTTTTAGTTTCCCTCTGCCACTGGAGTAAAATAACGCCAAAATTTGCTTTTATCAAGTATTCTTATCCCAGTTGAAGAGGGGGAGGGAGAAACAGAAATGCTTTTTGCTATCCTAGGGTGTGTATTTCAATACCATTTCTAAAGTCAAGTTCCTCAACGTATAGATTATTCCTTTACACTGGTTACATCCAGAAAAATAGGTTAACTCAATAACCAGGCTAAATATAAATGTCTATCAGCAAAGCAGGGTTCATACTCTGGGGAGGGGGGGGGGGGTTGGGATCCACTCTCTTGCATAAAGTTGGGACCTGTTGAACACCCCAAAACATCCCAACAATACTCACTTTGAGATCCTGATGGAGAATTCCTGGATCATGCAGGTAATCCACAGACTCTACAGCATTCCAGACAAGTGGATGTCCAGTCTCTTTTTAAAAGTGTCCAGTGATGGAGCACCCAGAAGTTCTGAGGGCAAGCTATTTCACTGATTAATTATTCTCACTGTTGCATATTCCTGCTTGAATTTGATTAAACCTCTGCTGTAGACACTGTATTTACAGTCATTTTTCTTTCCTGCATATTCTAAAATTTTAGTCTCCAATCCAGCTTTGGTGCCATTTCTCTTTCCAGTATTGTGCCAAACTTATTCTTATCCCTATCAGCTTATATCTTAATAAAATATGCTCCTTTTTAAATATATTCTCTGAGAGCATACTTAATGACTTCCATCCTTCCGAGGTAGGTAAAATGAGGACCCAGATTGTTGGGGGCAATTAAGCTGACTTTGTAATAATGCCGCATGGGGTGTGTGTGAAAGCCCTAATAAGCAGGCATATACATAGAATGAAGGCTACTGCTAAGCTTGTAAGCCGCCCTGAGTCTTCGGAGAAGGGCGGGATATAAATGGAATTAAAATAAATAAAAAAAATAAATAAAAATTTGAAGTTTTAATTTAAATTTAAATTTTTTACTTTCCTAGATGTTTTGGTGTATTTCTTTCCAATACTTTTGAGGGTTTTTGCATTGTTACCCCATTTGGTAAAATATTCTTTTCTTGCGGCTTTTCCAACATTTGAGGTGGTATGGTTGGTCTGTCTTGGCAATTGACTGAGTTATATACCATTTTAGAACAATTTGTACCAATTTTCCCTAAAATTCTAGCTTAGTGTAATTTTTATTGATCTTTTCCCCATGATTTTTCACATTGGTCTGCAAACCAATCAATTATTTGTCAAACACAAAATAACATGACTATGGATTATGAATTTAGACATGATTTCCTTCCTGCGTTCATTCTTCTCTTCCTTGACTGGAGATGCCTGAGGGTTAATATAAATGTTTGGATGCACACTGGAATTCAATTTTCCTTTCTTTTGGCATATTTAGTAGTTGACTTTTTATATTTAAATGCAGTTAGTTTCAATAAACATCCACAGATGATTATAGCTTGTGAATTTTCTATAAAAAATTGAGACCTAAAATCTTACTGGTCATTTTTCAAAATATCTTCAAATTTCTTTTTTTTTTTATTCTGTTAAGTGGTAAGAAATTAAGAAATGTCTGATGCTTTAGTTTTTGCTTCCGATTGATAAGTTTTCATTTATAGTTTTCAGATGATCATTTTGAACTGATAGTAGATCTTTTACTCATTTTACCCTTTTGTTTATACTTGTTTATAGTAATAGAAGTTTATATATATATAAACCACCTTATCACCCAAGACTGATGTCTATGCTGACAGAGAATGACTATAATGATCTATATCAAAAAATTATATACCAAATAAATACATTCATATAAAAGTGGATTCTTTCATGCATTTGATCATAGTCTTACAGCATCTAACTAAAATAAATGAATGGAACTTTAGACACAGACTCCAAATAATAATATTGCTATGCATGTTGCTGGTTGCAAAAGTATGTGCATTGTGAGATACTGTTGTCATAATTGCTAGAATTTGTGAGAATCTATGATATTTTTAACTAGACTGCTTTCTCAATACTTTTCATATCTTTTATAATATAATAATAGAAATTAGATGTTATTAATCTAAATTCATTAGTTCTTATAACATATGAACACATGTTATAGAACTAGAGGAGTTTATATAGGAGAATTTTTTTTATGTACTTTAAACATTTAGAGTCTTCCACTAAAGAAAATTCCACAAGAAGAATATATTTACATTACTATAAAACCAATAGATAAAGAAATAGATTAATAGACTGAAAGATGAACTAATCTTTAGTGATTGCCTTTGTGTATTTGTAGCATGAATAATATGGCTGAAAGTACAAACTAAACTAACAGGTTCAGTTTTACATCTGTGAATGGTAAGAAGGATGTTGTGGGCATTGAAAATATGAGATGATCATGGTACATTATGTACAGATAATACAGATTTGTTATGTTCTACTTAATCTTCTGTGTACTCTTCAAATCTGTTCCAGGTGAGCAGTAGATTTCCAAAGTTCAGGGTAGAGAAGAGCAAATGAGTGTTCCATTGCATAAGCAAAAGTTTATTGCATAATGTTACTGCCATTCATTTTTCCTGGATTAAAAGGGATACCAATACTTTGCAATGAAAAGCACCCACAAATTATACATAGGAGGTCAAATAAGTCTACCTGAAAATGTGAAATTTATTTTTTATTCAAGCAATTTGTTCTCATTCCACAGTCTCTTTAACAAATTGTCATGACTTATAATTGTCTTCACACTGGTGAAATTTTTCTGACAAGTACAAAAAACAGTTGGCATTTTAAGATATACCATTGCTATAATTATGAGGGTGCTAGTGAGGAGCAATAATCTTTTCAGATTTTAAAAGAATATCTTAAATGTCAGAACCTAGATAGGTAGGTTTATTTAGCATTATTTTAACCGTATTAAAATTGCACTAATTTTTGGCAAAATATATCTTGATCTAAGCATATATATTTTTTAAAAAATGTTTCCATGTATTTGGCAACACATGGAGATATATGTCTCCATATATTCATTTATTGCCAATTCTATATATTTCATTACCCAAGACTAGTTAGGAGAAATAGGCCCATATTTGTACATGAATATTAACCTTTTTGAGCTGCGATAAATATCATAAGATTGACTGTCTCTGTAGGACTTGACAGCCAAAACATTATGAAAATCAAAGCAGGTTCATAAGGTAGAAATATGAAATATGCAGCACAGTATTCCCTTAGATATAGTAGATAACATAAATATGAATATTGCATGGCAATAAAACTGAATAGTAGAGAGATTAAAATAATTATAAGATTTAAAGGACTAAAACTAATATGATCTTTTGGCATTTCTAGTTTAATTTTGTATCAAATAAGTATCTGTTTTATTAAATATATTGCAGCAATAAAAAGGTCACAGCCACATTGGAAATATTAACTATTACTACATAGATGAGCTATTATTATAGATACTGACTTTTAAAATTTTGAACATCTTGATGACTTGAATATCTTGATAACATACTGTAAACCCAAAGCCCTTTCTTTTTGTCCAAGCTAAGTAACAAATATTGTAGAGCAACTTGATGTACCGTATATACTTGAGTATAAGCCGAATTTTTCAGCCCACTTTTTGGGCTGAAAAATTCCACTTCGGCTTATACTCCAGTCAACAAAAAAACTTACCGAGGACTTGTGCGCGGCCGAGGCTTTGGTGCTTCCAGAATCGCGCGCACCTCTCCCAAGCCACCGCCATCCGGAGACCTGCCGACGTTTGGGGAGGTTTGGGGAGGCGCCCAAACCTCCCCAAACGTCGGCAGGAGGAACGGAGACCTGCCGATGTTTGGGGAGGTTTGGGGAGGCGCCCAAACCTCCCCAAACGTCGGCAGGTCTGCGTGGAGGAACGGAGACCTGCCGACATTTGGGGAGGTTTGGGGAGGTGCCCAATCCTCCCCAAACGTTGGCAGGAGGAACGGAGACCTGCCGACGTTTGGGGAGGTTTGGGGAGGCGCCCAAACCTCCCCAAACGTCGGCAGGTCTGCGCGGAGGAACGGAGACCTGCCGACGTTTGGGGAGGTTTGGGGAGGCGCCCAAACCTCCCCAAACGTCGGCAGGTCTCCGTTCCTCTGCACCCTGCCTGCCTGCTTCTTTCCGCTGCGGAAAGAAGCAGGCAGGCAGGGCGCAGAGGTCCGGAGACCTGCCGACATTTGGGGAGGTTTGGGGAGGTGCGCGCGCACCTCCCCAAACCTCCCCAAACTTCGGCAGGTCTCCGGACGGCGGCGGCTTGGGAGAGGTACGCGCGATCCTGGAAGCACCGAAGCCTCGGCCGCGCGCAAGTCCTCGGTAAGCTCCGGGCGGTCACTTGCTTCGCGTCTCCTGAGGGAAGGGGGGGCGACTGGAGCGGGCGTGTTTCCTCGCCTGCTGGGCACCGCGATTTGCCTGGGGAACGCGCGGACCCCGAATGGCAGCGTGGAGCGAGGAAGCGGACAGCCAGGGCTTCCCCGAGAGCCGCGGCCACACAGGGTATTCCTGTGTATTCAGGCTTGCAAAATGGCGGATCGAGCCTCTGCTGGCGGCAGAGGCTTGCAGAACGGCGGATCGGCTTATACTCGAGTCAATAACTTTTTCCAGTTTTTGGGGGTGAAATTGGGGGTCTCGGCTTATACTCGAGTCGGCTTATACTCAAGTATATACGGTATTTAGTATTTGCTTTTTAGTCTCTGCATTTATGCTTTGATTTTTTTCCTACATATATTCCTATCCTAGTTTTCTCCCCCGCCCCCACATTTCTAACCAAAGCATCAGCTCATGTATATAGTCGGTACCCACATGTCACTTGATATTCTAGAATGAAGGATGAAAGCATTACTTTTGAATTATATGAAATTTAGAAATGTTTTAGGTAATTTCCTTATCAATGCATTCAAGGGTGTGGTGGGGATTTATATTATTTCCTCAAAGGTATAATATTTTGGCCCTGAAAAAATGTTTTTTTTTCCTTATCAATGGTAAAAGAGTTATTCTAAATCTATCTTAATGTAAATGTAGATGCAGAATATAGGTAGATGTCACAATCACATTTGTTGTATAACATTGTTCATACAATGATGAGTCAACTTAAAAATATTTTGAATATTTAAATGAAGATTTTTTTAAAAAATATTACTTTTATAGGAACAACATCTTATATCCTTCTAATATGTTGGTGTTGAGATAATCTCATAAATTAGCAAGCTTCTTCACCTATTAATGCTACATATAGAAATAAAACTTCTCTTCAGATGTTGTAAACTGCATACAACTACATAATAAATTAAGTCTGATCTGCTTCAGTTTTTAAATCAAATATCTGCTACATCCGTTAAGTAGATAAGGTTGCACAATTCTCCCCCCCCCCAAATTGTATATTTTCAATTTATCTTCCAGAGCATCCACAAAATGGCAAAACATCAGAGATAACAATTTAGAAGTAGAATTTCTAGTTGGAAATTCTCAAATCATTATTCAGTACGAAAAACTTGACTATTCAAGATGCTGATCAACCCCTGTTACTTAACGCAGTGAACAAAGCAGTAACAGAATAACAAACAACAACAGGGCATCAGTAACATGTAAGGAAGAAAAATGAAAGATTGCTGTCAGATGCAGAGCCATTTCAGTTCTTTTCCAGACACGCCTCATTACCGTTGTCCTTGCTTTCTTTATAATCTTGTCCTGGTGGACAAAATTCTGTCCTTTGCTACTGTTTGCTTTCTTGATCTCAGGTTACTCATCTACAGAAAACTGAAAAACAGCTGGGCAGCTCCTCCATAGAGCTTAATATTTTTGTCTGCTGACCCTTCAGAAATCTTCTTTTCTCTGATTCTAAACAGTATCCAGTCAAGCTAATTTAGACACAACCAGATTTTTCTTCCTGGTGTGGCAGTAAGGATTCTGCTTTGTGGAGCTTCAGTAAATCTTAACTCTCTAAAAATAGTTTTACTCAACAAACAATGCAGATAAACCTAGGCTTTGGAGTCTTTACTAAAGATAAAAATGAAGCCACATATCCACAGTTTATGTGCCCTCTTCACTTTAGATTTTTAAAGCCTTTATACAAGCCTATATTCCAAATAAGTTTCACTTCTGCATTTTCTTTCTTCCCATCTTTGTGAGTTAGAAGCTGCTTAACAGCTTGCTTAGTGGGCTCGGATGCCCAAAACATATTATGCAATGATTATCTATAAAAGGGGTGTCAAACTGCCGGCCCGTGGCCTGGTTGCATCATGCTAAGGCTGCGCCCACCCCAGCTCTGGCAATGCAAAAGAAGTCATGATACATCGCATGACACAGCAACTTTGACACCCATGATCTATAGCCTAGGACCTGCTAGTTCCACTTCCTAGATTCAGCCGTGGCAATAGGCACACAAGAAAAACCAAACAGGTGAAGCACTAAGTCTCACTGAAAATCCTACAAAATCAAAATGCATGAGATTACAGTAGAGGACAGAATTACTTTTGATAATCCTAATCATTCAAGGTATTTCCATATATAGAGAAGAGCATATGATGAACTTACATATCAGTTTCTCTCTGCAAAGAAATCCTCTGGCAAATTAGTTCATGTCTGAATGTAAGGTTTCAAATGTGAGAACTATATTTATATGAATCACTTGCTCTATTTCCATAGGCAAATTATAGGTTGGCATGTTCTTTGTAGAAGATTCAGTCCCTGTGCTAGGAAAAATAATCTACTGAATTCACTTTGAAGATATCAGAAGAAAAAGGAGCTTAGAGTTATTGCTTTTGGTGGTTCATCTTTGTTTAGCTTCTTCCCAAATGTCCTGTTCAATTAATAAATACCTGTGTTCAGTTTTATCATTGATCACAATGCCTATTTCACTCAAGCCAATATTTCATTCAAAAGGTCATAGAACTGCATCTAGCTTGTCTGTGAACTTCATTCCAGAGATCAGTAATTTTGAAGGGACGATTGTTCCTTCCTGAATTAAACTGAAGCAATTCTCTAGATACCAGAGGAACAGGAACAAATTGACAAATTGACAGCTTAAAATGTTAATTGTATTAATGACGTCATCTAAATGGCATTATATTGTGCCCAACTTCTGAGGTGATAGGGCAGCTCACATTACATGCACAAGGAAGCATGTAATCTTGATTAGCACCAGTGAGGTATTGAGTTGTAATTCATGATTTGAAAAATGTATGGAGATTTTCTCA
The DNA here is from genome assembly GCF_964194415.1 of Vipera berus. Classification (NCBI taxonomy): domain Eukaryota; kingdom Metazoa; phylum Chordata; class Lepidosauria; order Squamata; family Viperidae; genus Vipera; species Vipera berus. Next base: position 64,494,048 of record NC_138209.1, read on the forward strand.
TCTAGCTTGTTAATTAATGAACAAATACTGTCTCCCAATTGATTGCATTCTTACATTATTTGCCAACGTTAATAAAATTTCTCTGAAAAAACAATTGCAGGAAGGTGACATGGCATAGGTAAAAATATTTTTTCTCTTCTCCATAAGATTAACAAAGCATATTATATGTTTGAAAAAATATTATGAATTTAGGTACATTTTTGTCAGTTCTTTTATGAGAGTTTCATTATGTGTTCTACCATTTTTGTGAACTAGCCATAGTTAGATTGGTACTCTCAGGGTGAATTAGAGTACAAAATCCAAGCCTACAAGATCTACTTACTGAGAAAGCTAGGAATTCCACACACCTGGAGGATATCAGCATAGAAGTGCCAATTGTAGGTAAAATTGCTATAAAGTAAATAGTCCTACTTTTAATATTTATAGAAGAGGAATTGTTTCTTTAGTTTTTCCTCATTCCTCATTGGTTTTAGCCAAGTAACAGCTCATTAAAAGACTTATATTTTTGCCTTGTGATTGAAATTCCTAAATTGACACTCATTATTTAAAGCTTCTTGGATACCCAGAATACAATATATATTGGATTGTCTATTGGCACGCTTTTTAATACTTGTGAAGATGTTGAGTTTCAATTTTCTTTTTTCCGTAGACGAAGCAAGACCCACCTCTGCAGACAATATATTAATTTGGCTTTAGCAGAATTTGCTCTTCTATGTATTTCATCATTTTAGTTTTCACTGTACTTCCTACCAACTTATCTGGCAGAGATGTTAATTGACAGGCCTTCAATTTTCCGACTTGCCCTCTTGTTTCTTTTTCTTAAAATATTGTGCTGTTGGCTTTCCTCCAAGCTTCTCTAAACTGTGTCTATACTCCACACTTTTTGTTACAAGTTCAGAAAATTATCTATTCAAGTTTCCAAAAGAGAACTCTTGGATGAATGCCATACAACCGCAGTTGATTTGTGAATTTGTAATATGCCAATTAACTCTAAAACATCATCTTTTTCATCTTTATATGACATATAGAGGGCAAAGTGTTATTATAGCTACAAATATTTCTGCATAGCAGGGTAACAAGCTTAAACTCCAAAAATTATATGAATAAAAATAACAAGCAAAATGATTTGTTTGCAAATCAACTTTTTTTCCTTATTGCTATCATATAGGCACTTTCACAAAGATTCCCTTCCCACTTACATAAATAACAGGCAAGTAAAAAAAATGAGAGGGGAAATATAAAATCAGAAATCTGTTCTCAAATCTGCCACAATTAAGATTTCAGAAAGTAGTTTTCTTCATTAGAGGCATTTATAAGGAATGACATGACAAATAATTAACAAGTATACACCTTTAATATTTTAGAAAACATGTAATTGTTATAAATTAAATCTCAAAGTATACAAAGTATACTTCTGTGTTTACAACATATCTGCATGATTAATGGCTTTACAATGTGTCTGCTTAATATTTTGTTCTTCTATAAAAGATTTTATATATGTATACAATGATATCATAAGAATAATGTCTTCTAAATGAAAATTGTTTTTTTCATTTACTCTGTTAATCCCCAAGATAGCTAGCATGTACCTTCATATTTTCAAAAGAAAGAGTTGCAGACAATTATAATTTGTGGAAATATGCACAATTCTTTTTATTGTTGCTGTTGTTTATTAAAATATACATTTGACCTACAGTGTGGACTTCTTGAAACTATTCCCATATAAATAGTTGTTACATGAAGCTTTATCACCAGATGAACTTGGCTCAATGATTAATGAATTTATCTACAGAGAAAGGATTGGTGCCTTATTGTGATTCTCTGAAACAGCCCATGAGATAGCAATAAAATGCAGCTTCAGTTCAAACCTAAATCAATCTGCCTTGGTAAATCCTCTTTGGAATCAGCTACTGAAGATTTAAAGGTTAAATATTCATCAAATATTTGGAATTCAGCATTCAATGCTTGTAAATATTTTATATTTAACACCTGATATTTGATAGTAGTCAATTTTTATGCTGAACATTTTCTGACATTTCAAAACTGGTGGTAGTGAATAAAATATTTTCACTTTTTGTAATTAGATGGGAATAATTCTTATTCTCCTATCTATTTAGAGCTATCTATTTAGAGCTAACTAAAATCACTCCTGATTTTAATTTTTCTTAGAGTATGTACATTTGCTAGGAAACAAATTCAGTTACCATTGAAGTGGCCTGTAAGCCTGTGTAAAATAAATAACATTAAAACAAATACATTTTCCAGATCTTTCAAGGATGAATTATCACTTATCTTCCATTTTGATGGAGTTTTCCGTACAGTGAGAATGCTAGTACTTTCTCTGCAGTTATTAAATTCGGTAGAACGATCAGTCTACACCATTTTTCAATTTTAGAGTTTTACCTCAGAAAAAATTTCACTGAATTTATTCTTCAGCAGACATGATTAATAGGCAGCAATTGAAGGCTGATTCATTCACTGATCTACCAAATAGAACAACTTACTTTTACACAGATAAAAAACACTTCCATCTGGAATAGCAGCTGTGCATCTACTAATCCAAGTTTAGATGATGGAATTGGACTTTAGTCTTTCTTCCTGCCCAATTTTCTCTATGAAAATATTCTATGTCCCAAAGCTTCTCAGGATAAGAAGCATTTTTTTGAGGTAGCTAAATGGAGATTTTCACTTTGAAAATTCCATTGTTGGCTTCTCTGGGACTTGGTTCTAAGGGAGATGGGGGTTATCCAAGACCTCATTCTTGAAATTATATGTTGCATTGTTTTTCAATGCTAGAGGCATGCAGCTGGGCCAATATTATTTTTTGTATAGCATTTAGCCATTATAGAAAAACAAATTAAGAAAAAGCACAATAAGATTAATTGTATTTGGTTACAATCATGAGTAGATTGAATTTGTTTTTGTTTAAAATTTAGAAGCAGCAGTTGTATACAAAGAAAGTTTATGGGTACCTACAGCATATATCAAATCTCTTATGCAAACATGAAAGCCTACATTGTTAAGATACTCCATATATTTAAAAGATCATCCGTTGCTAGAAGTACCAAATAGTGATTTAAATAAAATTAACACCTATATAATAAGACATTTGTTTTTAATAACCATCTAAAATTCCAGTAGCATTTTATGCTGCCTATGTAGAGTATAAGCTTTCTTTCAAACAGAAAAATACCAAAGGTGATATGGTTTGAATGTTCACCTTTAAAAATCATTTTGAGAAAGTAATGAATACGGAATTCTTCAATGGACAACTGAACTACTGTACAATATGTTTTTGAAGACTACTGATCATACATTTAATATTCTTTTTTTTATTAAAAAAGTTTTATAAAAGTTACAAAAAATCCCCAAAACCAACCCATCCCAACCCCCCTCTCCCTCCCCCACTTCCCAGAGCTGAGTACAGGGTTACAAATATAATAATCATAATCTAACTAACATTAACCAACTAAATAAATAACCAAGTTCATAATGTGCTTTAACTCCCCTTAACATAAATACAAGCAAAATAAAAGTATACATAATAATAATAAAAAACATAAACAAATTAAAATCCAAATTATTAAACAATACAATATCCAAATTATTAAACCATACTAATACTAAAAATAGTAATAATACCATATACTTAAAACTAATAAAATTCCACTATAATAAACTATTAATAATAATAACAATTTAAAATTTACTCATAGGCTAAATGGAACTTTTTAGTCCCATATTTATTCTGAATATAATCTATCCATCTCCTCCAGACCGAAATGTATCTTTCTTGTGAATGATCATTCAAATAAGGAGAAATCTTAGCCATTTCTGCTAAATTTATTTATTTATTTATTTATTTTAATTCCATTTATATCCCGCCCTTCTCCGAAGACTCAGGGCGGCTTACAAGCTTAGCAGTAGCCTTCATTCTATGTATATGCCTGCTTATTAGGGCTTTCACACACACCCCCAAGCGGCATTATTACAAAGTCAGCTTAATTGCCCCCAACAATCTGGGTCCTCATTTTACCTACCTCGGAAGGATGGAAGGCTGAGTCAACCTTGAGCCTGGTGGGATGCGAACCTGCACTAATTGCAGGCAGCTGGTGTTACTTAAGGAGGCATTAGCCCACTGCTCCACCAAGACACTTTAAGCGTCCATTCTTCTATAGTAGGCAAGCAATCCTTCTTCCAATATTGCCCTACCAATAACCTTTCAGCTGTTATCAAATTCAACATTAAGTTAGTTTCTTTAGTATCACAATCTGTAATAACACCCAATAAAAATAATTGTGGAGTAAACTTTATCTTTCTCTTAAATATCTTTTGAATGTTCCACCAAATTTTAATCCAAAAAGCTTTTATATTTCTACAAGTCCACCAAATATGAAAATAAGTAGCATCCAAACTGCCACATCTCCAACATTTAGGCTGTAAATTAGGATACATACAAGACAACTTTTTAGGATCCAGATGCCATCTATAAAACATTTTATAAAAAATTTTTCTCTTAAAAACATTTAATATTCTTATCCCTACTTTAAATTGCTATGTTACATTATTTCAGCTGTGATTGTGAAGCATAGAACTACTGAATATATTTTATCTCTACCATTTTGCCATTAGATGCAACAAGTGTTCAGTTCTTTCAAGTTCAGCAGGCAGGAAGTGGAACAGCTTGCCTTCAAAGGTCTTAGGCGCTTCATCACTGGAGGTTTTTAAGAAAAGACCAAAGAGTCATCTATCTGAAGTGGCATAGGTTCTCCTGCTTGAGCAGTGGGTTGGACTAGAAGACTTCCATGGTTCCTTCCTGCTCTATTCTGATTGATTGATCTTCTGATGCTAATATAGTTATTTTGCAACAAACTAGACAGACAGGCAGACAGGCAGATGTAGATTGATGATAAACAGATTTAAAATCAAAATAATTACATGAGCATCTGAAATCATGAAGTGAACACCATCCCGCTCCCTAACAACCATGCATTTCAAAATATCATTTAGAACTCTGCAGAATATAAACTTTTTGATTATTCAGAAGTAGAGATAGTAAAAGAGAACAAAAACTATGACTATAAACTTGTAACTTTGTGCACAAGAGGCAATTTTATGCTGGAGGGCAGTGCTTAATTAATTCATAGCATCACTACATTTATGAAAGATACTTTGACATGATTTTATTATGCTTATCCCCAGGTATATGTTTACTACAAACTTCCACAACCATTACCCTTCAAATTGCTGAAAGATAACTCTCATAATTCCAAGATTGACTGAGAATTATGGGTGGGAGTGAAATCCAAAACATATAAGCATACTTAATCCCTGGGGATTTTATTTCTAAGTACTAGCAAGGTCCACCCCTACCTACTGTCCAGTTCAGACAAAGTTACATCAGCGTTAAATCCACACACAGAAAGAGAAACACACACTTTATCACTCTTCTGTGTCCTCTGCAGATACAGCTAAAGAAATGTGAGGTTCTTTTTACTTCATCACTTAAGATGAATTTTGGACATTTTATTTTAAACTAATTTCAACCAAATCCTGCTCATAGGCAATCACCCAGAAAGCTCTTTTGAAATGTTCATCAAATGGTAATCCTGCTTGAAAATGTTTTAAATATTTGTTTAAGCATTTCTAGAACAGCAACGTTTTAACTTTTTTTCTGCACAAATGCTACATGCACATTTTTAATTATGGGTTACTGTGATCTACAGTCTAGAAACTAACATTTTCTTGGGACTTTCAACCACACTGCTCAAAATGCTGCCATGTATAATGTAATCTGAAAAGTTTGAGAACGAAAATATGAAGGGATTACCTAGCCTAGAGCAGGCCTAGAGATCTCTTCAAAGATCTAGAAGGAAATTGACCTTTAAAAACTGAGCTTTTATGATGGAACAATTGTATGTTGATATTTGTGGAACTGCCCACATTTAGAGAAACGTAAAAAGACAGTCTCATGTGAAAAATGCATAGAGTCAGTACAATTTTGCTTTCTCTTTTACAGGCTGTCTTTGTGAGACTTTATGTAAGACTTTGTTTTACAAATCTGTGGTTGCATAGGGTAGCAAATACTATTCAATGTTAGGGAACATTGCAAGAACATTGTGTTTAAAGTCAAATGGAACAACAAATTCATTCTCCGTTCTGGGTGTAGCTTTGAATTTTGCTTCTTATTCGTTATTTGGTAAAGATGTGATTTGGTTTTTAGGACACCTAGTCTTGTTCTCAAATTCCATTTTCCCTACACTTTTGAAAAAAGATCAGAATTTTATGCTGGGATGTTTAAAAATATAACTTATCAGATGTGATCCAGGGTTAGAACAATGGAGCAGTTGCAGATGCTCCTAATTGGGTAATACCTGAGTAATAACTACCTGAACATCCAGCAATTTCTTCTTGCAGTTCCTTTTCCCATGGTAATTTTGTAGGTTTAAATTAGAATCAAAATTGCTGCCTATTCAGACCTTCATTTTACTGTTGATTGATTGTTTAGTTAGATTTACATCCCTGCAAGAGCATTCACCCTTCCAATTTTCCCACTTTGAACAGTCTTATTAGGTACACAGAGTTAACAATAAAAAAATTGGAAGGGGACTTGTAGGTCTTCTAGAATCTAGTCCAACCCCTTGCTCAGGCAGGAAACCTTAAACCATGGGTGTCAAACTCACAACATCACGTGACGTGTTGCAACGTATCATGACTTTTTTCCCATTGCTGACAATGGGGTAAGCACAGTTTTGGCGTGACATATCCGGCCCGCTGGATGGTAGTTTGACATCTCTGCCCTAAATCATTGTCCAATCTCTTAAAATCTTTCAGTTTTGGAGCACTCACAATACTGGAGGCAAGTCATTCCACTGATTAATTATTCTGTCAGGAAATTTTCTCTAATAATCTTTGTTGCTCTTGACTGGCCAAAGGTCACCCAGTGAATTTTGATGTTTGACAGATCAAGAATTTTGATCTTCTCAGTTCTAGTTCAGATTTTTCATCATTATCAGCTTATATGAAGAGAAGCTAGTCTCCTCACTATTGAAAGTCTTTTTTTTAAAAAAATAGTAATTTTATTAAAATTTACATATGCAATAATTAAAAATTAACACAAAGTTTAAAAAAAGAATAAAAAAGAATAAAAATAAAAAATAGGCATGGAAAAGAAAATAGGGAAAACCAGAAATGAAAGAAGAAATAAGAATCAAGTAAAGGAAAATAAAATAAATATAAATAAATTATTTCATCCTTCATCATAACAACTATGAACAATTTTAATAATGTAACACCTTCCCTTTTGTGATATATGTCAAATCTCTTGTGATATCTCATTTCATATTTATGAACAAATCGATCTTCCTGTAATGTTCTCCACTGCTTGGAGAAATTTTCTCTTCCTTTCTGGGCACCCACCTTCAACTTACAAAATACCTCTTTCAGCACAAGCATTGCTGAGAATTATGGAATTTCAACTCCTAGAAAAAGCTTTCTGTTTGAGAAGACTGCTCCTGTGTCTCTCTTGCAGATCTTTGAATGAGCCATCATTGGATTTTTTTTCCCATTACAAAAACAGCTATTGATTCCTTTGATACAATCTTAACAAATAAGACCCATTGAATAAAATATAGTTTATTCCAGTCTTACTCAGTAACCTGTTCATAAGGCATGACAATATGCAGCTTTCCAGAACTACAACTCTTAGTATCCATTGCTGGATCGTGTAATTCAGTAATATTAGGAGAACCTTTGCAAAGTCGCGTGGTCGCACAGAGAGACGGACACTTGAGCTGGGTAGTACTTCTTTTATTCGGTTCAGGAATGAATCTGGGACAAAGGGGTTTACCAGGTGTTTCTTATACCTGCCCAGGTGAATGATGACCAATAGATTTGAACCTGGGCTTCCCACCAGTGCATGTGGCCAATAGGTTTAAATCCTGGCTTCCCGCCAGAGCTGACCACGCCAGGGGCTGTCAGACTTGCTCCATCCAGCTTTTCCTGCCTCAGCGGTTATCGCCTGGAGCTGTCCAGCCCCCTGCTGCGCTGGCATTTCCTGTGTATGCTAGCAGCATACACTACACCCCTTCCCCCATAGTGAGGACTTTCCTCTGTCATACCATCTCCAACTATATACACATATTTACAAAAACATGGTTACAATGGATACACTTAGTTGTTCTGCTGCCCCCCTTATGAACGTACATAGTCAGCGAGGTAGCTTGGCGCTTTGTGTGGCCTACTTGACCTTCTTGGTACATGTTCTCCCGGAGGTATGGTGGCATGGCTATTCACTCCTTCCTGAAGCTCCTGTTGAGGAAGGTTGCTGTGTGTCTGTGTGTGTGATTTGCTGATTCCTGGTGACTGCCTGGTTTCTCTGTCAGACTCCTGCCTGTACAGGGGTTGCCATTGATCCCCCCAACCATCCTCCTTGGTGAATGTGTTTGTATTGGCTCTTGTGTTGGATCTTCCTCCTCAACCCCCAGTGTGTCCTCTGCCACCCTTTCAGGAGTCCTTTTCCTCAGTTGGTCCAGATGCCTTTTCCACAGGAGTCCCCCCTCCACCCTTACTCTGTAAGAAAGGGGCCCTGTTTGCTCTAAAATTTCCCCTGGCACCCATGGTTGACCCGTACTGTAGTTCCTGGCCCATATGAGGTCCCCAGAGGTAAAGTGTGTCTTGATGTTGGGGTTCCCAGTGTCTGCGGCTACTCTGTCTGGATGGAGCCTGTCTAAAGTTGTAATGAGGCGTTTCCCCCATCTGAGTTCCGCTGGGCTTTTGCCTGTGGCAGTGCAAGGTGTTGCGTGTTGGTGAAGGAGGAATGTGGCTAGTCTTTGCTTCCAATCTCCCTGTACTATGCGCTTGAGTGCATCTTTTGTTGTTCTCACGAATCGTTCTGCCAATCCATTACTGGCAGGGTGGAAGGGGGCCGAGGTGACGTGTCTAATCCCCAAGGTCCTCAGGAATACCTGGAAATCTGAGGAAGTAAATTGTGTTCCATTATCTGACACGATTACATCAGGCAACCCATGTGTAGCAAATATCCCCCTCAATGCTTGGATGGTCCCTGCTGATGTCATGCTGCTTACAGGTACCACCTCAAGCCATTTTGAATGACTATCCACAACTACCAGGAATGTGTGACCTTGGAATGGGCCAGCGTAGTCTATGTGCACCCTGGACCAGGGCGAGTGTGTTTCCTCCCACTTATGGACTGGTGCATGTGGTTGCTCTGGCCGTGTCGTCTGGCATGTGTAACACCCTGCTACCTGTGCTTCTATCTCCTTGTCCAACCCTGGCCACCATAGGTAACTCCTTGCTAGAGCCTTCATTCTTACTATCCCTGGGTGTCCTTCATGTAGTGATTGGAGAACTCTTTCCCTGAGCCTTGTGGGAATTATGACTCTGTTTCCCCACAAAAGGCACCCTTTGTGTGTGGACAGTTCAAACCTTCTTGAAAAGTAAGCAGTGAACTCTTGCCCTGGTGATTTGTCTTGCCACCCACTACTCACCCACGAATGAACCCTGCTCAGAACCTTGTCTTTTGGTGTCTCTGTGGCTATGTCCCTCGCGTTGAGGGGCCATTCTGGCAGTTCCTGGATTGCCAGGATTTGGGCAGCCGGTGCTGGGTCCGGCTCCCTGTCCATTAGGGGCAGTCTGCTGAGACCATCAGCATGCCCCATCTCCTTCCCTGGTCTGTGTATCAATTTACAAGAATATGCAGAGAGAAATATTGACCATCTTAACATTCTAGGTGACAAAATCTGTGGTGTTTGCTTCTCTGTTGTGAATAGTCCTAATAAAGGTTTATGGTCTGTGAAGATTATGAAATCTCTGCCATATAGGTAATCATGAAATTTCTTTACTCCAGCAACCACTGCCAGTGCCTCCTTGTCTATCTGGGCGTAGTTCCGCTCTGCAGCTGACAGGGTTCTGGAGTAGTAGGCGATGGGAGCCTGAGTTCCATCCTCCTTGAGATGGCTGAGCACTGCTCCAATCCCATAAGGGGATGCATCGCACGCAAGACAGATTGGCTGATCCTCCCTGAAATGGGTGACAGTGGCATTGCTTGCTAACATGTTTTTTAGTGTTTGAAATGCTTTTGCATGTTTGTCAGTCCAGTCCCAAGGCGCTTGCTTGTCAAGCAGCCTATGTAGGGGTTCTGCAATTGAGGCTTTGTGAGGCAGGAATGTGTGGTAGAAATTGAGGAGCCCCAAGAACGCCTGCAATTCAGGCTTGTTTTTGGGAGCAGGGGCTTCCTTGATTGCCCTCACCTTTGATGCAGATGGGTGGATGCCTTGAGCATCTATCCTGAACCCCAGGAATTCTGTCTCTGGGACCCCAATCCTGCACTTCTCCCTTTTGAGTTTGAGACCTGCCCCCCTGAACCTCTCAAGGACCGTCCTTAAACGGGTCGCCAGCACGTCCAGGGAGATGGCTGCGATCAGGACGTCATCAAAATAAGGGCAAACCCCTGGTATTCCCTTAAGCGTCCTTTCCATCACCTCCTGAAAAATCCCAGACGCTACGCTAACCCCAAACTGCAACCGGTCTACCTGGAACGCTCCCTTGTGAGTGATGATCGTTTGCACTCTAGCAGCCCCTGGGTCTACCGGCAGTTGCTGATAAGCTTGGGCGAGGTCCAATTTAGCAAACACCGACCCGCCTTGTAGGGACGCTAAGATGCTGCTGACTGCAGGGACCGGATAGGAATGGGCACTTAAAGCTCGGTTTATGGTCACTTTATAATCAGCGCAGATACGAATTTCCCCATTTGCTTTAATTGGCGTTACGATGGGAGTTTCCCAATCCGCTCCATCTACTGGTGTTAACACCCCCTGGTCTACCAGCTTATCCAATTCCCGCTCTATCTTTTGCTTTAACGCGAATGGAACACGCCTCGCCTTCATCCTTATGGGTTGCACCTGGGGATCTAGCCTAAATGAGATTGTGGGACCCGTGTACTTTCCCAACTGCCCATCGAACACATCCGCGAATTCCTCGCAGACTGCTTCTAGGGACAAATGGCTCCATGTCTGATTAATCCCTGTAATTTTGATGCCCAAGGCGTTAAACCACCCTAACCCCAAAAGGCTAGTCCGCTGGCCCTCGACGACCAGCACACTTAATTTACCCTTGAATCCCTTGTACTGCACACACACCAACGCCTCCCCCCGGACTTTAATCGGTGAATTTTGGAAGTCAGAGAGGGTCAGTCTGGATGACCTAGAGGGAACCCGTTGGCCGCTCCGCTTGCAAATGTCTAAAAACGTTCTGGCAGAGATGATGGATACGGCTGACCCTGAGTCCAGCTCCATCAAGCAGGGGACCCCTTGCAGCTTCACCCTCAGTTTTATTTTTTGGGCTAGCACCGCAGGAGCCCCTGTTTTGAAACCGCCCAGCCGTCCCGTCGTGTGACTCACAGTCAGTCCCAGCGACCGCTTCCCAGTACCTGTGGCATATTGGAACTCGGCTTCCACCTCGTGTAGGCTGTCCCGCTGCTTGCTTCTGCAGACTGCCGCGATGTGCCCCGTTTTCCCGCACGACCGACACTTCGCCGACTTGAAATGGCAGGTAGACCGGGGATGCTGTCCTCCGCAGCTCGCACAGCGGGTAGACCGGGAGCCGCTCACGCCGCAGCCGGAGCACTGGGTAGACCGGGGCTGTCCGTAGCCGCTGTTCTGGGTAGACCGGGAGTTGCAGCCGCATTGCTGGGTAGACCGAGGGCGATTTGCGCTGTGGCCATGAGGCTGGGTAGACCGGGGTCCGCTCGCTCCGCATCTGCACTCCTGGTCTCTCTCGCCTGCCGTGGTTGGTCTCGGTTCTTTTCTGTTGTCTCGGTCGGGGTTGAAGGATCGCTGAGGTCGGTTGATGGCATCCACCTCCAGCTCTGCCCCGTCTGCGTCGGTGCCTCTTCTCACCTGGTGGATGGATCTGCCTTCCCTCGCCTCGGACTCCTCGGCTGCATCCCAGGCTAGAAGTTCGTCTTGGACATCCCTCAGGGTCAGTTTCTGCTTGGCAAAAAGTTTCTGGCGCAGCTTCCTGTCCCTCACCCCACATACGAGCCGATCCCGCAGCCTAATTTCTAGATTTTCGAAATTGCAGAGGCGAGCTGCCAGCCCCAGAGCTGCCATGTACTGTTTGGCAGAGTCACCTGGTCGCTGATCCCGTTTTTCGAAACGATACCGCCAGGCGATCTCGGATGTCTCGGGCTTGAAATGTTCAGACAGCTTCGCCAGCAATTCATTGTAGCCGACGGAGTGGATGTCATCGGGAGCGCAGAGACCGACTGCCAGCTGGTAGGTTTCTGTGCCGCAGCTGCAGAGCAGTACCGCCGCTCTCTGCCGGTCCTCCTTCACCCCGTTCGCCCGCAGGTAGCATTCTATCTGCCCCACGAAGGCTTCCCACTGCTCGGGGTGACGGCTATTGAAAAGGGGATACTGACCCAGTTGTGTCATCTCGTCGTCTCGGTTGTCCTGCGTCTGGATCCGGGGCTGCCGATTGGATTTTGTCCGCGGCTAGCGTTGTCCGATGCAGGATCCCACCTTCGTCGCCAGTGCAAAGTCGCGTGGTCACACAGAGAGACGGACACTTGAGCTGGGTAGTACTTCTTTTATTCGGTTCAGGAATGAATCTGGGACAAAGGGGTTTACCAGGTGTTTCTTATACCTGCCCAGGTGAATGATGACCAATAGATTTGAACCTGGGCTTCCCGCCAGTGCATGTGGCCAATAGGTTTAAACCCTGGCTTCCCGCCAGAGCTGACCACGCCAGGGGCTGTCAGACTTGCTCCATCCGGCTTTTCCCACCTCAGCGGTTATCGCCTGGAGCTGTCCAGCCCCCTGCTGCGCTGGCTTTTCCTGTGTATGCTAGCAGCATACACTACAACCTTACAGTGCTTTTTTTGTAAAAGAAAAAGGTGCCGGAACTCACACGTCATACAACCTGCCTTGCCTACCCTACAAGGTTCTATTCAAAAAAGGTGCCGGAACTCCGTTCTGAGCATTCTATGAGAAAAAAAGCCCTGGAACCTTATTAGGAAACTTATTTGTTTTATTAAAGGAGAACTTTTGTATTTTGGGTCTTATAAGTTTTCTTTTTTTATACATGAAAACCTGAACTTTTATCTTATAGTGTAGTCTTTTAACAGAAGGAATAAAGGGATTCCAACTTTTTTCAGTTTATTAATTTTAAAGTTTACCTCTTTTCTCGTGCTTGTATTTTTTAATTAATGAAACTTGATATATGTACAAAATATGACTCTGAGACAAAAGTAACTGGGTGGGATGATCTCACCAAGCTAATTAGTAGAACAAGTGAACTTTTTTCTTATCTTATCCACCAACAATTAAGACAATTGCAATACTTCAGCTGTGTGGAATCAAATAATCAATTAATTTCTGCCAAAATTGTACACCAAAGAAATTAGAAACTCAAAAGCAGTTGGAGTGGGGAAATGGAACTAGAATCCAACAAAGAAAACATGTCAGTTGTACTTTCCCTTGACATTCTAGTTTTCTTCACATTGAAGGAAAAAACACACCCAAAAGTTAATGTGAAAATTAGCTTCTGCAATAAGCAATATAACATTGAGAAGTTTTGGTCTGAGGTTGTTCTGTCTCTTTGATCCTTCCAATTTATTGTCCGCTCCCTGCATTTGAATGTGTTCTGTAAGACATGTATGCTACCAGATTTGTTTCTCAAAATTATTTATTTGCATAAAATATTTATCCAATCTCTAATGAGGGACACGGTGGCTCAGTGGGTTAGCACGCTGAGCTTGTCGATCAGAAGGTCGGCAGTTTGGCGGGTCAAATCCTGAGTGCCGCGTAACAGAGTGAGCGCCTGTTACTCGTCCCAGCTTCTGCCAACCTAGCAGTTCGAAAGCATGTAAAAATGCAAGTAGAAACATAGGGACCACTACAGTGGGAAGGTAACAGCGTTCCATGTGCCTTTGGCGTCTAGTCATGCCACATGACCACGAAGACGTCTTCGGACAAACGCTGGCTCTTCGGCTTTGAAACGGAGATTAGCACCGCCCCCTAGAGTTGGAAATGACTAGCACACATGTGCGGGGGAACCTTCACCTTTACCTTTAATGTAATGCACTGTACTTTTCAGGGTCACTGACAACTAATCAAATACAAAATTTATAATTGCTTAAAAGAGGTAAAAATAACCAAGGCTAAAGTAACAGCCCCTTCCCCCTAAGCTAAGTGAACACAATTTTTTTTTCTTTAGAAGTGAATGACTTCCTAAATACCACTTGGTGGTCTTGACATTCAGAGTAAAGAATTCAATAGCCCGTGTTGTTTATTACATTTATCATTTATTTTTTCAAAGACTAGAGGATTATTGATCTTTCTTTCACTTTGAGTCTGTGTCAGAGGAATGAAACAGTACTAATAGCAACTTTTTTATTTGAATACGAAAATCACACATTGGAAATAAGTATTACTCCTCCTTTGAAAAGTTCTCTTTATTACTGGTTTTGTGTACACTGGAAAAATATGAATTTAGGAAAAATATTAGCAGAAATTACATGAAACATACTTCTTCAACACACAATTGCAGAATAAGTTAGAAAGGTCTTATTTGCAAAATGAATAATTTGAGGATTCTCTTTTTATTAATGTCAGTGTTTTAAAAATATTGACTGACTCACAGGGTCAAATTAATATGTGGCTAATTTATTCTGGGACAAGCAGTGTCCAGAAACCAGAGGTACAATTGATATATCTTCATATCTCTTCCTTCCTGTGTCCTAAGCATATTTTTTCAAACGATTCAATCTAATTAAAAAAGTCCTCTAATGCTGCATGAAGGTGACTGAAAAAATGCAGATTAAAAAAGATACACACACTCCCAAACCCCCACAGACTCACACTGTGTGTGTATGTGTGTTTGTGTGTGTGGCAAGAATACAATTTAAAATCAAACCTAAAGCAGGGCTTTTCAACCAGTGGTACGCGTACCACTAGTGTATGTTGGCATCTGGCAGGTGGTACGTATACGATGGGTTGAACAGCACTGTTAAAAAAAATGTTTTAAAAAGTGTAAAAGTGGATGAGGTGAAGCAGCAGAAGTGCCATACAGGCTTGTGGGAAAGTCAGCTGGAACTGAACATCGCCTGGGTCCTACTGAGAGCCCAGCATCAAAGCGCACAGCTCCAGCTGATTGGCAGCAGCCTTGGGGATGGCAGGCAGCCTCACGCAGTCTTCAGGCAGAGATTCAGCTGGAGCTGTGTGAGGCTTTGCCTGCCTGGGTCCTGCGGAGAGCCCAGGATCAGTGTGTGATTGGGGGTGGCAGGCAGCCTCACTCAGTCTTCAGGCAGAGATTCAGCTGGAGCTGCGAGAGGCATTGCTTGGGTCCTGCTGAAGGGGAGAGAAAGAGGATATTAAAGGGGGTGAGGTAAGAGATGATATTAAAGGGGGTGAGAGAAGAGATGATATTAAAGTGGGTGAGGACTACCTGTACTTTATCACAGGAGAAGCACTAAGAGCTTCTTCAGCTCTGACTTCAGCAGCTGGTCATTTGCATTCTTTTAGAGAGTCATTGAGGCCACTTTGAGGTTTATCTGTGTTGTCAGGGTCACCTGAATAGTGCAAATGGGTGTGGAGCCTTCTTGGAACTGCTGAAAGGACTGTGTTGTAGACTGGAGATAGATGATGTCATATGCCTCCCCTCTGTTGAGAGAGGGCTGTTCAGTTTTGACATAGATAACTTCTTTGACCCTTCTTTCAAACCAGTGGTCCCTTCTGTCCACAATGTGGACTTTGCTGTCTTCGAAAGAGTGGCCTTTGTCTTTTAAATGCAGATGCTGAATCTTGTCCTGATGGGTTTGTTCTCCTATGTTGAGCCACATGTTGTGAAGTGGTTATATTGTTTTCCCAATGCACAGATCTGCACAGTTCCAAGAAGGCTCCACACCCATTTGCACTACTCAGGTGACCCTGAGGACACAGTTAAACCTTCGGGTGGCCTCAATGACTCTCTAAAAGTATGCAAATGACCAGCTGTCTGCAAGGAGTATAAAAAGGAATATAGAAAAGCAAGAAAGTCCAGTTGCCTCATGAAAAGCATCTTTGGGACAACAATGACCTGGATGACTGAGAATCTCCATAGACATTTAGCTGTGCTAGAGCTAATTGAACCTATATTAGCTTTTCACCAGAACATGAACAGTTATAATTGCCACTTAGCAAACACCTTAAGACTTTACTACTGACTCCAAGAAAAGTTGCCAAAACTGGGCAGGCAGGAATAAGGATGTTGAGGATAAGAATCCATGCTTTATATACCATAAGCATCACGCTAAACAGGAATGCAAACAAAAAAATGCAATTCATGAGCCATAAATATTTACCAGTATTTTTATAGCAGACAGAATACCTTAGAATAGGGAAAACCAAAATTTATAACATTTTTTTTGTTCTGAGAGGCCAAATTGGCCTTAAGTCTTACTCACTGAGTAAACAGTAAGAAGAGTTAACAGGAATTGACATATTTCAACAGAAGTAAAAAGAAAAAGAAAAACAGAAAAAGAAAGCAGGCAGAGGAACTAGATTTTTCAAGAGATTGCGTTCCCATGAACAAAGGACTGAAAACATCGTATCTCATATAGCTCCTGACTGCAAGGGGTGTATCAGGAGAGCTGCTGATGGCTGCTGTGTATGAGTGATTGCTTCTTTCCAAGTAAGCAACAGCTGCTGCAGTGGTTAGTTAAAGTATATAATGCAGCCACTTTCTAGGGATCAAGCTAACTGAGTGAGCAAATAGAACACAAAAGGACTTTGGCAGCCAAAGACAAGGAAGAATCCAATGGGAGGTCTTTAATAAATTGACTAACCTGAGACTCCAATATTAGAACAAGAGGAAATTAGGCCTTTCTATCAGAGAAACAAAAATAGGTATAGCTTGCAAGAGTGGTGAATATTTGTAGCTCAGGTGTAAGATGAGGGTAAAGGCTCATCTTACACCTGAGCTTGAGCGTTGGTTTCTGAACATTTCCTTACCAGACTAGGTAACATCTTCAGCGCATTTCGGGAATGTCTGTGTCATTGCTCTTCTATTTATAATGTGTGGGTGTGTTCAGGGGTGGGATTCAAATATGCGAACAACTGGTCCTCTGTGTGGATGCCGCTTCCGGAAGTCCATTCTGGGCCTGGGCAACAAAAAATTAGCTACCGGTTCTGCTGAACTGGTGCGAACCGGCTGAATCCCACCACTGGGTGTGTTAGGTCAGAGGTATAGCTCTGATCTGAAATGTTTTTCACTTGCTTTTTTTTGGGGGGGGGTTTGTTTGTTTTGTTTTTTGTTTTGGCTGAAAACATCTTAGCATACGTTTGTACAAATAAAAACCTTCTCAGAATATGGGAAATAAATGAAATAGATTTTAATGGGAAAATAATAATAATAATAATAATAATAATAATAATAATAATTAATAATAATAATAATAATAATAATAATAATAATAATAATAATAATAATAATAATAATAATAATTTTATTTGTATACCGCCCTTCTCCCGAAGGACTCAGGGCGGTGAACAGGACAAACATATAAAAATACAAAGGTACAAAAGTTAAAAAAGAATTAAACACAATGCCCAAACTAAAACAATAAATAGATATATTAAAAACAACAATAAAATCCCAACCCATCCCCCATCAGGCCAGGCCGGCTTGTTCGAACAAGTGAGTCTTCAGATCGCGCCGGAAGGAGCGAAGGTCGGGCGCCATCTGGAGCTCAACCGGCAACCGATTCTGGGGTGCCCACAGAGAAGGACCTCCCCCTGGGGGCCACCAGTTGACATTCTTTGACCGGTGGCACCCTGAGGAGGCCCTCTCTGTGGGAACGCACAGGGCGGAGGGAAATTGATGCCGGCCGCAGGTGATCCCTGAGGTACTCCGGACCCATGCCATGTAGGGCCTTGAACACCATTACCAGTACCTTGAATCTCACTCGGAAGACAACTGGGAGCCAATGCAGCTCACAGAGCAGAGGTGTAACATGGGAGTATCGGGAGACTCCCAACACAACTCTCGCGGCTGCATTCTGTACCAGTTGGAGCCTCCGAGTGGTCCTCAAGGGCAGCCCCATGTAGAGAGCATTGCAGTAGTCTAAACGAGAGGTCACGAGTGCATGAGTGACCGTACGCAGGGCATCCCAGTCTAGATAGGGCCACAACTGGCGCACCAGGAGAACCTGGGCAAAGGCCCCCCTAGTCACAGCCACTATGTGATCTTCCAAAGTAAGCCGTGAATCTAGGAGGACTACCAAGTTGCGAGCCCTATCTACGGGGGGTAATAGCTCACCCCCCATAGAAAGAGATGGAATATTCTGAATAGCCCGGGATGCCAGTATGCACAGCCACTCAGTCTTGTCGGGGTTGAGTTGAAGTCTGTTCCTCCCCATCCAGACCCGAACCGCTTCCAGGCAATGGGACATCGCATCGAGGGCATCACTGGGGTGGTTTGGGGTCGAAATAAAAAGCTGGGTATCATCAGCGTACTGATGATACCCAACTCCAAAACCACGAATGATCTCACCCAGCGGTTTCATGTAGATGTTGAACAGGAGAGGCGAGAGGACCGACCCCTGAGGAACTCCACAAACGAGAGGCCTCCAGGACGAGCTCTGCCCTCCTCCCAACACCGACTGCGAACGACCCAGGAGATAGGAGGAGAACCACTGAAAACCGTGCCTCCCACTCCCAATCCCCTGAGACGCCGCAGCAGGATACCATGGTCGATGGTATCGAACGCCGCTGAGAGGTCTAATAGGACTAGGACAGAAGAATGTCCCCTGTCCCAGGCCCTCCAGAGATCATTCACCAGAGCGACCAATGCTGTCTCCGTGCTGTACCTGGGCCTGAAACCCGATTGGTACGGGTCTAGATAATCTGCTTCATCCAGGACCAGAGGAAGCTGATGCGCCACCACACTCTCAACAACCTTCGCAAGAAAGCGAAGGTTGGAGACCGGACGAAAGTTATTTAACACAGCTGGGTCCAAGGCAGGCTTCTTGAGGAGAGGTCTCACCACCGCCTCCTTCAAGATGGCGGGGAAACTGCCCTCACTCAAGGAGGCAGATATAACCACCTGGAACCAGCCTCGTGTCCCCTCCCGAGCCACATAAACACGCCAGGAAGGGCACGGGTCCAATAAACATGTGGAGGAGCTCAACCTCCCCATAATCCTGTCCACTTCCTCCGGAGTCACAGAATCAAACTCCTCCCAGATAATATCGACAAGACCGCCCGTGTCCTGATCGTCAGACTCTGCCCAGTCGGAGTCCAGACCGGTCCGAATTCAAGCGATTTTGTCCGACAGATGTTGACTAAACTCCTCGGCATGACCCTGAAAGGGTTCCTCCCTCACCTCCTGATTAAGGAGGGAGCGGGTCACCCTAAACAGGGCGGCCGGGCAGTTATCTGCGGACGCAATAAGGGTAGCAAAGTGATTAGACCTCGCCGCCCTTATCGCTGCGAGATAAGACCTAATATAGGTTCTTAGTCACAATTGGTCGGATTCGGATCGGCTGGATCTCCAACAGCTCTCTAGGCCCCGTCTCTGATGCTTCATCTCCCGAAGCTCCACGGAAAACCATGGAGCTCGCTGGGATCTGCACCGGGTCAGGGGCCGCAAGGGTACTACTCAGTCAAGTGCCTCTGTGGCTGCCCTTTCCCAGGCTTCCACTAAGGCATCCGCCAAGTTGTGAGCAACGGAGGCAGGTGGGGACCCCAGCGCTGCCTGGAACCTATCAGGGTCCATTAAGCGCCTGGGGCGGTACCATCTAATTGGCTCCACACACCCACGGCGGGGAGTGGCAAAACGGAAGACCAGCCGCAGGAGATGATGATCGGTCCATGACAGGGGCATAACAATTGGGGAGCCCCCACCAAGATCATCTAACCACCGTCCAGATAAGAAAACCAAGTCAAGTGTGTGGCCTCCCTCATGAGTCGGTCCATGAATTACTTGAGTCAGGTCCATGGCCGTCATGGAAGCCATGAACTCCCGAGCTAACTCAGATGATCCTCCCAGGGATGGTAGATTGAAGTCACCCAAAACTATAAGTTTGGGGAACTAAATCACCAACCCCGAGAGGATGTTGAGAAGCTCAGGCAGGGCTGCTGCTGCGTGACTAGGCGAAAGGTACACCAGCAGCAAGCCCAACTGCGCCCCAGGACCACATCTCAGAAAGAGAGACTCACACCCGACTATCTGGAGAACGGTGGCCTCCCGCGGACACAAGGTCTCCCTCATAACTACCGCCACTCCCCCGCCCCTACCCTGAGCCCGAGGCCGGTGTAGCACCCGGAAACCTGGTGGGCAAAGATCAACCAGAGGAATACCACCCTCTGGGCCCAGCCAAGTCTCCGTGATGCAAGCCAGGTCCGCATGCTCACCCTCAACCAGATCCCGGACAAGAGGAGCCTTATTAACAATGGACCTGGCGTTCAAGTACACCAACCGGAGCTCAGGTGGCTGCACATCTTCGCTCCCGGGACCTTGGGGCAGAAGCAGAGGGTCGGAGCGCCTCACCGCTTGTAAATAGCGGAGATGCCCTCCTGGATGTCGATACGGCCCTCTGTTCGTACACCTGCTGCCATTTCCTAACATCGTGGGAATAGGTAATCCCACGACCCGCTCCAGAGCTCCGGAGGCAACCGACCCCCACTCCCCCCCCACATGATCAATCCCGGACCTGGCCTGAACAACGGTTGATGGACTACCCCCAATTTCCAAACAACCACGAGAAATTCCCACCCCCCTCCCTAACCCCACAAAAAATTTAACTAAAAAACTAACCAGGGGCCTCTTATTAAATTTATACTGGAGGCCCCTGCCCCTGCCCAGCCATCTCTCAGGGTCCCAACAATCGGGCCCTTCATCAAGATTAAAGGTGGCAAGAAAGGCGGGTCGCACCCAGGAAGGGGGGGCACCCCTGAGGGCGAACAAGTCTGTGCTGGTGTAACAAAGATGAGGCATAAGTGTCCGAGCGAATCCAGGGGAAGGCAGTCCCATAGTTAATTAATTAGGAGGATCTAAAACAGAGGGTAAGTGGGTGTCCAGACTGTCAGCCCAGCTTCACTGCCACTCAAGCTGGGTGAAACCCCCAGAACAGGCCGACCACCATCCTCTCACGACGGTCGCAGCTCTATGATGGGAGAGAATCTCCCCTTTCCCCTCAAAATGCTAAAAATACAATGCAAATGGAGAAATATGACAGTAGCTACCAATGAAACTACACAAATGTTTAGTAACAGTCTTAAATTGAGAAATGACCCATACAGGAGGTGTACAGTCTATGAAATTGAAAGCACGTTATTTAGATGAACCCACAGTTGGTTTGAAAGCTATATTCAAAGACTGCTTATCAATATTTCTTATCAGTTTGCAATGAAATATCAACTAAAAGAAATGTGTTCAAGCAAAGGCTAATCAGAAATATTTTAATTTGGATTTTTGGCCTAAGCAGAAGAAGGGAATCAAGGGCCTAAAAGACTCTTTCTATCTCTGTGCCTTTATGATTTTTCTTTTTTCTTTTTTTTTAAAAAAGCTCAAATTCCTATTTCAGTTCTGATTTATAGAATGTACAGTATTACACAGAATCTACATGCTTCACAAATCCTACTACAGTGTTTCAGCTTGTGGCAGTTATGCACTCTCCCACTAATCTATGCTAATTGATCTATTTCTTTTTTATTTCTTTGTTTATACACCATCCCTTCCTTAAGACTTATTTTCAGATTTGTGTGGTCTTCTTTTGGCATTTTGGGTGAACCCAAACTTATGTCTTATTCATGAAGCCAAACTTAAAACAAATCAGTAGGGATCTCTAACGCCATGAGAAAGAAATTACTTTGAAGATAATTTTACTTCAGACCATATAAGCAATAATCTGAATTTAAAGGACTTTGCCACCATTAAATTACTTTTTTGTTATACAAGATGCTCTGGATTTCTGCAAGAGCAGAAGACAGATTGGAAAGGTTTGCCCTATTTCCAGAGGGCACTTGGAAAGTGTCCTGACAGTTTGGCAGACAATTCTGCCTCATGCCTTGTTGGTCTTTGGAAATTGAGGCAGATGGAATATTTAATGAAATTGTTCCTATGAGATTTTTGCTCATTCAGCAATCTCAGATGACTCCTGGGTTTACTGAGATATTGAGGGAAATGAAGTGAGTAAAAAAACTTAGTCTGGTCAAAATTGGAGGTGGACTAAATACCAGTAAAATACCCAGATCTTCTGGGGTAAAGATGAGCAAGACACAATGTCTACAGGCATGTTAGATGAATTTGTATGTTTTTAGCAGGTAAAGAGCAAGAAATTTAGATAATGATGAGGAACCAACTAAAGAGGATCCCAGAGGATTGCAGATTACCTGGATCATTTTCAATCAAGATTCAGCAATGGCATTGTTCACTGTATTATATGACATTCATCACAATTTTGATATAAGGGGGAGTCCTGATATATGTCCCAGATGCTTTTAATATTATTGACTATGATAACCACCTGCTCTATCTACAAAGGATAGGAATTGGGAGCACCATTTTACAGTGACTCTGTTCTTACTGAGTGGGAAATTCTACCTGGCAGTCATATGAGACAGAAGACAAGAGTGTCCAATAAGGAGGCCCACAACACTCTCCTCATGCTGTTCAATATCTACACAAAGCCATTCTTTTCAATATTTAAACTATCACACCAGGCCAAGACAGAGATAATGTGGAAATATTGAACTGGTACCAGGATTTCGTTGAAGAATCTAAATGGAATAGATCTAGTAGAAGTCCTATTAAGATAGTGTTATTAGTAATATTTGAGAGCCACAGTAGTTATTCTGAATGTAGCTGTTCTGTCCACAAATGGTGGTTTGTGACTTGGGAGGCCTCTCTGGGTTCTGGCTTTTGGCTCCTGTTGAAAAAGCGGGCAGAAACTGAAACCAGAAAACTGCTGCTATGCCAGCTATGATTCTGCCTAAAACGGGTTGTCCTGACTACAGCAAACAAATCAAACATTATAGCGGTAACAGACCAGCAGAAGGGAATGGGCTACAGTTTTTTTAAAGTATTTGTGTGTGTGTGTGTGTGTGTGTGTGTGTGTGTTTAGCTATAAAAAGCTAGAAGGCATAACAGATAAATATATAAATCGAACCCCACACATAAAGTATATACTGCAAAGGCAAAAAAGAAGATGTGGAAGCTTTAGATGAGTATAGGGTCCATAAAAAGTTAGCATATATGGAAGACAATATGTATATGATAAACTATGGGCACACTAAATCTAGTTTCTGACTATGAGACATGAAGCTAAAGGTCATTTGACAAATTTTGAGTGTTGTTACATACAACCTGATAACATGGTATGTTGAAGCAGGGTTAGTAGTATCTAAAAGCTACAGAGTAGTGTACCCTCCGTATTTATGTAGTAGGATAAGACTAGTGTAAATGAATTTCTGGTACAAGCAGTGAAGAAGCACATGATCTATTGTTTCTATGTGTCCATATTGCCCCTAGTAAGAAATCCTTCTGTATGAGCCTTCAAGGACACATGTTTATGTTAGGCTTATATTCAGGAAATGTACTTGGTACTAGATACACAAATATTTTCCTTTGATCATCATTTATATATTTTTTTAAAGGAAATGATAAGCTGTACATAGTTTCCAGGGCCTAACTCAAAGAACTGGTTGTTACTTTTAAAGCTCTTCATCTTGCAGAATGAGGATACATAAAGCAATTTCTTTCCAGAATTCAATCAAATTATTCTGTAATCTAGAAACTGTCTACTGAGAACCCTCTCCTTGGGAGGTTCATGGACCTATTGTAATGGGCTGTAAGAATAACCTTGAGGAATAGGAAGGACGGCCACAATCAAAACAGCAGTCCGCTAGAAGAAAGGTAGTCTCAGACTTGACCCCTTCCTAAAGGGGAGGGAAGAGGAACATTCAGACTTGCAAGATTCTGTTATTGTAATTCTGTAATAAAGCAATAAAAACATTCATAACATTGGTTTCTAGTTTGGTTTAGCCTGAAGAGCTGGCAGTCACAGATTTTGCTCCATGATATTTTCCACTTTGTAGAATCTCTCCCAGGCACATGATATGTCCCTACCCTGTTAATATTCTGAAAACAGGTTAAACCTATTGTTCCAGCAAGCCATGAGGACCTGAAGTGACTTGTATGAGGGCATCTGTCTTAGATATTTAATCTATGTTTTTATTATTATGGATTGTAAAACAAGTGATTTTGCTGTTGTACATTGTCTGGAGTCTTTGGGGACTGAGAAAGGTATAAACGTTGCAAATTAAGAAATAAATCAGGTTTGAAATTTATTAGAAGTATTTTATTAGTATTTGCAAAAACCTTTCTCCTGAGGCTACATAATAAATATGCACTCTCATGTCTATTTACCAAGCATTAAATTACACATGTTTTTGTTAGGCTTATATTCGGAAAATTTACTTGGTACTAGATACAAAAAATATTTTCCTTTGATCATCATTTATATATATTTAAACGAAACGATAAGCCGTAAATGAGTTGATATCCATTTTCCATCTCTGATGAAATCATTTTTTTAAAAAAAATTCTGTTCTAACTGCAGGAAAGCACCAAATGCATTTTCTTCTGCATTGTACTAAACCATGATGACAAAGAGTAGAGTTCTAGTCTTCCTCCCCACCAGCTGTTAAAAAATGTGATTTTTGCCTTCTGATACATGACAACTGAAGAATCCAGATGCCTTTCTTATTTAAGAACTGTGTCATTATGTAAACTGAACCACTTGAAGGATTTCAAAATTACAAGATTGTATATCAACCCTTGATCTGTAGCCATATTCTGGAAACAGACTGGTCACAATGTCACTTTGCTCTTTTTTCCCCTGTTACTGTTATGGATGCGTCTTCTGGAGAAATCTATGTCAAAAAAATACATAAAAACAAGGGCTAATCCTATTAAAATCCTCAGAAATTGCTATTAATATAATTCACTGTCTCACTTTAATTGAAATGTGAGAATGGATATCTCCTTTCCTCTTTGTTCTTCAGCAGATTATAGATTTTTAACTAATTTCACTGACTCCTAGCAAGAAAGATAAATACACCTAAACAGATTGCTTTATTGTGTGCTAAAAAAAAATCTTGTAATCTCAAAGTAATGTGAAAATGTTAACTGTGATACAAAGAAGAACAGTTTATATATGGATACTACTGGCTGACTTGCGTATCTATAATGTGGTCCTTCAGTACAAGCACTGAAAAACTATTTTCTGAGAGTATTTTGTGGACAGTAGAGACAATATAAATTTTAGCTTATTTCCAGAAACTGAACTTTCACTGCAAGGACCCTTAGATTATTTTTTTCTGGGTGTCAGTAAAAAGTAATATTCCTCCAAATCATCTATATGTGACAGTAAAAGTATATTGTACATTTTGTGATACAGGTCTGGTTGGAACATGATGGATCCTTGATTATGTTTTTGATTTTCCCCCAGCTTCACTGACAGAATAATAGAATAACAAAGTTGAAAGGGACCTTGGAGGTCTGCTAGTCCACCTCTGCAGAAGCAGGAAACCCTATTCCAGTGATGGCAAAACTTTTAGAGACTGAGTGCCCAAAATCCACCCCACACCCCACCACTCTGCTCCCTGCTCCGCCCAAAACCTGCCTGCCTGCCTGCAGGGCCATCCGCTGCCTCCACGGCCCACTGCAACAGATTGCCCAGGCAGACCTGCAGTGCCATGGTGGCCACGCCCTCTGCCTGCACCCCTGCAGCATCATCTCCATGCGACGGGGCATGAGGGCGGAGTGTTGTCCTTGCTGCCCGGCTGCCATGTCCTTGGCTGCGCTGGTCTGCATGGGCTGCGCCTGGGGGAAACTCTCCTCTGGGGAGATGCTGGTGAGGAGGGGGCTGTGGGGGAGGGGGGGCTCAGGCAATGATGCGCGTGCCCAGAAATAGGGCTCTGAGTGCCGCCTCTGGCATGCGTGCCATAGGTTCACCACCACCGCCCTATTCCATTCCAGACAACTGGCTGTCCAGTCTCTTCTTAAAAGCCTCCAGTGACTGAGCACCCACAACTTATGAAAGCAAGTTGTTCCACTGGTTAATTGTTCTCACTATTAGGAAATTTCTCCTTAGTTCTAGGTTGCTTCTTTCCTTGATAAGTTTCCATCTATTGTTTCTTGCCTTGCCTTCTGATGCTTTGGAAAATAGCTTGATACCACTCTTCTTTGTGGTAGCCTCAAATATTGGAATACTGCTATGGTGTTATCCTAAGGGCATTATGATCATTGATTGGATAGATGTGAATAGGTGTTATTTTATTGCTGCTGTTTACACATAGTTCTGGTAGGCTTTTTGGGCTAATAATTAAGCTAAGCTAAGCATTTGAATCTAAAGTTGCTAAGAAAAGTAAATAGTTTGCTTTAGAGTGATGATCAGGTATATTGCTTGACATCTATTTCTATCTGGCTAGATTCCACCACAAGCAGCATTAGCTATAAGAATTCAGCTTGTGAGGGTGAAAATTCATTCTTCGAGCTTGAGAGTTGGTTTCCAAATGTTTCATTACCAGGCTAGGTAACATCTTCAGCAGTGTTTATTGGATGTCTGTGTCAGTGTTCTACTTATATAAGGGCTTCAGGTGTGAGAGTGTCAAATGAGTGTCTTGTGATGGGCCAGGTGTGAGTTATCAGAGAGAGGCTTGTGATGAGGAGGTACTTCATGTAAGGGTCATTGGAGGGTGTGAATTAGTGGGTCAGGAGTCGTCAGAGGCAGGCTGGTAATGGTTCTTGTGATGGAGAGATTATGTTAGCCCAGGATCATTGGAAGATGAACTGCTGGGGGAAGAGGCTTGAGGGTTGGCGCTGTCTCCGGATGGCTGTTCGGTTGATTTGGATTCTGAGGGGTTCGTATGCTGGTTGTAGATCAATCTGTCTGTTGATGGAATTGCTTGTGGAGTGCCAGGCTTCGATGAACTCCTGAGTGTGGCTGTTGGAAGTGTGGCCGATGATTTTAGTGTGGCTCCAATTGAACTGGTGTTGTTTAGTGTCAGTGTGGGTAGCGATCAGGGATTTGGGATCATGGCATTTGGCTGCTAGCTTGTGTTCGTGGATCCTGGTTTTTAACTGACATGATGTTTGTCCCACATAGAAGTGGTTGCAATCATTACAGTTGATTTTGTAGATGACATTGCTTTTTTCATCCTTTTGTGTCTTGTCTTTGGTTCTAGATAATTCCTGGTGGAGTGTGGCTGTGGGTTTGTGGGCTATTGCTATTCCTAGGAGGTTGGAGAATTCTGGCTGTCATTTCTGACACCCCTTTTGTGTATGATAAGGTTCGTTTTTGCATAGCAGTTGGCTGTGTGGTGTGTGGTGGTTTGGGTTCTGTGTGTCGGAATACAAAATTTTGGAGATAGCCATTACTGAGAAAGATGTCAAGCAGCCTGTTTTATTCTGCTTTTCTTAGTGTTGTGGTGCTGCAGTGTGTCCTGGCCCCTCTGAAGAAGATCTGGACACAGCTTCCTTTGTGTGCAATGGGGTGGTTGCTTACAAAGCTGTTCAGGCTCTGAGATAAGGTTGAGGCAGAGGGCATAATCAATTGATATAATCTGATGTGGCTTATCTAGATTGTGCTTTTTATAAGTTCTGGTTATTGAATATATGGAGTGTGTCAACACAGCTAATCTTAATGTTGAGCAAATTCTGAAACCAAGTTTTTCTGAAGTTAAAAAGCTTACATCCCAAATGTTCTGGAAGACTTTAGGGCAGGGCTAGGCAACCTTGGCTCTTTTATGCTGGCTCAGGAGTTCTGGGAGTTGAAGTCCACGAGACATAAAAGAGCCAAGTTTACCTACCTCTGCTTTAGGGACACAATTGGTAGGGAGGTTTCAGCACTGGTGTGTAATTGAAATTGTAATATATAATTTCAAGTTTATTTCTTTATATCCTGCCTTTATTATTTTTACAAATAAATCAAGGCAGCGAACATATCCAACATACCTTCCTCCTATTTTCCCCCACAATAATCTGCTATTGTTATCCTGCGCAATGCCCAGAGACTGTTTAAATTTCTATTTTTATGATCCTGTAGTTCCTTTACAGTATTTGGGGCAGCTTAGACATTTTATAAATGAACATTTCTAAGCAATTTAAACTTTTCATGAATAGAATCCATAAAAAGAAAGTAAACTGATTTTTTAAAAATAAAAGGAACAAAAGCCTTTGCTTATACAGATAGTTCTCTATCATGTGTCAATCACAGAAGCTATCTGTTTCTTAACTACCTGCAAAAAGTCTCTCTCTCTCTCTCTCTCTCTCTCTCTCTCTCTCTCTCTCTCTCTCTCTCTCTCTCTCTCTCTCTCTCTCTCTCTCTCTCTCTCTCTCTCTCTCTCTCTCTCTCTCTCTCTCTCTCTCTTTCCTGTTTCTCATTTATACTTTTATCAGCACACTGAAAAACAGTCAGAAGCATTCCAGCTCTGCCTGGAAATTAATGTCATGTTTCAAGTTATCAAAATGGAATTTCCCACTGGAATAGTGATTGTGATCGTGATAGAGAGAATGCTTTAAGGGTGAGACTAGAGATAAAATAGAGACAGCAAACTTTTAAATAAAAGTTTGGATCAATGAGAAAAAATGTGCCAGAAATTAGGAGTGATTATTCCAATTCATGATACTCAAAAGTTAATTCTACTCTTGAAGTGAGTGAGTTCCTGCTGCTTTTCTTGTGTTCACATATTTAATCAGGAAAGCAAGAATTCTTTGTTTCCTTTATGAGTTTACATTAAATATTTTAGCATTCTGTTTCATTTTCTTTACTGCTGACATGTTGAAAACACTCGCAGTGAAACACTGCTTCTTCATTTATCCAGTTTGACAATATGTGTCAGGACCCACCTCAATCCACATCTTAGGAAATAAGAACTCTTGGATGCAAGTTTAGTCCAAAAGGAAAATGTTTACTAGGATGGAATCGATTGTGGCAATACAAGACGGAATCTAACAAAGTTACATTTCAATCCTATATAAAGCATTCCCATTTCAGCCCCTCCCCTCGTCCATTTGGTCAGGCTCTCATCATTTGCTTAGGTGTCAGGCCCTTCCGTGGGAAAGGGAACTCTCCTTGGGTTTATGGTTATTGCTTTCCTTTTTCAGTTGTAAATGAAGATGCAATCCAGATCTGTCTCTCCCCCTCCCTCCCCCAGTTCAAATGTTCCCTGTTGTTTGAAGATCACCTTAAGTCTATCCTCTCCCCCCCTTCGGAGAGATGGCAGAATCCCCAGAATAAGCACATTGTTCTACCTATACATTTATGAAATGTGATATAAATGGATTCTGACAATATGTGAGAAGGAAATCAAATACATTCAGCACCAAAGGTTGAAAATCAAAAATTAGAATAAATGCTATGTAAAGATTAAAATGTAAGGGATAGCATCAATCTAATCTGGTGAGTTTAACCTGAGGTCTCTTTGATCCAATAAGGAACAATGTCCTTCCTCTGAAGAGTTTACTGTTTTCAATCATAAAATGCTAAAGAAAAGGAAATCACAATTTAGCAGGGTGCTTGACTAAAACACTCTGTCTGGGAGCACCAGCTAAGTACACTTTTGTGGAATTTGTAACACATTTTCATGCACTTTCAAAGGAACAAAGGCAAGATTTATTTAATAAGTTTAACCACCGTGACTATATGTGAGCGAGCGTGTCATGAGCAAGCCGTACTCACGTTCCACACCTTAACCAGTATAATATTATAACCATATAAGTGTATGTACAGGCTATATATAACATAAACACCTTAATATTTGGTAAACAGTGTGTTGTCTGGGTTTATATTTACAAAGTAATCACTAACAATCAGTTTTTATATTCCAAAGTCCACATAATAGCTTTGCTTGATTTCTTCTTCTTCCAATAATATTCTCTTTGCCAACCTTGAATTAATAGAATTCTTATTAATTCAATAGGTAACAATTTAAATATAAAATAATTTCTGAAATTTCTACCAATAATAATCACATCAACATCATGTCTAGTCATCTTGGTTGCCTCGCCATGAATCTTGTTTACAATTCTTTTTAAAATTTGTTTTCCCTACAATGTTCAAAACATTCTTACTGGCTAAAAATTTCTCGAGGTTAATTACATTTAAGTATTTAAGTCTAGTTTCATATCTTAGAAAGTAATTGAAAATAGACATCAAAGAAAAAGAAAAAGAAAGAAGAGAGAGAAGAAAAAAGAGGGGAAAAGGAAGAAAATAATAAGAAAATAATATACTACTTAAAATACATATCCCTCTTAAAATAATATACATGTATTTCCAATTTTTTTCAGTTATTTTTACCCATAATTAAACCTATGTTTAATCTTTAGATGTTCCGTTTAATAAATCCAATCATCTAATCTTTTAACTCTATTCAAAACATTTTTAGTTATCTATTAAAATTTTCTTAAGAGCAATTTCATTTAAATATCTAAAACATTTCATTTATATCCCAAACATTTTTATATTTCCCCATATCAAAAAACAAACTAAAAAAAGAGAAAAAATACTATCTTGGGGTATTCATCCCTCTTAAACTAAAATCTTTCTATTTCTTCAACCATATTCAAACAAGTGTTTATTTTTAAGTATTCCCTCTGATACGCCCTGTCATCTCCTTTTGCCAAACATCTTTCCCAATTAATCTATTCCAAAGAGTCTTTCCACAATCTTGCAGATGTTGTTGTAAATATAAGAGGCAAATCAAACATCATATCTTTGTATAAAGATTTTGCCCTTCATATTCATTGAAGATTTCTCTCATATCTCTTGTCTTCCCATTTCTTGTAGTACTCTCAACAGCTCTGCAATCCATCTTGTCAAATCTTTTTTCTTGTCCTCAAATTTATTTTGTGGTCTTAGAATTTTATTTTCCATGTCCAGTGTTTCTTGTAAATTCTTCTCCACTTGAGTCTCCATCTCTAAAAATTTTTCACTAGTTTATATTCAGTTGTCTGCTTTGCATGATCTCTCTTTTTCTTTGTTTTCTGATCATTTATTTGTTGTGACATTAAATTAAAGATGCATTCATTTAAGTTTTCAAATTCATTTTTAATTTCCTCATGGTTTGAAATTAGTGTCATTTGTAATTGTTGTAACATAACATACATTTCCTCCTGGGAAGTATTTTTTTTTCTTGGTACATTCTTTCTGCAGACCTCTGATGCTCCATAATGACCAAAAATCCTTTCTCTTTAAAGCCAATCACTTTAAAGTCATAGTTTAAAAAGTATTTATACTCCAGGAAGGTCATTTTTTCCTAAGTTTTATAGTTCTCATTTGTAGATAGTCCACAGTGTTCTCTTTTTTAATTATTACAGCTGGGTTTTTGTTTTGTTTAGTTAAGGCTTTGAAGGTCACAATATCAGAGTTTTTTTCTGGGCTGTATATTTAGGGCAGTATTTTCATCCACCATTAGATGTCAGCACCAGTCCATCTTTCAATTTTTCAAAATAAATAAGCCTTTTATCTCCATGAATAATCCTTTGCCAGGAAACTCTTAATAAATTCCATCAAATTCACATTTTCAGGTTTAAAACTTATATTAATTTTATTTCTGTATCTTTATTCCCCATAAATTTAATTTGCTGCTTCCATTTAGAGAGGGGCGGAGCAACCCCCACACACCCACTTCCGGAGGATTTTTACTTGTGGTTTTTTTTTCTTTTTTTTCAGGAAATCAGTCAGGTGGGAGAGAGAGAATCAATATTCTTACCAAGTTCAATCACACTGTTTACAATCACATTTAATTCAGTGCTTTTTTGCTTCGGTTGCATGTAGCTTGGGCTAGACTCACAAATGATGTTAGCCTTTCTTCTGTCAGTTTCTGAAGAGCTTTCCCCAGACATCTGATTGACCACCATCTCCCACGATCGTTGGGGCTTCCCTCCTTCATTGCCACCTCTCTGGGGTGGCTTTGGGCCCATTTGGGATCCCCAAACAGAGAGAAATCAGCTGTAGGTTGCAGAGCCCCGCAAGCCCTCAGCTGTTGCTCTAACTGCGCAAAACCGGAAGCCTAAAGGTAAGATTTATTCATATAGTATAAATTGAAGATTTAAGGGTGGCCACTTCTGACCATTGACTTTCGGAAATAAAACTAATCTTTGGTTCAAGCAACTATGATCATATTTTATTTCTGGCTTAGAAATGAACCTGGTAAGATATTTTTTTCTAACAGTTGATTTTTTTTAGAATTATTTTTCATTTTAATGACAAGCAGGATGATTTTTGCAATTTTCAAATAGTCTCTGCTCATGTAGGTCTGTACTAAGCAATAAATTCATTCATTTCATTATTTGGAGGGGGGTTCAAAGTGAGCAATAGGGTTCCAGTAATGCACCCCACTTCTGTAAACCAAATATAACCAGGGCTTTTTTTCTCATTGAACGCTCAGAACGGAGTTCCGGCACCTTTTTTGGATGAAACCTTGTAGGGTAGGCAAGGCGGGTTGTATAACATGTGTGAGTTCCGGCACCTTTTTCTTTTACAAAAAAAGCACTGAATATAACCATTGGGATAATGAAAGGAACTGGCATGATTTTTTATGGTACCTGTCTGGTTATAGTCCAATGCTCTTAGAAAGAACTGCTTTGTTTCAGATGACATGACTCAACAATGTATAGAGCATTAGAGCAGCACCTTTGCCCAAGTTGGATTTACACTCTGTAATCATAGCTTTAGAGCAGAGGTCCCCAAACCTTTGGCATCAGGGTCCAGTTACATGGAGAGAGAATTTTCCATGGACTGGAGGGTGCATGGTTTTGTGTGCTGCCTGCATCCCATGGATGGGGCTTTGCTTCTTTGTGTGGCCCAGTTGCTGGCATGCCGCGGCCTGGTACCAGTCCACGGACCAGGGATTGGAGATCCCTGCTTTAGAGGTATATTGTGGCATGGTCAAACTTAGAAGGAGAAACAAATCCTCACAATTAGGCTTCACATATCATGTGTACTATGAACAGCTTTTCAAAAGGATGTGACTGCGGATAACAAATACAACAGTATTAGCTTCAACAGCATTTTTGGCATTATTTGTGCACGGACACTCGTTAGCATTAAATTTCTGATTACCAATTCCATTCCAGTTTAATCTCCCTTTTTCTGATAAACTTGCTATTCTTACAGAGGAAACACTTTTTTCAGGGGAAAATATGACATAGGTATAATAGACTACTGAAGAATAATTCACTTAGAAAATCTTGGCTGAAGATATGTGCTTGAAGCCAGTCAAAGAGTGGACCCATCTGTTGGTTATTCAACAGTTTCATTTAGTGCAAAATGAGCTACTAGATAATCCAGCTGTTAAAGTAATAAACAAGTTACCGTATATACTTGAGGATAAGCCGAATTTTTCAGCCCACTTTTTGGGCTGAAAAAATCCACTTCGGCTTATACTCCAGTGAACAAAAAAAGAAGTTACCGAGGACTTGCGCGCGGCTGAGGCTTCGGTGCTTCCGGGATCGCGCGCACCTCTCCCAAGCCGCCGCCGTCCGGAGACCTGCCGAAGTTTGGGGAGGTTTGGGGAGGTGTGCGCGCACCTCCCCAAACCTCCCCAAACGTCGGCAGGTCTCCGGACCTCTGTGCCCTGCCTGCCTGGTTCTTTCCGCTGCCTGGCTGCCCTACGATGTAACCCGCTTCATGATAGAGTGCGAAGCCTGCAAGGACTGGTTTCACGGCAGGTAACACAAAGCGGTCATTCTCGCCTTTCCCTCCCCCCCTCGCCCGCCCGCTCGCTTTTTTTTTCCTCTCAAGCATCACTGGACTGGGCCAGGGAAATCAGAGAGAAGCTGGGCGTGCAGCGTCACGGCGACGGTTGGAAGCCTTGCCCAGCTAGAGACAGAGAGGAGGGAGGGAGGGAGGGAGGGAGGGCGCGCGCAGGCAGAGAGGGTTTGGTCAGGGTGGCGGCGGCGGCGGCGGCGACGGACGCGGGGAGCTGAGGCGCCGTCCGGTAGGTAGAGGCCGTTATGGGAAGGAGGCGGGAGAAGGGACGTGTGGGGGAAGTACGGGGGCCGTGTAAACGGAGTACGTGCGGCACCGCGCGGGTCTGATAGAACTGGGCCGGCAACGGGAGCTTGTGAAGTGGCTGAGGGCTGGCTAGGAAGGGGGCGGCGGCGGCGGCGGCGGACGCGGGGAGCTGAGGCGCCGTCCGGTAGGTAGAGGCCGTTATGGGAAGGAGGCGGGAGAAGGGACGTGTGGGGGAAGTACGGGGGCCGTGTAAACGGAGTACGTGCGGCGCCGCGCGGGTCTGATAGAACTGGGCCGGCAACGGGTGCTTGTGAAGCGGCTTAGGGCTGACTAGGAAGGGGGCGGAGGCGGCGGCGCTGGCGCTTTGCGGGTGGGACAAGGCTCTCGAGAGAGAACATGGCGGAGGCGGAACCGACCCCACCGCTCCCTGCAGGGGAGAGAAGCCGGGCAAGCGCTGCTCCAGTCCTCGCTCTTCTTCCCTCTCCCGATTTTGCCTTCCTCTCCAAGATAAGTTCGAGCGGTAGGGGAAAGTTAGAGCCCCTTTCCGAGGCCGCCCCTTACTTGGGATTGTTGGGCGAGAAGGCGACGTGGGCACGGAGGAGGAAGTAAGTCGCGCTTTACTCATCGCTGCGGGGGGGGAGAAAAAAGTTCTTGCCGGCCGGACTTGGATGGCGGCAGCGGCCTCAGCTGGGAGCCGCAGCCCCGCCTAGTCCGGCTGAGCTGAACCATCTCAACACAAAGCGATCGGGCCTTTCCTCCCCCCCCTTTCCCTCCCCCCTCCTGCTCTAGGGCAGAGATCCCCTTCCTATCGCTCGGGGCCTTTCGTCTCTTTGGCTCGCCAGGGCTGGAGTGGCGAGAGCGAGCGGCAGAGGAGAGATGGTGGGCTCCTGGCTGCCGCTTCTGCTCTGTGCAGTTTTCCAACAGGCCTTTTTGGAGAAGAGGAGGCAGAGGCTTGAGGAGCGCGGATCCAGCCTCCGCCGACGGCAGAGGCTTGCGGAGCGCGGATCCAGCCGGCGGCAGAGGCTTGCGGAGCGTGGATCCAGCCTCCGCCGGCGGCAGAGGCTTGCGGAGCGCGGATCCAGCCGGCGGCAGAGGCTTGCGGAGTGCGGATCCAGCCTCCGCCGGCAGCAGAGGCTTGCGGAGCGCGGATCCAGCCGGCGGCAGAGGCTTGCAGAGCGCGGATCCAGCCTCCGCCGGCGGCAGAGGCTTGCGAAGCGCGGATCCAGCCTCCGCCGGCGGCAGAGGCTTGCGGAGCGCGGATCCAGCTTCCGCTGGCAGCAGAGGCTTGCGGAGCGCGGATCCAGCCGGCGGCAGAGGCTTGCGGAGCGCGGATCCAGCCTCCGCCGGCGGCAGAGGCTTGCAAAGCGCGGATCCAGCCTCCACCGGCGGCAGAGGCTTGCGGAGCGCGGATCCAGCCTCCACCGCCGACAGAGTCTCGATCCGCCGTTCTGCAAGCCTCCGCCGCCGGTTAATACTCTGTATTCAGCTCTGGGAAGTGGGGGGAAGGGGGAGAGAGGGGGAGTTTGGGAGGAGGGGGAGCTCCACGGTGCAAAAATAAAGCCCTGCCGCTCTTCGCGTTGCTTGCCCGACTGGCTGTCACGGGACCGCACGGATCGCCTCGCTCCCACCGGCAGCTGATTCCTTCGAGTTTGGTCTCGAGCGATTTTGCATTTTCTCCAGTGCTGAAAGCCACTCGGGGAACTTGAGTTACCGGCTCCCCGATCTCTCCACCCTCATCTTCTCTTCGTTCCCGCATCCCCTTCCGAAGGTTCCTCTCGCTGTCCGTGACTAAAGTCCCACTCCCACCCCCTGCGGCAGGTTGGATCCCCCCCAACTATCTTGAGTACCTCCTAGAGCCCCGCGCTGCCCTCCCCCAGGCCACCGCAGCCGGAGAGGACGGCTCTGAAGTTAGATATTCCGCCCGTAAGTCGCAGAGGGACCCCGGGTGTTCATAATTGATCCATAAAAACCTAATACCGAATAAAAGTACGATACATCAATAAAAAGATCCAATTTGATTCCCCCCCCCGCCACACACACACACACACACAGGTTGGAGACCCTCCGACGTGGCTTGGCCACCCAGAGGCTCCAGCTGCCCCCTTTTCTCCACCGGGCGAGAGAGGCAAAATGTGCACCAGCCCTGCCCCCATCCACCTCCAGTATGGATGGCTCTGCCAAAAGAAAAGCAGCCGAAGCAAGCCTCCCATTGAGAGAATGGGGCAGCGGAGGCTTGCAGAACAGCGGATTGAGCCTCTGCCGGCGGCGGAGGCTTGCAGAACGGCGGATCCCAGCCTCGGCTTATACTTGAGTCAATAACTTTTTCCAGTTTTGGGGGGTGAAATTAGGGGTCTCAGCTTATACTCGAGTCGGCTTATACTCAAGTATATACGGTATTTTCTTCTTAAGCCCTACCATCCTTACCAGAAAAATCAACAGGAACGAAGAATACAATCTGATCTCTTACTTAGTTCAATCTTTTAGGGCTAGTGGACATTTTGGGAATTTTGGTTGACATAATAGGTTACAAGACAACAGTATATGAGAAGCTGGCAAACACTGTGTTGCAGCCCCCTTACCCTGTGTTTGACAATGTGTCTAGTATGCATACCAGATCCAAATGAATTGTTGAAAATATAGATTACGTTGTTTTACTTTGTGGCATTCTAGCTTCTCAAAAGCTTGACCCCACAGTATCTGAAATAAATAAAATTAGCTAGCACTGAGGGTTGAATCAGTGGTGGGATTCAGCCAGTTTGCACCAGTTTGGGAGAACTGGTAGCTAATTTTTTATTGCCCAGGCCCAGAATGGATTTCCAGAAGCGGCATCCACACAGAGAACCGGTTGTTCACATATTTGAATCCCACCACTGGGTTGAATGAGCATCTGGACACATACCAGTGGATGCACTGTCACTCCTGGGGGCCAAGTTCGGAGAGAGGGTTTAAATATACAAAAGGACTGGCCTGTTTTGCATTTTTAATCTTCAGGTGTAAACTCAAAACACCCATTTGTATACTCTGAACAAAGTAATAGTATTCATTGCATAATATAATATCATTTTCATTAGAAAAATCCCATGTGTATTTATTCAGAAATAACATAGGACTTTAACTTTATTTTACCTGAGTCAATTAGCTATAAGTTTGATTTATATTGGAGGTGCCTATATTGCTAAAACAGCCATGCTAATGATGTAATGGTATCTTTAAGATAATGGATGCTCATGTGACTAGGTAAAAGCACTACTAGCCCCTCCCCCTTTTTTACATTTTAAGATAAGGTTTGTTACCTGGAATCTTCAAGAGCTTACATAAAAATTATTTTTTTTAAAAAAAATCATAAGATGATGTAATTGGGCAGTATTGCTAAGCACATTGATTTGTGCTTCTTAGATTGTAAGCCGCCCTGAGTCTTCAGAGAAGGGCGGGATATAAATGGGAATAATAAAAAAAAAAGAATCAAAATGAGTGAATTAATTGAATAAGCAATGTAAACTTATTCAAGGTAAAGAGTAAAAATATACACTTAAAGTTTTCCATAAATTAGGACAATAGCTTGGCCTATTATTGATAGATTTTAGGTTGATATTCTTAAATTTGTTAACATGGCATTACAAAACTGCAGTTTAAAGAGTTACCCAAATGTAAGTTTTGCATTTCAGACATGTTTCCTTTTTCTTTATGAGCTAATTCTTTCTAAACATATTGAAAAACTACTAATATTTTGGTAACCAAGATTTTATAATTTGTTTAAAATTTAGTCATTTTAGTTATGTAATATATTTTATTACTTTTCTTATTTTTGCTTTTTTTTGTTTTTAACTTTTACTGATTTTCCATTCTAGTCAGTATTCAGGTCACCAAATTTACAAACCAAAAAGCAAGCTAAGAAAATTACAATTTTATCATGTTAAAACTGAATGAAAACAAATCAGAAGAATATGTTTAATGTACTAAAGGCTGAAATGTATACTTAGAAACTATTTTAAAAGTTTCTATTTCCTCAAAGAACATATTAGAAGGTGTATCTTTTTAAAGACCCAAATAAAACATCTGTGGGTGGTGGTGGCCTTAATTGAAAGAACAAGGGAATCATAGTCTTTCAACTGCTATCATTTTTCAATTTCTCTCATTCCCACAATACAGAAAAATACAATTTTACTAATTAAGAACTATTTTTCCTTCATTCCTGTGTGCAATTAATTTTACAGGCCAAGCACTATTGAATTTCAAATTAGATTCCTCTCACAAATTATCCGCCAATAGAGATATATTCTATGATGCTGTCAAACCATCATTTTCAAATGAATTGGTATAAAAAAACCAAACATTTTTCTGTAAGAGTGCAGTATTTGCTTCTCCATCTCATTCTTGTCTACAAGTAAATAGATCTTCTTCCTTATTTAGAAATAATTTGTAGTTTAGGTCTGCATTACTATGTTGTACACATAGATCAGGGGTGTCAAACTGAATTTCATTGAGGGCCGCATCAGCATTGCGGTTGCCCTCAAGGGGCCGGGTGGGTATGGCCAGGGTGGGCGTGGCCTACTGGTTGAGCGTGGCTAGAGTGCGTATGGCCTATTGGGTGGGCATGGCCAGCTCTACATCGTTCGCATCAAGGGTGCCTATGGGGGGCCTGGGCAGGAGTGGGGCAGATCTGAGGGTCTCTGGCAGAAGGAGGGTCTCTGGGCCAGGGCCAAGGCAGTGGGGCCCGTTCCCTCACTGTTTCCAGGATGGCTTCGCGGGCCACATGAAACCACTTTGCGGGCCAGATCTGGGCCCCGGGCCTTGTGTTTGACATGTCTGACATAGATATTACTACATTATATACAGTAGCTAGTAATTATTATTTAAGTAACTCTTGGTATACATTTTCTAGGATTAGCAAATAGTTAACAAGATATAAGAGGTATTCAAAAATATTCTCCCTTAAGTCAAGTCAGAAGGCCTATAATGAGCACTTTCTATTGGCACAATACAAAAGTGGTTTGCTCTAGCAGGAAATTTTCCATCTTCGCAGTCTCACTTAACAATTCAAGGTTTCCCTGGCAATCAGCCAACCAGTGTTAATCAGATTCAATGCTGTTCAGCCTTTTTCAAGATCAACCAAAGTCAGTTAGGTGCTGCCACTTAAGCGCTTGAAAATTTACACATTTTTTTAAAAAAGACCCCTGCAAGATATTGGTTATATTTCATTTACCAAATATTAATGTATAACAATAAAATACAAGGGAACAAGCAACAAAGCTTTTAACCTTTCTGAATGTAAAAGAAAATATGCCTTAATTTCTAGTACTCCAACTTGAGTGGTTTTATCAAATTATTAAAGAAATTTTGAGTTTAATATTGAAATAAGCATTAACAAAAAAAGAATTCATATATTAACATAATGGCATAATGTTTTCTTGGTTTTAAATTACTATGCTTGGTAACTTAAATTATGGGTCATTTAGTGAACAAAAATTAGATAAAAACAAGCTTGGTATGATGTGTGAATTTATTCCAACTACCTAAGGCACAGAAATATTAAGAAGTTTATGACTTATGTAGGCAAACTGCTGATGAAATGACAAACATGGAACTAGATCCACTGTCTCCAGCCTGATGCCTTTCAAGTGTGCTAAAAAACTAATAATTAATTCTCAATTATAGAATTATAATAACATGGAAGTATTTTTATGGTGGGTTTTATTAGAGTTTTATTAGAGTTGTAATCTGATATATCTGAAGGACATTAGAAAGGCTAATGATTGTAGACAGATTGTAGAGCGTTTCTCCTGGAGTGGGAAAGTTTTCTGTAGAACTGGTAGAACTCTAAATTTGAGTATTTTTTCTTCCTAGGCAAGATCATTCAAAAAGAGGTTGATAAGACTCATTATTCATGTGCCCCTAGGAATCAGATTTATAATTCAAGTCCCAATTTTTTTTAAAAAATGACAACTTACAATTCAGTAATAAATAGTTTGATGTTGACTCTATGACACATCTATAATGCATCTGTTATCTATCTTTTCAAAAATAAGCATGGATTTCAGTATGTTGCACTATAATACAGCTTTCTTCAGATCTGATGCTAGCTACATAGACCAGATTAATACTTTTCATCAAAAAGACCTTCTGCTATTGTCTATAGGAAAAGGTAAAGGTTCCCCCGCACATGCATGCCAGTCGTTTCCAACTCTAGGGGCTCATCTCCGTTTCAAAGCCGAAGAGCCAGCACTTGTCTGAGGATGTCTCCGTGGTCATGTGGCTGGCATGACTAGACGCCAAAGGCCCACGGAACGCTGTTACCTTCCCACCGTAGTGGTCCCTATTTTTCTACTTGCATTTTTATGTGCTTTTGAACTGCTAGGTTGGCAGAAGCTGGGACGAGTAACAGGCACTCACTCTGTTACACGGCACTTGGGATTTGACCTGCCAAACTGCCGACCTTCTGATCGACAAGCTCAGCGTCCTAACCCACTGAGCCACCGCGTCCCTGCTATTGTCTATACACCGATGTTAACTGTTGAGCATAGTTTCACTAAAATATTTGTATTTTTGAAACAAAAATGTTTAGTTTGCATTTGGATGATATTGTATTTGAATTTATAATTTTATATAATACAGACAAATATGATTACAGTATAAATTGTTCATACTTTGCACTTTTAAGTGCAAGGTGCAGATTCGATGAGCACATACTTGACGTGCTTGCACCAAACTTGAACTGTGAATCGTTATAACCCCTTATTAGCACATGTTTAATCTGTGTTTTAATTTGTGCGATATATAAAATAGAACCTAATGACTCATTTGTCTCTGTTTACCTTTACTCATAATGAAGCTACTGTATGTTGGACATTTTCATGATATATGCAGAAGCTCGTCCATGATTAGAAGGACTTGTGGGAGCAAATC
The DNA here is from genome assembly GCF_964194415.1 of Vipera berus. Taxonomy (NCBI): domain Eukaryota; kingdom Metazoa; phylum Chordata; class Lepidosauria; order Squamata; family Viperidae; genus Vipera; species Vipera berus. The sequence continues at coordinate 64,534,975 of NC_138209.1, forward strand.
ATCTAATCTTCAAACTATTTCAGTTCATTCAGACTTGTTGATTTCATTATTAAATATTCACCTTGTAATTATTTGTTTTATTAGAGTCACATGACTCAACTTGTGTTCTTTCAATTTAATGTAGGCTAGTGAACTTCTGTTAAAGTCTACAGCGCTGATTCATACATATTTGAAATACTATGTGGTTTACTGTGTACAATTAGTATTGAGACACAATACATAGCATGTTAGGTCTCCGATTGATGGAGCATCATGTTTAATTCTATCTTCATTAATTTTATTCCCTTTTGAAGCATGTGGTTTCTGCTCCACTCTTGACAACCTGACAGTTTGGATAACATTATACAGAAACTGGAAATATAACAAGCTTTCACAAAGGGCAACATTTATTTGGAGCTTATTTGCAAGACATAATTGAATTTCTACAATTTAAGTTTCCAGGCATAATGTTTATGACATGTGAATTGTTAAGTGTTTTGGAAGATCTCGTGTTAGAGCCAAAAGTATAGTGAATATTAAGAACTGATACAAATGTTGATAATCCTAGGTGAATATAGGGAATCTCAAAATATATTTTCAACACAGTCTAACCTATCCCATTCAGAAATGTCCAACTGAATTCAATTGGAATTATTCTCATATAGTGTGAGAATATGATCAAAGATATCAGTGCTTGGCAATGCAGTTGTAACTTTCAAGAACATATACATGAATAATGGGAAATTATAGATGGATTGGTATCAGATATTCACAATATTTCTTTGGGATTAATGATAGTTAAATGAGGATTTCAAAAGTATTTTAGACAACCACTAATGCATATTACATTTGCTTTAAATATTTACATAATATAAATATTAACATATTTCATTTTAAACTGCATACTGTTCTGTGAATTTGTCCCATCCTAAATTGAAAAGGATCCAACATCTTTGTTTATATGTCTTGACACTGAAGAAGAAGTGCTTATCTTACACAATTATTAAAGAATGGGAAAGTTTGAATTAACTTAATTCATTATGAACTGTTTTAGAGAGAATATTTTTTTCATTTTAATTGGAAATGTATAAACCTTGTCATATATAAACACTTTATTAGCATGAATTAAAACTGTGTAAAGAATTACACAAATGCCTTTTCAGTAAGTTACTAATTGCTTATTCAAATTTCTCAAACTCTTACAAGACATTTATACATTTTAGTATAGGAATTCTAATTTTTTCTTAGGATAAATTGTCTTCTATTTTCAGAAATGCTATTCAAAAATTAATCATGGTTGCTTCTATCCTCTATGCATACAAGAAATTCTCCATGTCATTCTTAGCAAGTTTCTTTTTGCTGTGGGCAATTTCTGGTCCTCTTGTGATCTGGAGATATTCCAAATAACCTGTCTACTGTCCAGTTCTTTGGTTTTTGCCACAACCATTGATTCTGCTTTCACACAGACATTTTATACTTCACTATATTTTCCCTGGAAGTTTTAAAATTTCAAGTGGAAATACAAATGATGGCTTTTTTCCTCACTGAGTTTACAAAAGAGGCTTCTTAAAGTCTTGAATGTTATGACAATTTTTGTCTAAACTAAAGATTAAGACTGTTAGAAGTAAAAAGAAGGAATAATATAATATATAAAATATAAGGAATAATGTAATATATAAATATATGGATTTATTTGATCAACGTTAAAACAAGACAATCTTTTATGGATTTTCTGTTGTCAATACGACTGAAAAGATATTTGTTTATATATATTTCATTTCTCTTCTTACTTTTTCTTTTTTTCTTCTTTCACTTAAAGAAAAGAGACTAGAAAGAAGTTTAGTTTGTATTAGATTCTATTATTGTAACAAAAATGATCATGCAACTGATTTTAACAATTCAAACAGTTTGCATGTTATTTTCCAAATAATTTACAAAGTATTGCACAAATCTTACATGGAGTGGCTGAATAAACTAGATAAGCAATATAAATAATTTGCCAAATCAGGAAACCAATTTTTTTTTAATTTTAATTTCAATTACTTTTAAAATTAGTGTATACTACAGCAGATTTCCATGGCTAATCTACCTAAATGGACATAATTGCTTGTAATGCTGTACAATTTATTTATTTATTAAATGTATATGCTACCCATCTGTCTATCATATGACTCTACAATCAATGCTCAATCTGAAGCAAGAACAAATATTTGGATGCCTATTGCCCTTTTAAAGGAAAAGATTAGTTTAATCTGTAAGTATGTCTGTTTTTAAGTCCAGTTCTCATTCTTTATTCTGGGGTATCATTTTATGATAGATTTGATTTGGACAGCAACTATTCATTCTTATCTATTACTTTAGAGTCTGGCTTTTATTCCATTTCTAAATCTTTCTCCCATATGTAATGTGGACTTCTAGAAGAAGAAATGTCACTCTGAAGGCAGTTCCACAAAAACAGAGCTAATGACTGCAGTGAAGAATAAAGAGCCAATGAGTCAACTTGCTCTCTGAACTTGTCTGGATAAAAAAGAGAATAGGAGATGACCCACAAGTATTTCAGACAGCTGCTTCTCCACACAGACTGCAATATCTCTGGTGGATTTTGAGCACTGGGAGATGAAAAAAATAATTATTTTATTCAAACCACAGATGATCCCTTTAAGAGTTCACATACTTTCATTTCTAATCACATTTGGAAATTGCTTATTAACTAGTTTTTAACTATGAGAAACCTTTGGGTCAACAAGACTGAAAACATCGGATGACTATGTTTCAATTCTTAATGAAAGAAAATTTTAATTACAAGAATTAAGAATTTCAAAAAAGTCAAAATAAACAGTAAATAGATAATTAAGATTTTGGCTTTAGAGAATTATAAAGGATTAAGGGTCCAGATAAATTCAAAATAAAATTTAGAATTAATTATAAAGAATCCTTCACATGAGAAAGTTGATTTGTTTTAATTTTTCCCAAGACATAAAGGAAATAAACACCTGAGAGAACTAAGTAGGGTGACTCGCTCCCTCCTTAATCAGGAGGTGAGAGAGGAGCCCTAGCAGGGGCGGGCCGAGGAGTTTAGTCATCATCTGATGGACAAAATCGCTCAGATCCGGGCCAGTTTGGACTCTAACTGGGCAGAGTCGGATGTGGAGGAATCGGACGGTCTTGAGCATGTTATCTGGACTGAGTTTGATCCTGTTTCCCCTGATGATATGGACAGGATTATGGGGAGGCTGAGTTCCACCACCTGTTTATTGGACCCGTGTCCCTCTTGGCTGATTTATGTGGCTTGGGAGGAGACACGAAGCTGGTTCCAGGCAGTAATATCTGCCTCTTTGAGTGAGGGTGTCTTCCCCGCCGCTTTGAAGGAGGCGGTGGTGAGGCCCCTTCTCAAGAAGCCTGCCCTGGACCCAGCGATTTTAAACAACTATTGTCCTGTCTCCAACCTTCGCTTTTTGGCGAAGGTTGTGGAGAGCATGGTGGTGCATCAGCTTCCTCTGTTCCTGGAGGAAACTGATTATCTGGACCCGTACCAATCGGGTTTCAGGCCCGGGTACAGCACGGAGACGGCATTGGTCACACTGGTGAATGATCTCTGGCGGGCTCGGGACAGGGGTTGCTCCTCTGTCCTAGTTCTATTAGATCTCTTAGCGGCTTTTGATACCATCGACCATGGTATGCTATTGCGGCGTCTCAGGGGGTTGGGAGTGGGAGGCACTGTTTTGCAGTGGTTCTCCTCCTATCTCCTGGGCTGTTCGCAATTGGGAAGGCAGAGGTCTGCCCCGAGGCCTCTCATTTGTGGAGTCCCTCAGGGGTCAGTTCTCTCTCCCCTCCTGTTCAACATCTATATGAAGCTGCTGGGCGAGATCATTCGTGGTTTCGGGGTGGGGTATCATCAGTACGCTGATGATACCCAACTTTTTCTTTCCACCCTGAACCAACCCAGTGATGCCCTTGCTGTGATGTCCCATTGCCTGGAGGCGGTCCAGGTCTGGATGGGGAGAAACAGGCTTCGTCTCAATCCTGCCAAGACTGAGTGGCTGTGCATACTGGCATCTCGGACTAACCAGTCTATTCCATCTTTAATGTTGGGGGGGTGAGGTGTTACCCCCCATTGATAGGGCTCGCAACTTGGGCATCCTCCTGGACTCATGGCTCAGTTTTGAAGACCATATAGGAGCCGTGACCAGGGGGGCCTTTGCCCAGGTTCACCTGGTGCACCAGTTGCGGCCCTACCTGGACCGAGATGCCCTGCGCACAGTCACTCATGTGCTCATGACCTCCCGATTGGACTACTGCAACGCTCTCTACATGGGGCTGCCCTTGGGGACCACCCAGAGGCTTCAGCTGGTGCAGAATGCAGCCGCGCGGGTTGTGATGGGGGTTTCCCGATACTCCCATGTAACAGCTCTGCTCCACGAACTGCATTGGCTTCCGGTTGCCCTCCGGGTGAGATTCAAGGTGGTGGTGATGACCTATAAAGCCCTAAATGGCTTGGGTCCGGGATATCTGAGGGAACACCTGGTGCCGGCATCAAGCTCCCTTCGTCCTGTGCGCTCCCACATGGAGGGTCTTCTCAGGGTACCGCCGGTAAAATATTGCCAGCGGACAATACCCAGGGGGAGGGCCTTCTCTGTGGGTGCACCTGCCCTTTGGAATCAGCTGCCTGTAGAGCTTAGGACTGCCCCTGACCTTCGTTCATTCCGCCGGGACCTGAAGACCTGGCTCTTTGAGCTCTCTGGCCTGGTCTGAGCATATTAATTGGGATTTTAACTGTTTTTAACTGGGGTTTTATTGCAAGGTTTATATAATTCTTTTTAATTGATTTTAAGTTTTGTAATTGTTGTATCTGTGTTTTTTTTAAAAAAAAACAAAACCTTGTGAACTGCCCTGAGTCCTACGGGAGAAGGGCGGTATATAAATTGATAAATAAATAAATAAATAAATAAATAAATAAATAAATAAATAAATAAATAAATAAATAAAGTATTTAAATTAAAGGAGGATAATGTATAAATCTACCACTATGGAATGAGGTCTGTTATGTCTGACTCTGGGAAACTTTATGGGCAAGTGTTCTCCATGCTACCCTTTCAAGGCAGCTTCTTTCAGTTGTTGGATGTATCAAAAGAGAATTACAAATAGTAAACCAAGAGAGTGTCCTAGATAATTATTTTACATTAGATTTACAAACAAGGTTTATTAAAGCTTGGGTGAATCTTGTGAGAAGGATAAAAAAATGAAATCAAATTTTATGACATTACTTGAATGGACTAAAGATTAAGATTGTTAGAAGTAAAACGAAGAAATAAAAATAGGTTTATTTGTTCAAGGTTAAAATAGATATGTTGTTACTTCTGACAATCCTTAATAAACTTTTGCTGACACAAAAACTGAAATCATCAGGTTTTATTTAGGGATTTGTTTATAGGTAAGAGATAGGATATGGAATGAAGAAATCATTAGGTTAACAACTTACTACAATTGTTGATCTCTTCCAACAAGTTTAAAAGTAATACACACACACACACACGCATGCACGTGCACGCGCACGCACACACACACACACACACACACACATATTTTCTTTACATGCAATTTATTTACTTATTTTCCATACTTTTTTCTTTATGCTTTTTATTCTTTCTTTCTACTTTGTACTCTTTCTTTCAGTTTGTATTAATTTTTACTATTGCAATTATATTTTTAATAAAAGATTAAATTTAAATTAAATATATTTTCAACCTGTGGCCACAGCACATGACTCAAAAGCTAAGGAGGAGCAGATGTGGATAGGAAACCTTCAGGAAACACAAGAGCTGTAAGACAAATTTGCACACATTCCTAGAGGAAAGTAGTAACAAACCACTTATGTACTACAGCCAAGAAGATGTCAGAGGTTAATATCAACTTGGAAATTTCATTCTGAGCCTCATTTTTGAGTGAGTCTTCCCTATGTTCTTTTTAAAATGACATTTTAAAAAATATTCATTCCTTTTTCTTTATGTATTTTGTTATGGATTTACTTTTCCTTGACATTTTATTTTTGATAAGCCACATTTTGACAACTTGTGTTATTATGTTGCTCTTGTAATTTCACATTCCACATAAATCTGACACATAGTTGTATGCAGAGGTTTAAGCACAGCATGTTTCAATGAATATCTCCAATGAAAAAGAGCTGAGCTAACCTCAACATTATATGAAATTCAATGCAACATAATTTTGGAAATGTGCAGTTTTTTACAGATTCAAAATAAGGAAAGAAAGAGTGAATATGACAGATGAAGAAGTAGAGATTCTCTTCTGGTAGATTCAACACTAGTATAAATAGTTTGTCTTCTTCTTTCTAAAGCTGTAAATAAGCCACAAAAGGTGATGACTTCAGTAGATTGATAAGACAATTTTATGGGTGAACAAATGCTCTGTCCCTGCTTAATTTCAATCAACGCAGTCAATTTTAAGCAACTATCAAAGGATCTGAAAAATGAAGATAACTTGTTCTTACAAAGCATATTTTTCAAAATCTCTAAATACTTCTAGCAATTTTAACTTTATTTAAGTAATAAAAGTTAAATTATTCAAGTCAAAGCAAAATCTGGAAAATCCAGAGTTGATTTTTTGTTTTAACTTAAATTACAGTAACTTTCTGAAACTTCAGTTGATTAAATAATACTTTTAAGCCTGGTGGGTTATTTAGCTTTTCTAAAAGTATATATGTTATTAATATTTATACAGGCATGGAAAAATTGAAGAGGCATGTTGTAATAGGCTAGATTATAGTATTTCTACATGTTGCAAACAGACATGCTTTCCAACACTTAGGGTGAATTCATATATCAAATGTTATACGCAATTCTTCAAAAAAGCACATGAGTTTGTTACTTTTCCCCCCCATTTTATTTTAAACAGTTTTTCTAACATCTCCTGCCCAGTGTAATCATCATCATCATTATCCCCCAGTGAGGCACTACCTTGATGTGGTTGTGGGGCTTGTGTGCTCTGAGGAAGATGAGAGCTATGCCAGAGGTTCAACCATACTGAACAGGTCTCATCAGAGGAGTCAGACAAAAAGTGTCTCTCCCATAAAAAGTATGGTGAGATATAAATTTCAGAATGCCATACTGGCTGGGATGTTGCCCGGGTTAACAAGGTCTGTGCTAGATGTTGGAGTTCCTGGATATCTGGTGAAAAATGGGTTACAGGACTCAGACTGTTGGCTGAGCAACCAGGGTCAGCAGCTGCAGAACTACTGGAAGAAAAGATGTTTACCCATCGCAAATACACAGTGATTGAAAACAAAGAAATAATGATCTGTTATAACAGATCAAGTCCAACAAGAAGAGGATATCTAAAACAAATGCACCAGTTCTGAAAAGAACAAAATCCAGAATCAGAAATAACAGAACAGAGACTAGCAGATCAACACCGATTTATAATACGAAATAAAGTATTCCCAGAAACAGAACTGGATGAACTGCAAAGATTTGCCCAAGGCAAAGAAATCAAAGCCTTGCCAGAAGTAATTCAGAATGTAGAGGCAAGCAAGGGGGAGTTGGCAGTGAAGGAATCCAGCAGAGATATACAACTATTCTCATTTGGAAACCAGGCACCTCTTCCTAAGGAAGAACAAAGCCCTCTAAGTAAAGAAATAAAAGAATTGAAACAAAGAATAACTGAGCATCTAGAACAGCACAAAAACAACAGAATAAGGCTGTCTCCACTGAAGCTTGTTCCAAAAAAAAAACAGCTAGCACAAGCATTAAAAGATGCAAATAGTGCAATATCAAGTATAAGCACCAATTCACTGCAAGAAACAAACCAACTAATGTACAGCACAGCTGCAGTTATAACTGAATACCTGGGATGCAAAATCAACAAAGAAGAAAAACAAACAAACAAACAGTTCACCACAAAATGGAAGGTTAGACTAGAAAATAAGATCAGAAAGTTAAGATCACATGCAAGCAAGCTAGAACAGATGAAAGAAAAGAAGCTGAAGAACAAGAAGATCAAAGAATACCTAATCAAGAAATACCACTTAGAAACAAGGAAGATCAAGGAAGCATTGGAAATAATAAAGCAGCAAATAACAGCTATATCCAGGAAAATCAGTAGATACAAAGCTCAAATTGCCAATTATAGGCAGAACCTCCAATTTCAATCCAATCAGAAACGTTTCTACCAATCCATCAATGGAGAAATTGCAATGAATCAGTCAGTATCTGACAAGGAAGAAACAGTGCAGTTCTGGAAGCAGATATGGGATAACTCAAAGAAACACAACAAGGATGCGGCTTGGTTAAAAGAGGTGGATGCAAATAAAACAGAAGTTGAAATGAAAGAACTAGTAATAACAACAAAAATGGTAGAAAAAAGAGCAAGGAAGATCAAAAATTGGTCAGCACCAGATGAAGATGAATTGCATGGGTTTTGGTTGAAACATCTAACTGAACATCTGGCTGACTGTGCGAATAATAATAATAATAATAATAATAATAATAATAATAATAATAATAATAATAATAATAATAATAATAATTCTAAATAAAATCAAATAGAAAAATAGCTTTAAACAGACAACAAATATAGTCTTTGTTTACAAACCTGTACAAGATCTAAGAGTAATCACTATTCCTATAAGCCAATTTACAATGACTTCACAAGACATCTATAGAATTTTACAAAATGATTTAAGTTACTCTTATAGATAGTGAAATGTACTACCCAATTTAGAAAAATGTTTTAAATGATAGTGCAAAAAGTGTGATCTCCAAGCTGCTTATGGTCCAGTATGTTGTGCCGCAGTCTATAATAACATCTCCTCTACCACATTCTGGCCCCCACAACTGTATTGTCTGCCTACTGTCCTCCAGACTATCCATCACCCTAAGCATTTCTTTTCTACTATCTTAACATTTTTTTCCATTTTCTTTTTTTTAATGTCCTATGCTTCCTTTTATAGTTTTCCATTTCTCTGTGTCTTTTTGGTCATATCAATTTGGAATAGATATCTGTGTTTATCTCAGATCAGTTTCCTCATCCCCATCCGAACCTTTTGTCTTTGGGTTCAGCAAAAATGCTTTCCTATCCCCAAACTGCAACATGATTCAAATCTGGTAAAAGATTACTTATCACCTTATATGCAGTAAGGTTCAGTTATGCCAATTCACTTGCCCAGATCCCCTGGTGATGGAAGCCCTGCCCTATTCAAGTTACTTCTATCTTCTAGGTAGTATTTAGCAGGCTCATTCTTCTCAATGTCATTTTATGAAGATGGTGACTTAACATACAATAGAAATATATATTCCATTAAAAACAAAAGAAAATTATTCATATTTGTATGTACTGAAGAGAAAAGGTAGTTAAAGTAGTTAGTTTGACTGTCAAACGCAAGGCTGAAATCTTATGTGGGATGGGAGGAGGGGAAAAGGCATGACTATTGTAGTTTTTATGGCTATTTTATTGCATTTTCCCAAATTTGGTTGTTATCCCAGCATTTTCTAACCCTGTGTCAAACAGGATTGCTCTGTCTTTTATCAGTTTATGGGAAGGAGGGTTGAAATGATGAAAAAATATGAATAGGCTAGAATTAACTGTAGAATTCATTGTGTGGAGGGAATGAGTGGTGAAAAGAATTAATACAAGCAATAGTAATTGCTTCATTATAACAATTCAGCCAAATACCTACATTTTCAGTTCAGCATTTTGTTAATGCATGCAGCAAATTACTAGGGCTGTACTCCTGGATTTTTCTCTTTAGTGGACACAATGGTACTGATAATACCAAATTGTTATCTTGCCAACAACAGATTCAGTCCACATAATGCACAATATTGGAATAATAACCATTCTCACTCAACACTAAGGTGGACCTTTTTCTTTTTGATAAACTAAAAATAGATAATTTAAATAAAAAGAAATAGTACAAAATGGGAATATTCTGAGCATTGACTAACATGTCAAGCATAAAAATGAATTGCTTCCCTAAAGTTGTTGTTGTTAGTTGTGAAGTCGTGTCCGACCCATCTCGACCCTATGGATAACGTTCCTCCAGGCCTTCCTGTCCTCTACCATTTTCTGGAGTCCATTTAAGCTCACGCCTACTGCTTCAGTGACTCCATCCAGCCACTTCATTCTCTGTCGTCCCCTTCTTCTATTGCCCTCAATCTTTCCCAGCATTAGGCTCTTCTCCAGTGAGTCCTTCGTTCTCATTAGGTGGCCAAAGTATTTGAGTTTCAACTTCAGGATCTGGCCTTCTAAAGAGCAGTCAGGGTTGATCTCCTCTAGGACAAACCGGTTTGATTGCCTTGCAGTCCAAGGGACTCGCAGGAGTCTTCTCCAGCACCATAGTTCAAAGGCCTCAATTCTTTGGCGCTCAGCCTTTTTTATGGTCCAACTTTCACTGCCATACATTGCAATTCCCTAAAGGACAAAACTTGTATTTTTCAGGTATCCTTGTGTTTTATTCATCCCTCATGTCAGCCTGTCAATAATATTGAAATGCAATAACATTTCTGGGCATTTCTTTCAGTTGCATAATATACTAGTGATGAGGGTGATTTTTTTAGTGTGTTTGCTTTTTAATGTAAACTTATTTCATTTGCCTTTCCCAAATCAACAATAACATGAATAAGGTGATAATTCAATATTTGCCTTTCCCCAATTTTACCATGTAGCACCATTGTTACCAAAACAATCTTTTATAACCTAAAATAAAACAAATGCTAATGTTATTAAGTAATAATTATACAAAAACATATTAATCAGAGACTGTTATACTCACACACTTGAAAAAGGTTGTACTGGACCTGGTGTCTTGTCATTTGTCATATGATTTTTATAACAATTAACAGTGTTTGACCAGATACAATTGTCATCAGATGAAAAACTGATTAAGAAACTATAAATTGTTGTTAAACATGAAGATGGAAGATGAACAAGTTAAAGAAACAATGATAACTTGGGCGAAAAAACTTTGGGCACAATGTAGAATTAGAAAAATGGCAAAACCTATGGGAAAGAAACTTTAAAATAACAAGAGCAGCTACTTATAAAGAAAATGTATCTAAAATGTTTTATAGATTGCATTTACCACCAGCAAGATTAGCAAAAATGTTTAAAAACGTGTTTAGCAATTGTTGGAAATGTAGGCAAAAGCCAGGCACATATTATCACCTTTGGTGGACATGCCCTAAAGCAAAAAGATGTTGGTCAAAAATACACATGAGGTTAGAGAAAATGTTTAAAAAAACATGTAGATTTTAATCCAGAACAATTTCTTTTAGGTATAATCACAGAGAGCTATGACAAAAATGTATATATTTAATATTACATGTATTAACAGCAGCAAGAATTACATTTGCACAGTGTTGGAAAAATGAAGAAACACCATCGAAGAAGACATAATTAAGAAAATCTTGGATTGTGCAGAAATGGATAAGCTTACACTGAAAATGAAAGGGAAAGAAGATACAGAATATTTTCAAGCATGTGATAATTTTTATAAATGGCTAGAAAAACAGACTAAAGAGTAGGAATGGAAGTTGTATTACTATTAATGTCAAATATGTGGATCCAGACAACATGTTGTTTAGTAAGCACTAAAGATTTGTAGTTATAAAAACTTAATAAAATATCTATATATAAAAAAAGAAAAAGCATTTATAAAATTTCAAGCCTCAGGCAGAAGGATTCCCTCCCCCTATAATAGGAAAACAAATGGCTGGAAATGCACAATGAACATATGATAGTTTTTTTTTTTTGAAATCTGCTGAGTGATGCATATTACATATATTAGGCAGGCAACAGACAGCTTGGATGACATTTTAGAGGAGAGCATTATTTCCACTGTTAAAAATAAAAGAAGATTTCTATCTACCCATGCTGATATATACTAATGGATAATTATCTGGCTAAACATTGATATATTATGAATTTAGATGATTAGAAAGGACCAGTAAAAGGAAATTCCTTAATAAGGGATGACAGTGGTATTCTAGATGTGGCTTTACTGGTAGATCTTCTCACAACTGAAATATCTATTGTTGTGTTATCTACCATACCCTCAAACAAAAGATACTTGAGTCAGGAGTAGGTTTTTCTGCTGCTGATTTTGCTGGAATTTCCAGAGCTAATTTTGGCGAGTCTGTAATTAAAGCATATACAGGCAGCCCAAGGTAACTGAATAACACTAGATCACAGCCATGAATCAACCCAGAACAATAATGGTAAATTGCATAGAGTAGCTCTCTTCAGCTACAAAGCAGTGCAATATTAACCAGTAATTAGTTGTATTTATAGTCTGCCGGGCTATCTTCCCTGTTGCTACATTTATTAATATGCCAACAAAGGCAAGAGTTTCCTCAATCCTTGCAGATCTGGTTAAAATCAAGCAATTATCTCTGCCATAAAATAATATTTTAAGTCATCAAAAATCCAATGGATATTACAAATGGGATTTCTTTATTTAACAATTTTAAAAAATAATAATCTGGAGAAAGTATAAATGGAAAAGATAATTCATTGCGCAGAATTAAGAAAGAGCGGGAAAGGCACAGGCTTCCGACTTTCATTAGGTTCACAAATTTTTAAGGTAAGGTACCTTAGCTGGAAAGCCCACCTGTACCTCATGAATCCTTTTCTGGAGCTCCTCAGAGCATCCAGGTTTGTATCTCTGAGATTTCTTAAAAGTGAAGCAATGGTATATCTCAACAGAGCATCTGAAGGTTAACCTCCCCCACATACACACTTATTCACATAAGAGGATAACCACCGTAACACTGTGCCCTCAACTCCCAATCCTCACAGATGACTCAGGAATGATACTTTGGTTTTGTGGTATCAAAAACCACTAAGAGATCTAGATGGCAGGATGGTCATGTATCCTCCATCCAAGTCTCTCCACAACCTATTCATTTGAGTGCACAGTGCAGTTTTTATCACGTGTCCATGACTGCAACCAGACTACCCTAAATCCAGATAATCCATTTCAACCAGTGCTCTCTGCAATTGCATCCCCATTATTTTCCCGACAACAGTTCCCTGGAAGTGGAAGTTAGAGGTGGGATGTTAGTTATTCATACCTGCTGAATCCATACTTAGTTTTGGGGTTTTTGGGTTGTTGTTTTTTTTGAAAAGTGGACAGATCATTGCCTCTAGGACAGGGGTGTCAAACTGCCGGCCTGCGGTCTGGATGCACCATAGCAAAACCACACCCACCCCATTGCCGGCAATGGCAAAAAAAGTTGCCATATGTTACGACACATCACATGACGTTGTGCAGGGACCTGGCAAAATTAAGAGAGAACCTTATCTCCTTCCTCAAGACTCACAAGCATAAAAATGTTTCTCTCAAACCATTGCATATGTCTCTTGCTTGATAGAGTCCATCTGATTTCCATCTCAGAGTGAATGCAAGTAATTTTAAAATTCAGTTACTTTATTATGACCAATAATAAAATCAGATTTGGTAAATAACTGGGGGAAAAGGCTTATCCTTTTTTGTTTTTTCCTATTTCACTCAAAAGCATATTTGAGGAAAGATTTTTCTAGAACTTGTGTGAAAGGAAAACATTTATACTCTACTTTAATAATATACTATATAAAAAGCCAGTTTTCTGTCCTAAAACTTTCCCCATACATTGGGACTAGATTTTGGGGACTTTGAAAAACAAAAGGACTTCAAGAAGTTTGCCAAAAGAAATAATTGGTGCACACACTGCACCCTTATTTTTGTTTCAAACAGGAGCAAACCATCTTTTGTTATGTTAGAAACGGCTTCTCAATTTAGTTTTTCAGGCATAGCTATTTCCCACTGAAGCATTTCTGAAGGCACTGTGAAAAAAGAATCACTAACTCATAGATTTTTTGAAAAGCATATAAAGCAGTAAAAAGAGTCTCTACTGAGAACACATTTAATAGGAAACATACAAATAATTCTCAGAGCTTCAGATTATGTTTGCTTGAATATTTAATGCTGACTAAAACTAGCTCTGCACCAGCTGGTCTCAATGTGTTTGCCAACTTTTGTTTTAACAAACTCACCACAAGAAAATATTGTGACTTCGATTCAAAGCAGATTTCATTCAATTTTTAAACTAAATTAAATATACATGATTTCTGAACATGTTCAAAGTGCCTTTCTCATTTTTTTTCCTTTTTTCCAGAAATGTTCTGAGAAAAGAAAAAGTAACACACTTTTCTTTATAGCATGGGTGTTATGTAGCCCAATGTTCCTCAACCTCAGGAGAATTTTAGGAGTTTTAAGTCCACCTATCTTAAAGTTGATGATGTTGAGAATTATTGATCTCACCATTCAGTCTTGCTGATGCAATCTAATAATTATCTTTTCCCATGTAACTTGGGGATGCTGTACTAGAACCAAAAGTCACACCAAAGCTGCAAAAACACTGGTTACATTGCCTTCTTCTCACATAGCAGGTTCATGTCCTTCAAGATAAATTGAGCAGACTATCTCAGCTGTTCCAGTTCTACAAATTCTAATTTCAGGCTGTTGTTTCCCAACTTTGCAACCTGCTCATGGCATAGAAGAATTCTGCTTAGTTAAGGGAAAGAAAATACAGTATTTAAGCCATTGCAAGGAGAGAAAAAACGGACATAGGTTCAGTAAATTTGTCAGATTAGGATGACAAATTTAACTGAGGAATTCAATAACTCTGTTTTCAACATCATATAGGTTAACATTTCTGTTAACCACCAGTAAAAAGTCCAGATATCTTAAAGTTGCTGAGCTTGAGAAACATTGATCTAGTCATCCAATCTTGCTAATGTAAGGCTTTCTGTCCAGGAAAGGGCACAATTGAGGCACAGACTGGATCTGTAAAAAGCCCCCCTCCCAACTATGGGTCTTACTTGCTCATTATGCTGAATCTCCAAGAGGAACCCCCAAATTATGCAAATTTCCTCCTTTTTGTGTGGCTGGTTTCAGTTGATATTATTGGTGGCAGGCTCCTGCCATGAGAGGTTCCTCAGGATTTGAGTCTCTTTCTCCTCTCTTCTTTAAAATTTAAATGAAACCATTGGTTATTCACCAGCATGGAGTTCATAACCATCAGTATGCTGATGATCCCCAGTTATATATCTTCACCCTGTGGAGGTAATGGAGACTGTCAGGTTCTGGATGGGGAGGACTTAACTTTAAATCAACCCTGGCAAGTTGAGTGGCTATGAGGCTTTGGGCCCCAGAATGATATGCTATCGTTGACTCTGGATGGGCTTACATAATTTGGAGTTCCTTTTGGAGATTCAGCATAATGAGCAAGTAAGACCCATAGTTGTGGGGGGTATGCTCTTACACTCATTTCCACTATTCAGGGACACTGAGGGCACCAATAAACCTCTGAGTGGCCTCCATGACTCTCAGAAAGAGTGCTAACGACCAGATGACTGCAAGGAATATAACTCCTTCCATTCATCCCCATTCATTCAGAACTGAAGAAAGGAAAACAACTTGAACGGTTTTCAAGGAAAACAAAGGAAGTCCAGTTGCCTTCTGAAAAACTACCTTTGGGACAAAATGAGATGGGGGTATTTATTTCATGGATTATTTTTTTTTAAAAAAAAACATTCCTCTCTATCTCCCAGAACAGGCAAATTAGTATGTGAATCATGTCACGGGCTGCATTTGCATAACACAGTTAAACTTGGCCAGTTTTAATTGGATTCTACTGAATTGACCAAATATCTTGGTTCACACAACATATTGAATAGCTAACCACACACTGATGGTTTCTCACAATGCAGGAACTAGAAAAAAACCTGACCAAACTTAAAATTAATTGAAGCATTTGCCTTATTAATGAATGAGAAAAAATACCCAGTGGAATTGGAATTAGGAGCAAGATATGGCCAAACCATTATTCTCTTATGACCATTGCAGTAGGCAATAATCGTGACAGTTGCAGTAACAATGCTAATACCGTCAGGATGGTGATGATGATGATGATGATGATGATGATGATGATGATGATGATGATGATGATGGTGATGATGATGATGATACTCTAGATCACCACTCTATCAATCTATACAGAGGACAGAGATTAGCACATATAAATATCACACATTCATCTCCTCTCTAAAATGAAAATTAAAAGAGGAGGGTGCTCCCTCAATTATCATCAGAATCATTTTTGCCTCTTTTACATATCACCCCTATCATAATAGTATTTGAAAAGTTGGGCATCTCAGTGGCAGTCAGCCTCATGTTTATGCACTCTGTTGTCCTTTAAAACAAAGAGGGAGCACTAAAACTCTGAAATCTTTTTGGGCAAATAATTTGCAGTCTCTACATTAAGGATAGAAATTGAAATGGAGCCTGGGGCAAAACAATCACTTAAGAGAATATTTGAAAACTAAGGGCAAGAATAACCCATCAAAACGTAGATATGCAAATGTAATAAAAAAGACACAGTTTTGTAAATTTGATTTTCCTTCTTATTTCAGAAAGAATATCGTTATTAAAATAAGTAAAGATACTCTTTCTGAAATAAGAAGGAAAATCAAATAGAGACTCTTATCCGTTTATCATCCACTCAGCCTTTGTCTTTTAAAAAAGAACTTAGAACAATAGATCTGTCGCATGGTATCATCGGACTTAGACTGGAGCATATGAAGAGCAGGAATCAGTTCCCCACGCCTCAGGTTGCCTTGGCATCCACAGCAGGGAACATGTGTTGCACCTGGGCTTCCACGTGAGATCTTTCATTATCTTTGCTGCAGACAGCTATCTGCACCCATGGAGACCAGCTCTTTACTGATGTCACCAGTTGTGGCTTGGGAGAGGAGGGGGCTGTCATACTCTTCCTTGTTGAAATCTTCATGAAAGACATCATTTGAACAGGGATATTCGTATCACTAGAATGGAAAAGAAATAGGAAAATCAGACTATGGGAAATAATTACTGTTTTCTGTTGCTTGGAGTAGGGATTGGAGTAGAGTAGGGATGTTATTTTGTTTAAGGTGTGTGTGATTCCCTCTGCTCCGAACTATAAGGAAAATTACACGTATGTTACACACAACACAGTTGGTGATTTTTGTTTCAGTTCAGGCAGAATAGGAGTGCCTAATGTACCTTATCAGTAGTTTATCATTATTCATAGAGATCTACCAATTGCATGGAGTCTGTGAGTTGGAAAGGACAGGATATGATGTGTGCATCAAATGGGTTTTAAGTTGGCACTTACTCATATGATGTATGATGCAGGAACTGATAGGTCCAAATGAAAATCAGAGTCATCCTTGCAATCCGTTATCCAAATTGCAGTCTTTTAGATGGGAGATAAGACTGTTGGGGATGGAAACACTGATATATATTTGCTATCAGTGAAATTATTTGTTCCTCAGTTCCTTCCCACCGCCCATCTCTCTCTCTCTCTCTCTCTCTCTCTCTCTGTGTGTGTGTGTGTGTGTGTGTGTGTGTGTGTAGCTGTAAGCAGAACAGAGTTCTGTCTCACAAATAGCCCAATTTATATTTCCATCAACCCCATTCTTTCTTGGAGCATTCATTCACAGCTTCTGGAGGCAGGTTGTTCCACTGGTTAATTGTCTTGTTTCCAACTGTTTGCTTATTTGTCCAAATATCCATTTTTCTTTTTCTTATTCCATTATAGATTTGAAAAAAATAGTATTCATCTATTTTTTGATAGTTACATATGTTTTATTAATTTATCAAAATACAAAATGCATAAATACAAAGAAAAAATGAGAATAATGGAAAAATAATGGAAAAAAGGGCAAGAGAAGGGAGAAAGGAAAAAATATAGGATAAAAGGGAAAAGAAAAAGAAAAGCATTGACTTCTGATTCTTTTTGATGTACTAGAATAAGGTAATAACATATAACCTCAACTTTTATATACTAATGTATATAGCCATTTCTATAACAACAAACCTATATATCAGCAAAATCCAGGGCTTATCTCAGTGGCACCTTATTTGATATTATTCTTCAATATGAAGAGGAACCCTTGATGAGCCTTCTCTAAATATGGTTTCTGAGTCAGAAACACATACATACATACAGTGCTTTTTTTGTAAAAGAAAAAGGTGCCGGAACTCACACATGTCATACAACCTGCCCTGCCTACCCTACAAGGTTCCATCCAAAAAAGGTGCCGGAACTCCGCTCTGAGCGTTCTATGAGAAAAAAAGCCCTACATACATACATACATACACATATATACATTTATATACATACATATATACATACACAGATCCACATAGGACGCTATAGCCATCATTCTCCATACTGCTCTGACTCATCTGGAGCAGTTGGTACCTATGTAACGATGCTCTTTGTGGATTTTAGCTCCGCATTTAACACAATTCTTCCATACACACTGGTGTCTAATCTTGTCAACCTCAGACTTTCTCATTCAATCTGCCATGGATTATGAACTTCCTGTCTGGCTGCTCTCAGAGCATTAGATTAGGCGATTATATCCCTTCAGGCCTTATTCTTAATACGGGCTCCCCACGGGGCTGTGTGTTGAGCCCCCTAATTTATACCCTCTACACTTAGGACTGCACCCCCATTCATCCCAGCAATATTATTGTTAAATCTGCAGATAATACTACAATGGTGGGGCTAATCTCCAAGGGGGATAAGTCTGCTTACTGGGATGAGCTGGAGCGGTTGCTCTTGTGGTACAGAGACAATAATTTGGTTCTCAGCACAACTAAGACCATGGAGCTTATAGTAGATTACAGGAGGAATAGATCAGACATTCAGCCCCTGATCATCAGCGGAGACTGTGTGGAGTGAGTGGCAAGCTTTAGGTTTCTGGGTGTTACCATAAAGGAGGACCTGACCTGGAGTGCTCATGTTATAGCATTGGTTAAGAAGGCCCAGCAGAGATTATATTTTTCGAGACTTCTCAAGAATGAAAAACTGCTGGGGGTCTTCTACCATTGCTCCATAGAGAGCATTCTAACCTACTGCATTTGGGTGTGGCTTGCTTGCTGCACAGTAGCAGATAGGAAAGGCCAGAGGGCCATTACCATTGCCCAGAGGATTATTGGCTGTCCTCTTCTCCCACCCCTGGACAAACTGTACATTTCCTGCTGTTTTAGGAAAGCTCAAAATATTCTTAAAGACTCATTTCATCCCAGAAATTCTTTTTTTAAACTATTACCATCTGGCAGACGGTACAGGATAATAAAAACAAAGGCAAATAGGCTGAAAAATAGTTTTTATCTCAAAACTGTAACCATATTACATACCACTGTATAGTGCAATATTGAAGTGCAAAGTTAGAGGCAGTGCAATGGTGAATAGAATGTGAAGGTTGTGGGTATATAATGTATGCTCTTATTTGTGGTTTATACTTGTGTTTAGTGTGCCCTGTGGACAGCACTTAATTTAGTTGTGAGTTACATAATGACAACAAAGTATTCTATTCTATTCTATTCTATTCTATTCTATTCTATTCTATTCTATTCTATTCTATTCTATTCTATTCTATTCTATTCTATTCTATTCTATTCTATTCTATTCTACATATGGTAACAGCATTCTGTGCACCTCGGCATATAGTCATGCCAGCCACATGGCCACAGAAGCATCTTCAGACAATGCTTTGATCCCTTAGCTAAAAAATGGACATTGTCCCCTAGAGTCAGAATCAACTGGTCTGGGGAAACCTTTACATACATACATACATGTGTGTGTTCATGTGTATGTATATATAATTTTCATGCCACCAGCCTAGTTAATCAGCTTGTTAATCAGTATACTTCTGACTGCTTTATCAAATATGTCACTGAAATCAAGACATTTTATCTTTATAGCATAGGTGTCAAACTCACCATGTTATGTGACATGTCACAATGTATCGTGACATTTTTTACATTGCCGGAGCTGGGGTGGGCGTGGTCTCCGTATGATGCAACCGGCCTGCAGGCCGGCAGTTTGACACCCCTGCTTTATAGTATTCCCCCAATCTACTAAAGAAATTATCAAATTAAAAACTAGTCAACTTGTGCTTGACAAATCTACACTAATATCTGATAATTATTTTTTTTTAAGATTGCTTTCTTTATAACCTAGCCCAAAATCTTCCTAGATATAGGGTGATGTAACCTGATTAGGCCCTACATTTTGTCCCTTTCTGAAGACAGGAATACATTTGTTCTGCTTTAATAGTGTAGCACTTCAATAGTATTCCAGAATTTCTCAGAAATAATAGATAAATGTTTGCACAGACCATCAGCTAGTTCCTCCAATACAATTTATTGGATCCTAGACATCTAAATTTGTTCTGAGATTTAATTTTCCTATTATCATCTCTACAATTCAAGTTATCTGTTTGTCAGCCACCTCAGGTAAACCAGACAGGAAACATGACCAGAGAAGCTAACTCTACTTTACTGTAAAGTTACATTAGCAGAATCGTGCATAACTGAAAGTACACATCTCCAGCTGACACTTACTGTATAACTGTCTCTAATGCATTAGGGCAAGTCTTTTTTTTCTGACTGCTAAGCAACTGTAGGCTCCTCCACTCTGTCTCCCTTTGTTTGATCATTTCTTAAGCAGCATCTTTTCCCCATGTCTTTCAAGTTCATTTTCACAAAGCTTTCCATCGTCTTTTGACAACTTCTTCTTTATTTCTCTTTTTTTAATAAGAAAAGTGGGGCCAAAAAAGGAAGCTTTTGGAAGGTCAGTTGTTATGATTGGATACATTTTTTATTAGAGTCTTTATTTTTCTGGAAATCGAACAGTAATAATTCTAAAATTTTCCATCACTTTTCTAATTTACTAAACAAGGGAAGGGAATCACAGGGGAGTTCTTAGATAACCATCCTCAGTGGCTCTCCAGTGACTGCAAAAGTAATGCCACTGGCCTGCTCCTAGTCTCCTTAATTTTTAAGGGTAATCTCCAAATTTTGGGAGGTAAGGATAAGAATTACACATACCCTTATACATACCACTCGGCCAATTCAAGTAGTGTACTGGATCTCTTTTGCGTGTCTAGAGATAAGGCTGACCTCTTTTCGGAGGTCACAGTACACCTTAGTGACAATAGCGAACATCAGCCTGTAACTGTGACATTGCAAGGCCACTCAGATTTAAGACCATATAACGTGGCTGACAGATGGCTCACCAAAAAGGTAGAGGTGACCCAAAATAAAAGGTTAATTTGGGCCAAAGTTGATACTAAGGCAATATTAGAATGCCTTAAAAAAGAGAATGCTACTAAGTGGGCTAGAACAATCCAGTCATCTACTACTGACTGGATGTCAGCCTTCAATGCATTCTCCAATCTCTGTAATATACTGAAAAAACACCTAACAGCTAAACCTGCTACAAAAAGAGACCAAGTGGGTAGACCTCACTGGTTTAATCCCGATTGCCAGTGACTGAAAAAGAAATTGAAGGCAGGCATGAGGCTTGCCCAGAGGAATCCTACTGCCCATATACAAGCTAAGATGCTGCACACAAGAAGGGAATATAAAAAACTACAACATTAAAGAAAAAATGTTTTGCCATTTAAATCTGGTCAAAACTTGAGTTGGCTGCTAGAAGTCATAACTCAGTATTATTTTGTCACTCTGTAGCAAGTATCCTGAAGGAATGGAGATTTGCGTTTGACATACCAATCTCTGCTGAGGACTGGGAGAATTATTATCAGTGCTTGTTTGCTCCCACCGAACCGGTAAAGAAACTATCTTTAAACAGTGATTTGGTAAATCCTAGAACTCTCCCCCCTTGGCCACCAGTCTCAGAAAAGGAGATACAGTCCATCATTAAAAGCTTAAAGAGCAATAAAGCCCCAGGTGAGGATTTTTTACCAGCAGAATTATTTAAGAAATTTTCCAACTGGTGGGGCCCTGTATTAACAGGTCTTTTTACACATATAATTAACACATGACCACGGAGACGTCCTCGGACAAACGCTGGCTCTTCGGCTTTGAAACGGAGATGAGCACCGGCCCCTAGAGTCGGAAACGACTAGCACGCATGTGCGGGGGAACCTTTACCTTTACCTTTATAAAAAAGGGAATAAAAAGGATCCTAGTAATTACAGGCCCATCAACCTGATTGACATTGTAGCAAAAATATATGCTAGGTACCTTTTGAACAGAAGTGAAATCTGGGTAAAAAACTTCCTCACAGAAGAACAAGCAGGTTTTAGACAAAACAGATCTACTATTGATAACTGCTTTGTCTTGAACCATCTAATTGCCAAACATGACTATAAGAGGAGACCCATGTTTGCTGCTCTCATAGACCTTACAGCAGCATTTGATATGGTAAATAGAGAAGTACTATGGAGTAAATTGACATCTCTTAAAATAGAACCCAGACTCCTGGCTTTGATTAAAGCCCTTTACATAAGTACCTGTTTGAGAGTGCGGTATGGGGTTAATGGGGCCCTGAATAACAGGATTCACACAAATAAAGGGATAAGGCAAGGGTGTATCCTGGCCCCATTATTATTTAATTTATACATCAATGACTTGCCAGGGTTAATGAAGGATACCATGGTACACATGTCAATGATCCTAAATACTTACTGTAACAGCTTGCTTTATGCTGATGATATCATTTTATTATCATACTCACAAGTAGGATTATGTAGGCTATTAAGAAGATTCAGCTCTTATTGCCAGGATAACTCCCTAATCATTAGCAAATCTAAATCAAAAATAATGGTGTTTGGAAGAAACCATCAGAGACATAAGTGGCAATTAGATGGTGAACCAACTGAACAGGTTAACACCTTTGTATATTTGGGCGTAACTTTTTCCAAGACTGGATCTTGGGCCTGCCATCATCAACGGAGTACATTTAGAGCAAAAGCCTGTTTGAATTTACTGCTCAAACTAAAGAACCATTGTTACCCAGGGTCCCTAGCCCCATTAATCAAGGTTTATAAGGCTAAGGTTACCACAATGCTCTTGTATGGAGCAGAAATTTGGGGTCTTTACTCAACCACAGTCCTAGAACAAACACAGTCCCAGAATTTGAGAAGTATTTTGGGTGTAGATCCAAGAACATCTGCTGCAGCAGTTAGAGCTGAATTGGGAATTCATACAATTCATGCATTATCTAAAATTAGAGCTAATAACTACTGGCGCAAAGTTAATGAAATAGAGACTGATAGACTCCCCAAGTTATGCCTACTAGAACAAATAAAACTATAATCACAAATCTCCTGGATCACCAAATTAACAAATTGTGTAAGAAGCTGTGGCCTTCCTGTCTCTTGCGTAACAAGAGAACAATCCAAAAAAAGAGTTGCCCAAAGAATTAAGGATATAGAAGCACAAACTGATATAACTATCCTTGGTAAGGTGGGTAACTTGAAATGGCTGAGTAAATGCAAATATACTTTTCAAGTAGACAGTTATTTGAAGTTAAAAAGGTAAAGGTAAAGGTTCCCCCGCACATGCGTGCTAGTTGTTTCTGACTCTAGGGGCCGGTGCTCATCTCCGTTTCAAAGCCGAAGAGCCAGCGCTTGTCCGAGGACGTCTCCGTGGTCATGTGGCCAGCATGACTAGACACCAAAGGCGCATGGAACGCTGTTACCTTCCCACCCAAAACATCTTAGGGAGATATTTACGTGAGCGAGATTTGAACAGCTTGACACAATGGTCAGATGTGGGAGATTTCATGCTATACCCTATAATGAGCGTCTCTGCATTTGCAGAGCAGCAGAGGTAGAAGACCTGGCTCACATCCTATTTGACTGTTGCCTGTATAAGAGGGTGAGAGACAGGTATCTGGTCTATATACCAAACGAATGACCCATTGGGATCCCCATATCAAAACAACTTACCTTATGTCTTGCCAGAACTTGACAATAACATTTAACGTAACACAGTACCTAAATAAAATGGTTCGGTTGAGATCTGCATATGTGGGACTGATTGGGGTAGATTGCAAGGGCGACTCTGAAATATAATTTTATCATATTTTATCTATATCTTAAATTATTGTACACTATTACAATTTCATTTTAGATTGTATTTTATTACCATTTCATTTTAAATCGTATTTAATTCTAATTCCATTTTAAATTGTATTTTATCAAATTCCATTTTAAATTGCTTTTATCAAATTTTAGTAACAATTTGTTGCTGGAACTTTGCACTTTGATATGGCCCAAGGGCTAATCAATAAACACTTTTATTTTGTTACTAAACAAGGTGAAGGATAAAGTAATATGTCCACATGGACTGACAGAAAAAAACAAACAAACCACAGTTTATTCAAAGTGCTTATCTGATGAGCCAAACACCTATGATTTGAGAATACTGAATAACACTGCTATCTGTAATACTCACCTTAGTAATAGTTCTCTGCGCTCTCTCTCTCTCTCTCTCTCTCTCTCTCTCTCTCTCGCTCTCTCTCTCGCTCTCTCTCTCTCTCACACACACACACACAGAGAGAGAGAGAGAGAGAGAGAGAGAGAGAGAGAGAGAGAGAGAAACAGAGACACAGAGAGAGAGAGAGAGAGAGAGAGAGAGAGAGAGAGAGAGAGAGAGAGAGAGAGAGAGAGAGAGAGAGAGAGAGAGAGAGAGAGAGAGAGAGAGAGAGACTGAATAACACCTAAAATGGTGTTGGAGAACATGGAGAAAGCAGAAATACCAGTTATCTCTTTCTCCCATGAATATTCATGATCACAAGTAAACAAAATTACATATGTATCAGGTTGGAGGGCAAAGGTGAAGAAACGACATGGAGTAATGTATCATTTGTGTGATGAGATCATGATGTATGACATTGCTATGGCTTGTTCTAAACACTTAGGGAAGAATAGATATGTCAGAACTAGAGACAAAATAACCATACGTGAATTATTTTGCCAGAATTTATCTGCATAATCTGGCACAATCCTGACTAAACCATAAATTGTAGAATAGATATCTAGTAGAATAGAATTTGGTAAAATTGGAATATTTTTCCATGGGGGAGGGGCCACTTTGAAATAAAACCATGATGAGTAAAGTTTCATGTTGTGTGCAAACCTTTCTTTCTGTTTAGCACTTTTATTCTGAAAAACTACAGGAAATACAAAGAAGCAATTGAACTATGCCACCACCCGCATGTGAGGATCACACTGCAACCCACAGCGATGCCTCCCCAGTGTGAGGCTCTTGCCACTGCTCCCACATGAGCCTCATGCTGCCGCCCACCTACCACTGACATGCGCATGCACTGCCGAGCTACTCATGCAGCCCGGCGGCCAAGAGCCCACATCCCAGAAATGGGCCGTGGCCCATAGGTTGGGGACCTCTGTTGTAGAGCATGTATTTTGCTTGTCAAGCCTTCAGTTCTGGTAACAGCAGGGCTTTTTTTGTCATAGAATGCTCAGAATGGAGTTCCGGCACTTTTTTTGGATGGAACCCTGTAGGGTAGGCAAGGTGAGTTGTATGACATGTATGAGTTCCGGCACCTTTTTCTTTTACGAAAAAAGCACTGGGTAACAGGTTCAAGCATCTCATGTTTGGACAGCTGTAATAAGTTAGAGTAGAAGAACTTTTCTCAGCTCTTTCATTCTGTCTCCTACCTAACAGCTGTTCCATTTCCATTCAGATTACTTTTGATTGAGTCTCTTTTTTTCTTTTTCACACTAGTTAAGACTAAAATATGAAAATTCATTGGTTGTGACTGAACTGAGAATGTACAGGTTTTGGTCAAAAGTTTATACACATGTAAAAGTAGGGATTTACAAATATCAAAATTTTTCTACCACAATGTAGCAATTAACTTCATAAAAATAAGAAAAAGCCATTTTAAAGTAAATTGTTTCCACCATTTTTCTTTACTAATCCATTTTATAGCTAAAAAAACATTTACTAATGTAGTTTTCACACTAGTTAAGACTAAAATATGAAAATTCATTGGTTGTGACTGAACTGAGAATGTACAGGTTTTGGTTGAAAGTTTATACACATGTAAAAGTAGGGATTTACAAATATGAAAATTTTTCTACCACAATGTAGCAATTAACTTCATAAAAATAAGAAACAGCCATTTCAAAGTAAATTATTTCCACCATTTTTCTTTACTAATCCATTTTATAGCTAAAAAAACAACCAACGGCTGTTAACAATTAAAAGACATAAGCTTGCTTCTAGATAGAGCTGGAATTATAAAATCTTTTGGCAATATATTTCACTTGCTCTTCACACTAAAATATTTGCTAAAAGTTTTATTTTTGTTTAGTTTCTTCTGAACAAATGGATGCCAAATGAAATCATTTACTTGAAAGCTAAGGGCATAATCTTTTTTTTTATTAAAAAGTTTTAACATACATTTTATCTTTAACAGTCCCCCCTCCCCCTCCCATACCCATCCCTCCCTACCCCTCCCCCCTCCCCCCGCCCGACTTCCCAGAGCTAAGTACAGGGTATAAAAACAAAAAAAAAAAACACTCATAATCATCCAAATGCTAACAACCATAAACTCTAAAATCTATCACTCTCTAGCTCATATAGGATAACTACAAACACTATTACTATTAAATATATTAAAAAAAGGAAAAAAAAGAAAGGAAGACTTATTCAAATGCTACATGAAACTTTTTAGTCCCATATTTGTTCTGGATATACTCAATCCATTTTCTCCACTCCATAATGTAACGTTCTTGCGAGTGATCTTTCAAATAAGCCGAAATCTTTGCCATCTCTGCCAGGTCAGAAACCTTTAAAGTCCATTCTTCTATAGTCGGCAGTTCCTCCTTCTTCCAATACTGACCTATTAAGAGTCTTGCTGCCGTAGTTAAATTCAACATCAACTTAGTGTCCACAACAGTAGCTTCTGTAATTATACCCAACAGAAAGAATTGCGGACAAAACTTTATCCTTTGCTTGAAAATCTTCTCCATGTTCCACCAAATTTTTATCCAAAAGGCCTTAACCTTTTTACAAGTCCACCATATGTGAAAATATGTTGCATCTTCATCGCCACACCTCCAGCACTTGGGCTGATAATTCGGATACATACTTGCAAGCTTTTTAGGATCTAGATGCCATCTATAAAACATTTTATAAAAGTTCTCTCTTAAGTTTTGAGCTTGTGTAAATTTTACGTTCCTCACCCAGATCTTTTCCCACGTATCCATTGTAATAACTTCTTAGTTTTAGTTTAGTTTAGTTTTATTGGATTTCTATACCGCCCTTCTCCCTAGGGACTCAGGGCGGTTCACAGGGCATATATAAATAGGTATACAAAAATTAAAAGAAAATTAAACCATGCCCAATTAAAATATAACAATAATGAAATAATAAAACCAATTAAAAACCCAAATTCCCCTTCAGGCCAGACTAGCTAACTCAAACAAGTGGGTCTTCAACCCGCGACGGAAGGATCGGAGGTCCGATGCCATCCGGAGCTCAACCGGCAGTTGGTTCCAAAGTGCCGGGGCACTTTGATCTTGAATGTTTTGGGCCCATTTTATCATACAATCTTTAACAAGTTCTGTTTCTGAGTCAATTTCTATCAATGCAAGATATATCCGTTTGATATGTGCTGGACCCTGCTTTCTAATTTGCTTTATCAGATTTTCATCGGTCATTGTAAAACCAGTTTTCTGATCTTCTTTCCACCTGGCCCGTAGCTGAATATATTGGAACCAAGTTTGAACAATCTTCTCATCTCGCAAGAGACTGTACGGTTTCAGACACCAGACATTTCTTTCCAAACTTAAAATCTCCTTATACGTAGTCACATCATGTTTAAAACCAACATTTATATTTTCTATTACGTGTTTTGGGATTGCCCACAATGGTATCTTACAACCTAACTTATGTCTGTACTTCTTCCAAACTCTCAACAATGCTTGTCTTAAAATATGCGCTTTAAACACATTATCTACCTTTTTATCATACAACAAATATGCATGCCAGCCAAACAACAAGTCATGGCCCTCAAGATTTAATAATCTCTCTTGTGTCAAATTAATCCAATCACTTATTCCTGCTAACGCAGCAGCTTCATAATATAATTTAAGATTGGGCATTTTAAGACCACCTCTTTCACGAGTATCCTGCATAATCTTAAGTTTAACTCGTGGCTTTTTCCCTGCCCAAACAAATTTATTGATACCTCGCTGCCATTCCTCCAGATTAGAATCTTTCTTAAGAACCGGTATCATTTGAAATAAGAATAAAAATTTAGGCAGGACATTCATTTTCACTGCTGCGATTCGCCCCAACAAAGACAATTGCAATTTTTCCCAGCTCTCCATTTCTTTTTGGATTTTTCCCCACAATCTTTCATAGTTATTTTTATATAACTTTGTATTAGAGGGTGACAAAAACACCCCCAAATATTTGACCCTTTTAACAATCTCAAATCCAGTTAGTCCTTCTAAAAGAGCCTTTTGCGATACTGTCATATTTTTGGCCAGAATTTTAGTTTTTTGTGCATTAACTTTAAATCCAGAAACCTTCCCATATTGCATTATTATCTCCATCAGGTCCACAACAGAGTTCTCTGGCTGGGTCACTGTAACAACCAGATCATCTGCGAACGCTCTCAATCTATAATCCTGATCTCTAATTTGTATCCCCTTAATTCTTTCCGAACTCCGTATTTTTACCAATAATATCTCCAATGTTAACACAAATAACAAAGGCGATAACGGACACCCTTGCCTTGTGCCCTTCTCAATATTACAAGCTTCAGTCAAACTATTGTTAACTATTATTCGGGCAGTTTGTTTTTGATATAATGCCCTAATTGGTTGCAAAAATTTATCCCCAAAATTCATTTTATCTAAAACTTTCATCAAAAATTGCCAATTCAATTGATCAAAAGCTTTTTCCGCATCTAAAAAAATTAGCGCCGCAGGGATCTGGTTATTCCTTTCCAAAAACTCTAACACATCAACTATATGCCTCACATTATTTTTCATTTGCCTACCACTGATAAACCCAGTTTGATCCCCATGAATCACCTGTTGCAGAACCCTCATCAGTCTATTAGCCAACACCTTAGCAAATATCTTATAATCTGTATTTAAAAGTGATATCGGTCTATAATTTTTTACTTGAGTAGCATCTTGATCTTCCTTCGGAATCAAAGAAATAAAAGCAGTTCTCCAAGACGGAGGCACCTTTCCCCCTCTCTGAATTATCTGAAACAGTTCCTTTAATGGCTTTATCAACTCCATTTGTAAATTTCTGTAATAAACCGCAGTCAAACCATCCGTACCTGGCACTTTATCCAACTTCAATTCCTTAATTGCTATAAGAATTTCTTCTTCTGTTATTAATTGGTTAATCTCCTCTTTTTGTGCCTGCGTAAGAACTGGGATGCTAGCATTCTCCAAATATACATCAATATCCTTTTCATTAATCTTCTCCTTAGCATATAACTTAGAATAAAAGTCCAGAAAGGCTTCCTTAATGAGATCCTGTTGAAACACCACCTTTCCCTTATGTTCAATTTTATCTATATTAGAAGCCCTTTGCTTTTTCCTAAGTCTATAAGCTAGCCATCTACCTGGCTTATTAGCATTGCAAAAAGTATTATGCCTAGCAAACCGCAAATTGGTTGCCACTTGGTCAGCCATTAATTTGTCAAATTGTCCTCTTAATAGCTTAATAACCTCCTTAGCCTTCACATCCAATGGGTTCGAGATCAAGGCCTTTTCTTTTTCCCTAATTTCGTTCTCCAATTCTTTTCTTCTGGCTTCCAAACTACGTCTGTGTTTGTTATTCATATATATCAACACCCCTCTCATATAGGCCTTGCTAGCATCCCAAACCATGTCCATAGAAGTATCCTTATTCATATTAATTTCAAAAAAATCCTTCATCCGCTGTTTACATTCTTCCACATTTCTCTGATTTCTAAACAAGTTCTCATTTACACGCCACGAGCGCCTATCTCTATTGTCCTTATTGATCTCTAACCAAACTGGACTATGGTCAGAAATAGCTCTTGCACAGATCTTTACCTTCTTAATCCTAGAAAAAAAGTCATTAGTCAGCAAAATAAAATCAATCCTGGAAAAAGATTGATGTCTATCAGGAAAAAAAGTATAATCCTTTTCATGCAGGTGAGTGTCACGCCAGATATCTCGCAGTTCCAGATCATCCTTCATTTCAAAAAAAAGATTTAGGCAATCTGGCATGACTCGGAGAGCGCTTAAAAGAACCAGCCTTATCCATCTGTACATCCAAAACACCATTCCAATCCCCCATAAAAATAAACGATTTGTAATCCAATTGAGTAAGCTTTGTATGAAGTGAGCTAAAAAAATCAGCTTGCTGTTGATTAGGAGCATACAGTCCAACTAAAAGCATTTTTTTGCCTTCTAGCAGCAAATCTATCATAACATATCTTCCATGCTTATCTGCTTCAATTAATTCCGCTGATAAAGCGCTTTTAACATAAACAACCACTCCATTTTTCTTATTCATCGCAGAGGCAACAAATTGCGTGCCCAATCTTGAATTCGACAAATACTTTTGGTCCATAGCCCTAATATGCGTTTCTTGCAAACATATAACATCAATCTTGAATTGTTTTAAATATTGAAAAACTTTCTTTCTCTTCTGTGGTGAATTTAGTCCATTAACATTCCAGGTTAGAAATTTAGTCGCCATGCGTGGCATCCCGAAGCTGTTGGAGCACATCTTTAATAGCCCCTCTGTCTTCTTTGGGCCGTGCTCCTCCCACTGCTTCACTGTAAGTACGCTTTGAAAGTTCCATAAACTTCTGTTGGTCTTGCTCTTTTATTTGTTTTGCTCGTTTTAAAGCGGCACGTGTCACCCTCTGCTCTCCAGCAACAGCCAACGAGGCTATAATTTGATCCCCTCCAGCACCATTCTCCTCTTTCTGTTCACCTTCAGCCTCTTGGGATTTCCCTTCTCCAAATCCCTTTGCAGCTTCCAGAAGTGATAGTGGGGTCGCTTTTAAAACATTATTGTAGAAGTCACGTGCCTGTGTCACAGTAACCAGACGGTATCTTTTACCTTCATACATCACCACCAATCCGACAGGAATCTCCCATCTAAACTTTATTTCACGTTGCTTAAGTTCTTGCACAAGAAATGCAAAATCCTTCCTTCTCCTTAAAATCTTTGGAGGAATTTCTTTTAAAACCAAAACTTCTTGGTCAGCAATCACAACTTTAGTATCATAGGCGGCTTGAATAACTTCATCTCTGGTTTCTCTCTTTGTAAAATAAACCACCACATCTCTAGGTAGCTTTCTCTGTCTAGCAATCCATGAGTTTACACGAAAGACTTTATCCATGCATCCCTTTATTTCAGATGCTGGCTGACCCACTACTTCTTCCAAAGCCTCAGAAATCAGCTGCTTTAGGTCTTCTTTAGGATTCTCTTTTAAGCCCCTGATTCTAATAGCATGCTGCATCTGGTGATACTGGACAAGACTCAATTCTCCGTCCATTCTATCCCTTAAATCTTCATTCTCCAGTACCTTTACTTCTAATATAGCATTCTTTTGACTCAGATCCTCCACTTTTTCTTCCAAACTTTGCACACATTCAGCCACACTTTGCACTGTAGACAAAATGTCTACCCTCATCGCACTAAACTTCTCTTCTATCCTCTCCTCCAATTTCTCCAATTTCTCCTCCACCTTTGCCAACTTGTCACCCAGCATTTCTGATATTACCTGGGATTGTTTTTCCAAAGCATCTTCTAAATCCTTCGATGTCAATGCAGCAGGAGGAAGCAAAGCTTGCAACGATGTCTGTTGCACCGGGGAAGTTCCCGCACTCCGAAGAGTTTTTGAGGGAGGTTTAGCCGCCATCTTTTCACTTTCACTTGTTGCGCACTTTCACTTTAAGTTTATAAAGTCCATTAAGCTAGAGAGTAAAAATAAGAGTCCTCTTCACCTTGACCTCCTGTACCGCTCTGCCTGCTCCTTTTATTCCAAGGTCTTTCCTTCTGGCAGGGGTGGTCGCAAACGCCTGGCTCTGCTCCAAAAATCCCGGAGCAGAGACGCTGAACAGCTGGGAGCAACCCAGGCTACGGGGGAGTTCAATCCTTCAGCCGCCCAAGCTTTGAGCTCAGGCGGCCCCGGAGAACTCAACCCCTACCTGGGGCCTCACCCCCTCCTCTTCTCCCGAGGAGGGGGCTTCAAATCCACCCGAACAGCTGATCGGTGCTGTTTCGGGTGAAAACAACTCAGCTGAGCAGCGGGCAGCCCGAAACGGCTGTCTCTGGCGCCGCGCCGCCACCGGAAGTCGCTAAGGGCATAATCTTTTTTTTTTATTGAAAAGTTTTAACATACATTTTATCTTTAACAATCCCCCCTCCCCCTCCCATACCCATCCCTCCCTCCCCCTCCCCCCTTCCCCCCCCCCGACTTCCCAGAGCTAAGTACAGGGTATAAAAACAAGAAAAAAAAACAGTCATAAACATCCAAATGCTAACAACCACAAACTCTAAAATCTATCACTCTCTAGCTCATATAGGATAACTACAAACACTATTACTATTAAATATAAAAAAAAGAAAAAAGAAAAAAAGGAAGACTTATTCAAATGCTACATTAAACTTTTTAGTCCCGTATTTGTTCTGGATATACTCAATCCATTTTCTCCACTCCATAATGTAACGTTCTTGCGAGTGATCTTTCAAGTAAGCCGATATCTTTGCCATCTCTGCCAGGTCTGAAACCTTTAAAGTCCATTCTTCTATAGTCGGCAGTTCCTCCTTCTTCCAATACTGACCTATTAAGAGTCTTGCTGCCGTAATTAAATTCAACATCAACTTAGTGTCCACAACAGTAGCTTCTGTAATTATACCCAACAGAAAGAATTGCGGACAAAACTTTATCTTTTGCTTGAAGATCTTCTGCATATTCCACCAAATTTTTATCCAAAAGGCCTTAACCTTTTTGCAAGTCCACCATATGTGAAAATATGTTGAATCTTCCTCACCACACCTCCAGCATTTGGGCTGATAGTTCGGATACATACTTGCAAGCTTTTTAGGATCTAAATGCCATCTATAAAACATTTTATAAAAGTTCTCTCTTAAATTTTGAGCTTGTGTAAATTTTACATTCCTCACCCAGATCTTTTCCCACGTGTCCATTGTAATAACTTCTTGGATATTTTGGGCCCATTTTATCATGCAATCTTTAACAAGTTCTGTTTCTGAATCAATTTCTATCAATGCAAGATATATCCGTTTAATATGTGCAGGACCCTGATTTCTAATTTGCTTTATCAGATTTTCATCAGTCATTGTAAAACCAATTTTCAGATCTTCTTTCCACCTGGCCCGTAGCTGAATATATTGAAACCAAGTTTGAATAATCTTCTCATCTCGCAAGAGATCGTACGGTTTCAGACACCAGACATTTCTTTCCAGACTTAAAATCTCCTTATACGTAGTCACATCATGTTTAAAACCAACATTTATATTTTCTATTGCGTGTTTTGGAATTGCCCACAATGGTATCTTACAATCTAACTTATGTCTATACTTCTTCCAGACTCTCAACAATGCCTGTCTTAAAATATGCACTTTGAACACATTATCTACCTTCTTATCATACAACAAATATGCATGCCAGCCAAATAACAAGTCGTGGCCCTCAAGATTTAATAATCTCTCTTGCGTCAAATTAATCCAATCACTTATTCCTGCTAACGCAGCAGCTTCATAATATAATTTAAGATTGGGCATTTTAAGGCCACCTCTCTCACGAGTATCCTGCATAATCTTAAGTTTAACTCGTGGCCTTTTCCCTGCCCAAACAAATTTATTGATACCTCGCTGCCATTCCTCCAGATTAGCATCTTTCTTAAGAACCGGGATGCTAGCATTCTCCAAATATACGTCAATATCTTTTTCATTAATCTTCTCCTTGGCATATAATTCAGAATAAAAGTCCAGAAAGGCCTCCTTGATAAGATCCTGTTGAAACACAACCTTTCCCTTATGTTCAATTTTATCTATATTAGAAGCCCTTTGCTTTTTCCTTAGTCTATGGGCATAATCTTATACATACATATTCGGGCTGAAGATGATCATAGTTTCTACTGTTCCATTGCAGATGTTGAGATTCACAGACATTCAATAACCTTTTCCCTGCAGCATTAATTCAATACTGGGAGAACCAGCAAGAGATTGCAAATAAAAGACCAAATAATTTCTTTTAGAATGTAGGGAAAAATATTGCCCACAACCATGTAGTTACAACACTTAGCACTCTTACAATAGCAATCATCTCATTCTTTTCTCAGTGGTGTTGTAGGAACAGTTTCTGGCTGAGCTCTTTCTTTGAGAAGGCATGATTTTAACCCTGTTGAACATGAGAAAGATGAACTACCTCCTGCCTCTGGCAAAACATCTTCTACCATCAGAGCATGTCTTTGCGGAGGTTCACTGAGCATGTCCTCACTAAGGAACAATTAAACATATCTCAATTCTAGGTGTGCATCTAAG
This sequence comes from Vipera berus, assembly GCF_964194415.1. Lineage (NCBI taxonomy): Eukaryota > Metazoa > Chordata > Lepidosauria > Squamata > Viperidae > Vipera > Vipera berus. The sequence continues at coordinate 64,569,368 of NC_138209.1, forward strand.
TTGGTTCTGACCTCACTCTTTTTATGATTTCTTTGAAATGAAGAGGATGACTTGTTTTCCTTCTTTCTCTAAACTGTGTATAATTGTCCCTTTGCAACTGTATGTAGCACAGTATGATGACGGTCACATCCGAGCTATGACATGGTACCTGTGCAGCTCTATTGATTCAGCTACAATAGAGGCTGCCCTTAATGGAGTCCAGCATTCTGCACTGCTCTCACTAATCCTTTCTACATCAGCTGCCTGTCCTGATCTTCATCAGTGGTGACTACTCTGTTATTGCTATCAATGGCAGAGGTAAATTTGGCTGCAGTAAAGACAGTATTTCTGGCAGATGCTGCAGTTAACAGTGAGATGGAAGCTATTCATATATTTATGAAGTATAGACAATGGTCAAAGAATGAGTGGTTCCATTGGATCTCCTCTTTAGATAGGCTCTGGAAGGTGCACAGCTAATTCAATACTGGTTAAAATGTTTGATTAGGACTTGGTAGATCCACATTTGAGTCAGTCATTCCGTAATTGTAAGTCAAGTTTATATGTTCTTTTTAAAGTGTAATCATTTGTTCCCTGTAATGACCAATTTTAAAATCTTATTTTCAAGTTTGAAGCATGCATATGATGTTGCCACCATTATTGCTTCTCAGCTTGCCAATGCACTAGGAGGGAGGGGAAGATAGAATGCATTCTCCAGACAACAAGAAGCCAGCCCATGTGAACCAAGCACATTTCAGCAGGTGTTTGCAAACTCACAGAGACACTTTCTCATAACAATATTTTGACACTTGATTGAACTATGAGTCTTGCACTAATAAGGGGAAGGGAGAGTTCTGTACTTTAATTATAGTGGTTTGCATGGGAAATAACCAGAACTGGTTTTGCTTTCATCTGTGCCAAAATGATATACTCAATGAAGTTTTGCTCTGAGAGATTGAATCATCTTGAGAGTCTTACTCAATTGGGTTCGTCAGTCAGAACCTTGACAGTTACCTTATTATTTTTCTTCCAAAAAAAAAAAATAAAGCAAAAAAAGGCAGGCTTCTTTATAACTAATTCCAAAATCTTATTTCAAATTTATCTGGACCTTTAGTCCATTTGCAACTTTCTAAAATCAAAGTTTTAATCACCTTTTTGCTGCCTGTTTAAAAAAAATAAATAAGTTTTAAAACTTACAGTTAAAATTGTCTTTTGCTAAGGATTTAAGGAAGAGAAGAAAACTGGATACTTTCTCTTCAGCACCCCATTTATTTCTGAGCTTGGTAGGACACAATTTCTACATGAACCATGGTGGCACAGTGGTTGGAATGCAGTATTGCAGGCTAACTCACTGCTCACTGCCAGTTCGATCCTAACCAAGGTTGACTCACATCCTTCTGAGGTCAGGAAAATGAGGACCCAGATTGATGGGGGCAATATGCTGACTCTGTAAACCACTTAGAGAGGGCTACAAAGCACTGTGAAGAGGTAGATAAGTCTAAGTGCTATTGCTATCTTTTGATGGACCTGGGAATTGTTTATCAAATTTTCCTGTAATGGAAAAATATGCAGGTGTTCAGAGCTAGTAATTTTTCTAAGATACTATCCTCTTTCCATAGGCTCTAAAAAGACATAACAGCTGGGCTTTTTGCTCCACATTTGTCATAGAGGTCTATCAGCCACTCATAAGGCATGAATATTATTCTTTCTCTCCAGCAAGAAAAAGCACTGCACGAAATTCATCTCATATATAACCATATCCTCTGCCGCTTAGTAACTAAACTCTACAGTGACATTATCCACATATTAAAAATGCAGTCTTGGATGTTAATGTGCTAAATTGTCAGACAAGCCTGAGTGCTGAATATTCTTATGTATCCCCAATATTCTATGGAACATTTCTTTATTTATTGAACTAATTTGTATGGCCACACATCTTAATCAAGTAACTCTGGACAGACAACAAACTAACATAATATAAAGGCCATAAGGTCTATGATCTGAAATGTTCTAGCTATCACTTTTGAAGGGCAGAGTTCATTCCTGCTCTAATTTCAAAGTCATGAGTTCACTCACATATAGCAATTATGTTCTACTTTCAAAATGACCAGGATGAGGAAGTCTCCATAACTGTAGCCAGTTTTGTACCATCACTACAACAATTAGAAGAGTTTCGACCAGGGATAGGCAACCTTGGCTCTTTTATGACCCGTGGACTTCAACTCCCAGAATTCCTGAGCCAGCATGGCTGGCTCAGGAATTCTGGGAGTTGAAGTCCACGAGTCATAAAAGAGCCAAGGTTGCCTACCCCTGGTTTAGATTGATGATTTCCCTAGGTGTAGCTGATATAGGCATGAATTAGTTTTGATTGGATGCTATGTAAGGACTTTGTTTTAATTTTATTTGATTTCTGTATGTTTGGTCTATGACCACATATTTTAATAAACTAAACTAAACCAAACCAAACTAAAGGTCATGGTTTTTATAAGTTCATATTCAGCAGCATGCATTTTCCTTTGAAAAAAGCACGTGCTGAAAATCTGCTTAAACCTTTCCATCAAATTTTAGACTTCCTATAAAAATTAATCAGTGGCAGAAAAGGTGATTATTTCATTTTAGAAACAAGAGATACTGACTTTTATTGACTCCAATGATCTCAACAATCTGGGTATTATCTGTGAAGGACTTAAAATTGTCTCATGTTTAATTAAAAATAAGCTCAATGTTCTCAGTTAAAGAATTTGGAAGTAAAATGTCTCTCAGCTTTGTTCTCATTCCTTTAATTACTGCAGTGATGTTTGATCACACAGACAGCATTTTTTTTAGTGTGAAAAGAGACTTTTCTCCTGCTAAAGGCCAGATTGTGTGTGGTATTGGAAAGAAACTTCAATCTAGATTTCTGTAGTGTCAACATCTAATTAATTTTACTCTAAATCTTGGATTTCATTGTATACTTATTATACAAGTTACCAATGGTTACTATGGCCTCATTCTATTATTCACAATGCAAATGATGACTTGCAGCTTGAAAGCTGCCTAGTGATAAATTCTATAAAGCTTCTGATGAGTGTGAAATTAGCATGTGTCTCTCAGCTGTTCCGCACAAAGCACCATGATGTAAGTCACTGCCCTAGTTTCTGGAGGCTCAGATAATTTTTAAATAGATTATCTTCCACCAGTAGAATTACAGAAATATTTATCAAGGGAAAATGTAGATGCTATGCATGAGATTTCCAATCAAATGGAATGAAATAACAGCCCATTTGAAGAACAGTTATCCATTCTCTTTACTGGTGAGGCTTTGTTTGTAGAACTATGTATGTGAAGGCTTCCATGAGTGTCAGAATTCTGACAGTGTGGATCCAGGATCATGGGAAAGCTTATGTGCATACAGATCTTACATGAAGTCTTCCTATCTTAGAGATTGTGCCCTACTCATGGACAATAGTTCTTCTCTAAAGTCGCAGTGCCTTACAATCACTCACATGGCGAACTGTACATTTCTTTGTAAGACCTGAATGGGAATACCTGAATGAGTCTATGAACACTTCACAATCCATGCAAATTTTATAGTTATTAACAATATGGAGGGAGACCCATAGACTTTGAAATGATTTGAAGATATTTAAACTGCATTTGAACTGTGTGCCAAGTGTCAGGGCGATGACCAGGTGCTCTACAATAAATAAAGGGATTTTAAGCTTTATTATCAGCTCAAGCGAATAGATTGAAAAGCATAAGATAAAAAGCAGGCATTCCAAGGAAGATAATACCCAAATCTCTTCCAGGCTGCCAGGAGCTACATAATAATGACAGCAGGGATACCCCAAGGCTTGCCAATCTCCACAGTATCTAATGCTAGGTTTCATGCAGAACACACAACCACCTGGAGGTTTTTATCAAAGCCTGACATCATGACTTCATGGTCCTGCTATGTCAGGAGACTGCAAGACCTGATCTTGACTGAATAGCACGTGATGGGATGGGAATTCAAAGTCTGAAACTTTCACTGTGGAAAAAGCTTTGAAGCTATGTGAAGATTCCCTTTCGCTTTTTCTGCTTTATTCAGTAAATAAGCGTTAAAAAAAAACCACAACCCAAGCAGGTTAGTTCAGAGTGAGCTCTAAACCTCTTGTTTTCTTATTTATTTATTTAGCATATAGCATATCATACATGGACTTCCAGTATACATTAACATTTCACTTAGACTAATACAACACAATTAAATATAAATATTTTAAAAATCTATATTAAAATACCAATGTCTAGGCCAGGGGTAGGCAACCTGGGATGTTTTATGACTCATGGACTTCAACTCCCAGAATTCCTGAGACAACATGGCTGGCTCAGGAATTCTGGGAGTTGAGGTCCACAAGTCATAAAAGAGCTGAGGTTGCCTACCCCTGGTCCAGGCCATCTAATTATTGGAGTGTAGCACTGTTTATATGAAAAAACACACACCAGATACTGAACCAGTATATGCCCTCAGCTTACAGCTAGTCACAATGGTGTCTACAGTTTAATGTGGACCCCAAAGTCCCACTGAGGGGAAGACACGGTGCCCCATTTATACAGTGAGTCCCAGCAGGAGCCATATGAGGTGTGAATCTTATTCATTGCTGCCATGGTAGTTCAAAGCCTGGCACCTTTTTTGTGAGATTATTGATATGTCTTCCTACAACTGGGCATTCAGCAATCCATTTGGCTTTCTATTGGGAATTGATGCTAAAGTCGTAGGGCAGATTTGAGCTTTCCAGCTGATAAACAAAGAAAGTTAGCATGCACCAATAGGAGTGAGTTGTTCATAATTTTTCTGTATTCTCTCACTAGTGTACCTTGCTTTCATAAAGCTGGTGTTGCTATCTGCCTCAGAACAGGAAGTCAGCAAGTTTCTGTGGCTTACTACATCCACTTATAATTCTTATGGTTTGTTTAGTTATTTATTTTTAAAAAAATCTTAATATAAAGGATAAATCAAAATATGTGACCAAACTCCTCAAAATAACAATTTTGCATTGCCACTGCATGAACATGTGTAGTTTTCAAGTCAATATGCTGATAAGAATAAGAATTATCTTTCTGACTAATAAGAATCTTTTTTTTCAAAATACACAGATTTATTCTCATAAACTAGGAAATATGTTTTGCAGATCCAAGGTCTTCAGTCTTTCCTAATCATAGTACAAATTTTAAAAGTTGAAAATTATGGGACATGCAATCCAGTACAGGTAGAAAAGATTGGGAAAATGGGTCTTTCTGCCTAATTTATATACCAAGCCTTGCAAATATAATGTAATATAATGACTCATGCAATGTAATGACTAATATATTACAGCAAGACCCACATTTAAATCTTTGTATTATTAAGTGGCAAATTGGGTAACTTTGGCCCGTCATAACCTCTCATCACATCCTCACTATTATTGAGAAAAAAAAGAATCCCACCTCATGTTTGCTGCTTGGGAAATGTTGGATTTGAATGTCAGGTTTAAATAAATAAAGGAATAATACTTTCTATGCTCTAGCCTGCACTTACAATTACATATATTATAAAATCTTTTGTTTAATAGCAATAGCTCTTAGACTTATATACCATTTCACAGTGCTTTACAGCACTCTCTAAATAGTTTACAGAGTCAGCCTATTGCCCCCAACAATCTGGGTCCTCATTTCACTGACCTTGGAAGATGGAAGGCTGAGTCATCCGTGAGCTGGTCAGAATCAAACTGCTGGCAGTCGGTAGAATTAGCCAGCAATACTGCATTCTAACCACTGCACCACCACAGCTCATTCACTTTCCTTTCACCAGTTGTGTATTAGTTATTGCAGATTTCAAGAAATAGAGAAATCCATTTTGAAAATGCTATTTGCTCCTTTAAGAATGAAATGGGTTTTTTTTTAAAAAGCAGCAGATAGATTTGGACTATTATGACTACTGCACTTTAAATCTTTCACTGTTTAGCATCATCTCCAAATATCAATTTTATAGCACTCAGACTGGGAAATGGATAAAAGATGGTAAACTATTTTACTCTCGGTAAACAGGTAGTTGGCACTTTAAAAAAACATTCATCATTAAATTGGCCTGAAATTCCTTTAAGAAAAAACCCAATACTTAAATACATTGGCAAATCTTTAATTTCTGACAACTGAAGAGGAAAAAGCACAATGCAATTCCCTATTGTTTAATTAATTCTGCGCAATGAACAATTGCACATTTTGTATGAAATCACAGAGAGCTTTGCTGATTCCACTGCCTCCTTCCATTTTCATTTTCAGGGTCTCAAAGCATAAGATTGCTGGCACTTGGTAAGGGATCTCTTAATGACTGCGACACAGAGAAGCAGGGAGATGCATCCCCGTGGTTTTGTTTCTGATTGGACAATTATTGTGAATGTGAAGCTGGTTTATGATACAGAGCCAGAACAATTATTTATCTAATGTAGCACTGCATTCTTAGATACAGTTTGGGCCTGCTCTTCTCTTTTATACACTTGTAGAAATTCTGAATATATGTCTGGATACTGTATATGTATATAAAATCAATTATTTTTCTCAAAGGTATGGTTTTTTTCCATTTTTAGGAAAAATTTAGACAGTACCTTTAGTGTTTAACAGCTATCTAAAGGCAACTTTGTAAGGTTAATTTAACTGCTACATCCCATATAGTTAAATTGAACAGTTCCCATAGGATGAAATACAACCTTTGAAATGTGTCTAGACTTTCCATATAAGCAAGATAGTAAATGCACCAACTCCATGCATTGCCTTCATTGTTTTCCATGTATATGCACTACTTCTATCAACCAAGGAGAAGCAACTCATAGATGCAGCACGACAAACAGATATGTCAATATTTAGGAAAATTCTTCTAGCAAAAGCACAGAAACAGAAACTGCATAAAACAGTATTAGATTAAACTAATTTGGGGCACTTTGGTGATTCTAGCACTTATCATTCCCCCCCAACTGGATTTGGATGTGAAAGGCTACCTTTAATGAGCATTCCAACTGAAGTAAAATAGCCACCTTTGAAAGAAAAAAAAACTTTAATACATTTGGATATAGATCAAGAGTGAACAGTTTGTGAGCCAAGGGCCACTAATGGCTCTCAACTTCATTTCACGCCAAAAAACCCTAGAGAAGTTATCTGTTCAGGCCCTAGTGGAACCTGTCCTTTCTCTTGCAGGAGAAAACAGAGTCAGAAAAAGAAATGGAACTTGAAACAGTGGTGGCAAAATACATAGAGAGAAAAAATAGGGGCCTCTAGTCTTATCCATATGTAGCCTCCGCATACCTGCCACTGATACGCAGCTTCATCTCCAAGGAAACATCACTGTAAAGAAAATGGTTGCCTATCTTTATACATATCATGCATGGAAAGAATGATCAGATAGCAGGAGATAGATGGATGGATGCCTGTATCTTTTACCCATAATCAATTCTTTTACCCTATATTGGTCAATTTAGCCTCTTCCTAGCAGATAGGATGCGGTGGCTCAGTGGGTTAGGACGCTGAGCTTGTCGATCAGATGATCGGCAGTTTGGCGGGTCAAATCCCGAGTGCCACGTAACAGAGTGAGCGCCTGTTACTCGGCCCAGCTTCTGCCAACCTAGCAGTTCGAAAGCACGTAAAAATGCAAGTAGAAAAATAGGGACCACTATGGTGGGAAGGTAACAGTGTTCTGTGTGCCTTTGGCATCTAGTCATGCTGGCCACATGACCACGGAGACGTCCTTGGACAAACGCTGGCTCTTTGGCTTTGAAACAGAGATGAGTACTGGCCCCTAGAGTCGGAAACGACTAGCATGCATGTGTGGGGGAACCTTTACCTTTACCTTAGCAGATAGGAAATATATCTTTTATGACCTAAGGGTGGTCTGCTATGCTCAGATACTATATTTTCATTGCTCTACACAGGAAGGAATTTAGATTTCTCTGCAATGATCAAACAATTGCACTAAAATTTACACACATGGCAAGGAAGCGGAGAGAGAGAGAGATTTTCAAAAGTTGTTACACTTTTGCATAATAGCAAAATCAAAACTGGATCTGATTCAAAATAAGCAGATGCCTGTTTTATCAAGGCAATCTATGTTATAGTATCCTTTGTTTTAATTTTTGTGTAATGAGAAAATATCATGAACACAAAAACTCCTGTATTGCACAGAGAGGACTGTATATTACTAAAAATGCTGGAGTCTTGCTAACCACCAAAAAAAAAAAATCCACTTTGCCCTGTCACCAAATTTCCCTGGTGGTAATTGGATGCAATAATCAAATTACACAGTGAGTGAGATCACAAGAGTTCCTATGAGTAAATGTAATCAGATTTTAAGTCTGCAGTATATTTCTCAGAAAGCTTAACCTGTTTCATAAATGGTAATATTAGCTAAAATAAAGCAACACTTTCCCTATTAGTTATGCACCATGTTGTTACATGATTCTTTTGACAAAATTAGAAAAGTGACAAAGCTCAATGATTAAGAGTGAATAGAAACAATTAGAATCTAATTACATAATTATGATTTCTTATTTTGTAGAATGCATAGCAAAATTGGAATCAAACTCCCTGTTGATATAACCCAAAATGTAAAGTCCCTTTTATTCTGGAACCGCAAAACAATCCATAATGACAGTGTTCAAGGTGGAATAATGCAAAATAATTCAAATGGTTCTATATATATACAAAACAAAAGATTTCCTGTTGTTTGTTTTTCATTCTTGATCATCTAGTCACTCATGTGCTCGTGACCTCCCGTTTAGACTACTGCAATGTTCTCTACATGGGGCTGCCCTTGAGGACCACCCAGAGGCTTCAACTGGTGCAGAATGCGGCCGCGCGAGTTGTGATGGGGGCCTCCCGATACTCCCATGTAACACCTCTACTCCGCTAGCTGCATTGGCTTCCGGTTGCCCTTCGGGTGAGATTCAAGGTGCTGGTGATGACCTATAAAGCCCTAAATGGCCTGGGTCCGGGATATTTGAGGGAACACCTCCTGCCAGCATCAAACTCCCTTCGTCCAGTGCGCTCACACAGGGAGGGTCTTCTCAGGGTGCCACCGGTAAAAGACTGCCGGCGGATAACACCCAGGGGGAGGGCCTTCTCTGTGGGTGCACCTGCCCTCTGGAACCAGCTGCCCGTGGAGCTTAGGACTTCCCCCGACCTTCGTTCATTCCGCCAGGACCTGAAGACCTCTTCGAGCTCTCCGGCCCAGGCTGAGAATTTTTTTTAACTGAGGTTTTTGTTAAGGGATAATTTAATCTTTTTTAATTGTTTTTTTCTTAACTTTTGTATTTTGTACTGTCCCCTTCATGGATTACTGCCTTGTCGTGGCGAAGGGGCTTGCGTAATTCAATGAAGCTATGAGCTATGCCGTGCAGGGCCACCCAAGACGGACAGGTCATAGCTGAGAGTTCTGACAAAACGTGATCCACTGGAGAAGGAAATGGCAACCCACTCCAGTATCTTTGCCATGAAAACCCTATGGACAGTACCAAAAGGCAAAACGATATGACGCTGGAAGATGAGCCCCTCAGGTCGGAAGGCGTCCAATATGCTACTGGGGAAGAGCAGAGGGCTAGTACTAGTAGCGCCAGAAAGAATGAAGCGACTGGGCCAAAGCCGAAAGGACGCTCAGCTGTGGATATGTCTGGTGGTGAAAGGAAAGTCCGATGCTGTAAAGATTTTTTCTCCATAGGAACCTGGAATGTAAGATCCATGAATCAAGGAAAGCTGGACGTGGTCAAACAAGAGATGACAAGACTGAACATCGACATCTTAGGTATCAGCGAACTAAAATGGACAGGAATGGGTGAATTTAATTCAGATGACCATCAGGTATACTACTGCGGGCAAGAATCCCTCAGAAGAAATGGAGTAGCCTTCATAGTCAATAAAAGAGTAGGAAAATCAATACTGGGATACAATCCTCAAAATGACAGAATGATCTCAGTTCGAATCCAAGGCAAACCATTCAATATCACAGTAGTCCAAGTCTATGCCCCAACCACCGGTGCTGAAGAGGATGAAATTGACCGGTTCTATGAAGCCCTACAGCACCTTATAGAAGTAACACCAAAAAATGATGTCCTTATCATCATGGGGGATTGGAATGCTAAAGTAGGAAGCCAAAAGATAACTGGAATAACAGGCAAGTTTGGCCTTGGAGTACAAAATGAAGCAGGGCACAGGCTGATAGAATTTTGTCAAGAGAATACGATGGTCATAGCAAACACTCTTTTCCAACAACCCAAGAGACGGCTCTACACATGGACATCACCAGACGGTCAACACAGAAATCAGATTGACTATATGCTCTGCAGCCAAAGATGGAGAAGCTCTATACAGTCGGTAAAAACAAGACCAGGAGCTGACTGTGGCTCAGACCATGAGCTTCTCCTTGCAAAGTTTAGGCTTAAACTGAAGAAAGTAGGGAAAAGCACTAGGCCACTCAGGTATGAATTAAATCATATCCCTGTTGAATATACAGTAGAGGTGACAAATAGATTTAAGGAATTAGATCTGATAGACAGAGTGCCTGAAGAACTATGGACAGAGGTTCGCGACATTGTACAACAGGTAGCAACCAAAACCATCCCAAAGAAAAAGAAATGCAAGAAAGCAAAATGGCTGTCTGAGGAAGCTTTGCAAATAGCTGAGGAAAGGAGGGAAGCGAAAGGCAAGGGAGAAAAACATAGATATGCCCAACTGAATGCAGAATTCCAGAGAATAGCTAGAAGAGATAAGAATGCCTTCTTAAATGAACAGTGCAAAGAAATAGAAGAAAACAATAGAATAGGGAGGACCAGAGATCTTTTCAAGAAAATTGGAGAGATGAAGGGAACGTTTCATGCAAAAATGGGCATGATAAAGGACCAAAATGGCAGGGACCTAACAGAGGCAGAAGAGATTAAGAAGAGGTGGCAAAATTACACAGAAGAACTATAGATGAATCAAAAGTTGGAATTAAGATTGCCGGAAGAAATATCAACAACCTAAGATACGCAGATGATACCACTCTAATGGCAGAAAGTGAAGAAGAACTAAAGAGCCTCTTGTTGCGGGTGAAGAAGGAGAGTGAAAAACTTGGGTTGAAACTTAACATTAAGAAAACCAAGATCATGGCATTTGGCCCTCTCAATTCTTGGCAAATAGATGGGGAAGAAATGGAGGTAGTGACAGATTTTGTTTTCCTGGGCTCCAAGATCACTGCAGATGGGGACTGTAGCCAAGAAATTAAAAGACACTTGCTCCTGGGGAGGAAAGCCATGGCAAATCTAGACAGCACACTAAAAAGCAGAGACATCACCCTGTCAACAAAAGTGCGTATAGTCAAGGCTATGGTCTTCCCAGTTGCAATGTATGGCAGTGGAAGTTGGACCATAAGAAAGGCTGAGCGCCAAAGAATTGAGGCCTTTGAACTACGGTGCTGGAGAAGACTCCTGCGAGTCCCTTGGACTGCAAGGCGATCAAACCGGTCAGTCCTAGAGGAGATCAATCCTGACTGCTCTTTAGAAGGCCAGATCCTGAAGCTAAAACTCAAATACTTTGGCCACCTAATGAGAAGGAAGGACTCACTGGAGAAGAGCCTAATGCTGGGAAAGGTTGAGGGCAATAGAAGAAGGGGACGACAGAGAATGAGGTGGCTGGATGGAGTCACTGAAGCAGTAGGCGTGAGCTTAAATGGACTCCAGAAGATGGTAGAAGACAGGAAGGCCTGGAGGAATGTTGTCCATAGGGTGGCGATGGGTCGGACACGACTTCGCAGCTAACAACAACAATTTTGTACTGTTTGATTTTAAATACCCTGTAAACCGCCCTGAGTCCTTCGGGAAAGGGCGGTATATAAATTTAATAAAATTAATAGTCAAGGAACACTATTAGTTATAGGATTTAAATTCGACTATCCAGAGTAAGTGCAATCATTAATTATTAAGTCATGGTCTTAGTTGGAGAAAGTTTGTCCAGTCAAAACTGGTTACAATGGCTGCTTATACAAGGACTTCTCCTCTCCCCCTGCTTCTCTCCTCAGTTTAGAGAAGCCAAACAAGGATTAAAAAAATGGGAGACGGAAAATCACAGTACTTCATAGTGAGTGAGAACTCTTGCTATATCAGAGGACTGGGAAAGCATGCAAAATGGATAACCCTATGAAGACGTTTGGAACAAATTACTGGGATTCTCACAAAATGGCAGCAAGGAGAAGATCACAAAATGACCCCTATAGTAAATATAGCCAGTGACAAAAAAAATATTCACTGGAAAACAGGGCTTTTTTTCTCATAGAACGCTCAGAACGGAGTTCCGGCACCTTTTTTGGAGGGAACCTTGTAGGGTAGGCAAGGCGGGTTGTATGACGGTGTGTGAGTTCCAGCACCTTTTTCTTTTACAAAAAAAGCACTGCTGGAAAATAAGCAGACAAATTTGTTCCCTGACACTCCATTTAATCCCCTTTCATATCCTATTTCGAGAAGTGGGTACATTTTCAGAAAGAAAACTAGACTGTAACCAATCACTATTTTTATTTTTTTAAGGATGCTTATAGAGCTTCCTGGGTGGCTGACATTTTGTTTTGCTGTGAACCAGCAGCCTATTTATTTATTCAATAATTAAAAGAATCTAATAAATAACTGAGACAGGAAGCCTAATGAGCAGGCTGCCCCAGCTGTATATGCTGCCAGTCTCTGGCTTAAATGATGGGGACTAGGGAACTGTCAAGAAAGCTAAGAGGGGGAGAAAGTAGCAATTAGGACAGCAGTGATAATGGTGAAGCAATAATGACAAATTGTAAAAGAGAGCCAAATGGCAAGGTGAGGCACTATTGGCCTTTTCAATCCAAATTAACATTTAAGAACGTGCATAATGCTCTGTGATTCTAGGCATTTGCTGAATGGGAATATAATAGTGAAATTTGCTTACTCAATGGCAATATGTGGCTGAGTACCAGATTCTAGAGGCATCACAACAAGAACTACCTGTGCTTTGTGGCAAGAATGTACTTGCTTCTTGTTATGGAGTCAATGTTATTGGTATCACTGAGGCATACCAGTAGCACAATTGCCCTTCTTGAAGCTTTTTAAGTCACTTTGCATCCTTCTCCCACATTGCCAGTAGGTGGGAAAAGCTTTGCACGTATGTAAAGGTTTTTATGTCACTTTTGATATGTGTGAAACAGTAAATGTGAAATAAATCAATGTGGCAGGGTTTTTTTTGTTTGTTTTAGAAGCATTGCTTCATAAAACAATTTCAAAAAGATATTGTCAAATATTGGCAAAGAGAAATACTTCCCTGAAGCTTTGTTTGGCTGCTATGAAGCAGGGAAGGGCAAGCAGCTGGATTAGATAAAGTCTTAATTTGATCAAGAATTTTGAGTTTCATCAGCCAAACAAGTTCAATATTCAATATATTCATTCAATTTAATATATCATCCAATAGGATAGCTAGTTATTGAGTTTTCCCTATTTAACAGAGATTCTATATTTCTATAACATATGTTTCAGCTTTCGCTTAGCCTAGTTTATGCTATGTGTAACTGATGTATTTAATGTCAGAGGTATTGTCTTTATAATAATTGATGAATTTGATATTTATTTATTTATTTATTTTATTAAATTTATATACCGCCCTTTCCCGAAGGACTCAGGGCGGTTTACAGGGCATTTAAAACAACCAATACAAAAGTTAAAAACAAATTAAAAAAGATTAAATCATCCCTAGAATTAAAAAAAACCCAGTTAAAAATTCTCAGCCTGGGCCGGAGAGCTCAAAGAGCCAGGTTTTCAGGTCCCGGCGAAATGTGCGGAGGTCGGGGGCAGTCCTAAGCTCCGCGGGCAGCTGGTTCCATTTGTTTATGAGTTTTCACGATACAGAGTTATTCTATTCAATGGAATCATTAGTACTGGCTGGACATTTTATTATTTACATTTTATATTACATCTAAAACTGTCATTAGATATAAGTAAGGCATTACATCTAGAATAGTACAAGACAATGTTTCTTGGTACTAACTGGACAAGAAACTAAGTGGACAAGCTTCCATTCTAAATTAGCAGTGACATCGTTTTCTTGCCTTTTCTATTCCTGATCAGATGGTAGGTTTTGTGAAGTGAGGCAATTTTCTAAACAAGAAACAATGTGATGTAACAAGAGGAGAAAATCTGAGTCTAGTTTTAAGGGTTAAATTTAATCCTAATATTAAAACTAATTATTAATATTACTAGGAAAAAATATCCTGAGAAGAACTATGGACAAATACTGGGGTCATAGTAGCAGAATATTTGTTGCTGTTGTTCCACAATCAAACAAGGAAAAAATAATCTCAAGGTGTTTGAGTTCAGGCAAGATACACAAAGATGACAATAATTTTAGGATAATAAGGTACATTTCTCTGGAAAGAACAGCAGCATTTCAGATATTTGTGATTCCTTGACTTCCTTAGACTTTCCTGGTTAACCATTAAAAAACACATGCTTCTGAAAAACAGGTCATGCTAACTAGACATCTGCATATTCACTACAGTGGTGTCAACAATAATTAACAGTCATATCCCAAGTCACATCCCAAGTGACAAAATAAACCTAATAAATTGTAACAGTTACACAATATACATTGAAATCTGACTAATCAAGTGATGAAAGCCATGGAATAAAGTGCATTAAGTGCATGAAATACAGATTGCTGCAAGAAAGCTGATAAAAACAGTTTCTCTACAATAGCTGAATCCCAAAGATGCTTTTTTCAAGAGGCAACTGGATTTTTTTTTCTTTTTTGTTTTTGAAGACCTTTCACTTCTCATCCAAAAAGCTGGATGGTAGGGAATGGAAGGATTTATATTCCGTGCAAGCAACTGGTCATTTGCATTCTTTTTAGAGAGTCATTGAGGCCACTTGGAGGTTTATTTGTGTCCTCAGGGTCACCTGAGTAGTGCAAATGGGTGTGAAGCCTTCTTGGAACTGCTGAAAGGATACACCCAATTGAATGCAGAATTCCAGAAAATAGCTAGAAAAGATAAGAATGCCTTCTTAAATGAATAGTGCAAAGAAATAGAAGAAAACAATAGAATAGGGAGGACTAGAGATCTCTTCAAGAAAATTGGAGAGATGAAGGGAACATTCCATGCAAAAATGGGCATGATAAAGGACCAAAATGGCAGGGACCTAACAGAGGCAGAAGAGATTAAGAAGAGGTGGCAAAATTACACAGAAGAACTATACAAGAATGAGCTTAACGTCCCAGATAATCACAATGAGGTGGTCACTGACCTCGAGCCAGACATCCTAGAATGTGAAGTGAAATGGGCCTCAGGAAATCTGAGCAACAACAAGGCTATTGGAGGTGACAGTATTCCAGCTGAGCTATTCAAAATCTTAAAAGACGATGCAGTAAAAGTGCTACACTCAATTTGCCAACAAATTTGGAAAACTCAGCAGTGGCCACAGGGTTGGAAAAGGCCAGTTTACATTCCAATTCCAAAGAAAGGCAGTGCCAAAGAATGTTCAAACTATCACACCATTGTACTCATCCACATGCTAGTAAAGTTATGCTTAAAATCCTACAAGCTAGACTCCAGCAGTAAGTGGATCGAGAACTACCAGAAGTACAGGCAAGATTTCGAAGAGGCAAAGGAACTAGAGATCAAATTTCCAACATACACTGGATCATGGAGAAAGCTAGGGAGTTCCAGAAAAACATCTATTTCTGCTTCATTGACTATGCTAAAGCCTTTGGTTGTGTGGATCACAACAAACTGTGGCAAGTTCTTAAAGAGATGGGAGTACCAGACCATTTTATTTGTCTCTTGAGAAACCTATATGCGGGTCAAGAAGCAACAGTGAGAACTGGACATGGAACCACTGATTGGTTCAGAATTGGGAAAGGAGTCCGGCAAGGCTGTATACTGTCGCCCTGCCTGTTTAACTTATATGCAGAGCACATCATGAGAAAGGCAGGGCTAGATGAATCAAAAGTTGGAATTAAGATTGCTGGGAGAAATATCAACAACCTAAGATATGCAGATGATACCACTCTAATGGCAGAAAGTGAAGAGGAACTAAAGAGCCTCTTGTTGCAGGTGAAGAAGGAGAGTGCAAAAGTTGGGTTGAAACTCAACATTAAGAAAACCAAGATCATAGCACTCGATGTCCACTGACTCAGTCAACCTGGAAATAGTCATTTGCTAAGTTCACCCAATTCTGCATAGGAATTGGGGAGCATCACTTCCGGGTATTGGTTGTCCCCTTTCCAAATGTTCTGGTTCCTCTTCTCTCTCAACAGAATCAGGTAAAACAAGCCAATTGGTTTCTTTCTAACTTTCTGTAGCATTTTCGCCTCAGACTGTAGTGAAGTAGATAGCAACTAACATTATTAGAACACAATTCAATCCTGTTATATTTTCAGTCAGTGGTCAGGAAGAAAAGTTTAAAGACTCAAAGAAAAAAAATATGTGCCAGTTCCCAGCAGTTAAATTTACTAAGTACTCTCCAGGTGTTCAACTACAAGTATATCTAGTTTGATCTCTTTTTGTGTTTAAAAATCCATTAAAAAATCCATTCAGCAAAGAATGCCTTTTTGTAATTAGCATATCCTTAGTCAAACTAAATAATCTAATAAAATATCTTAGCAACCATTTAGAAGTTGTCCCCTCAAGAAGTGTGGTTGTTACTTATTTATGTATTTGTTTATTTTGGACTTGATTCATTTTAAACCCCATAAAAAGATAATGTTGCCAGGGCCAAGCCATTTTTGTTTATCTTTAAAAACAATCATTCTTAATAAAATGACCAGAAAAAAATCTGCAGCTGTGCATCTGAATGTATATTTTTAGCACCTGCTAACCTGTAATTCTCCAACATTGAAATAACTAATTATGCAATTTGTGTTTTGATTCCTCAGGCAAAAATGCCAAGGAATCAAATTGTCCTATTAGATAATCATAGAATTCATTGTCAGTTTACAAACTGTATTGGAAATTATCAGAGGATATCTCAGTCATTATCCATATTCAATCCTTTTTCAAACAAGCTATTTTAAAGCATTCTATTCTATTGACTTACTTGTGTGTGTGTGTGTGTGTGTGTGTGTGTGTGTGTGTGTATATATATATATGTGTGTGTGTGTGTGTGTGTGTGTGTGTGTGTGTGTGTGTGTGTGTGTAAATTACTAACAAAGAATTAAAGGGAAACTGAGATGCATTTCTGACTCCTTAGTCGTCCTCAGTCAGCTATACCCTTCTGAGATTCGAACCTGGGCTGATTGCATACAAGGCAGTGTTACTGTATGCAATCAGCCCAGGTTCGAATCTCAGAAGGGTATAGCTGACTGAGGACGACTAAGGAGTCAGAAATGCATCTCAGTTTCCCTTTAATTCTTTGTTAGTAATTTACACAAATATATGAATTGTCCGGTGTGACTACTGCCTGTTTGATAGCCTTCAAGATAGGCTGAAAACAGGAAATAAAGATTTGCCCCATGTTTGGGGCCTAGCAAGGTAATCTAAATAGTTAACATTTGAAACATATATATATATATATATATATATATATATATATATATATATATATATATATATATATATATATATATATATATATATATATATATATATATATAAATGTAACACTGAAAACATGAAAAAAGAATATTTGAATCATACTGGATATATGTACCACCCTAGCACAAACTGTTAAATCAGACTTGCAATGTAATCTACTGAATCCCCTGCATGGATTGCCCATGTGACTATATAGGACAGATGGGGAGGAAGCTAACCACCAGATTGCAAGAACATAAGTGAGCAGTCAGACAAGGAGACCTGAACTCATTGGTAGCTTCATACTATGAATAAGGACAAACATTCAATTTTACAGCTACTAAGATTGTTGGATGAGCAGGCACAAAAACAGCCAGGGAAGTGATTGAAGCCTGGGAAAAGGGCCGCTTTGTCAGTCAACAGGAATGCTGATTTAGCCCCAGCTTATCAAGTACTTAGAAGATGAAGGCTGGCAGCACAAGCAAATGACAGCCAATAACTTAATAGCCAGCCATTAACACACCCCAATCAACATCTAAAAAGCCACATACAACAGTTACCAAAAAAAAAGCATTTACAGAGGAGAGGCAATCTATGACCTAGATGTGATGATATAAACTCATAAATACTGCAACTTATGTATTTGGGCCTGATATTCTGACACAGTAAGGGACGCGGCGGCTCAGTGGGTTAGGACGCTGAGCTTGTCGATCAGAAGGTCGGCAGTTTGGCGGGTTGAATCCCGAGTGCCGCGTAACAGAGTGAGCACCTGTTACTCGTCCCAGCTTCTGCCAACCTAGCAGTTCGAAAGCACGTAAAAATGCAAGTAGAAAAATAGGGACCACTACGGTGGGAAGGTAACAGCATTCCGTGCGCCTTTGGCGTCTAGTCATGCCGGCCACATGACCACGGAGACATCCTCGGACAAGCGCTGGCTCTTCAGCTTTGAAACGGAGATGAGCACCGGCCCCTAGAATCGGAAACGACTAGCACGCACGTGCAGGGGAACCTTTACCTTTACCTTATTCTGACACAAGTATGTGATGTTTATTTAACTACATTACTGTGTGTATTGTTGTGTCAACATTGTTGCAGTTTGCTATAGACAATAACGGGGAAGATTAAGCAACCTACTCTCTTGAATCAGGCAAATCTTTACTTCTCTAAAGCAACTGAAATATAAATATAAACTTTCCTTAAAACTAACTAATACAAAACTTTCTCATAGCTATTAAGTATAGCCTCAGTGAAACGTAACCCCATAACAACCATATAAAACAACCTATTAAATGGATCATTAATCATTAGTCAAATGATTAATTCTTTCGCCCCTCAAAATATGAATGTCTTCTGTGGAATGTGTGCCCTATTTACACCATAGGGTAGGAGACTTTAATGATATACTGAAAAAACATTACTGGACTAATGTATCAAAGCTTTGTGGCATGCTATCGCTGTTTCACAAAGCCCCAGCCAGACTTTAGTGTGATTATTTTAAGAAAGATAAAAATGAGCAATTATAAAGTTCAAATAGAGTTCAAATAATAGTAATAACACTTGAGGATTCCTAACTGTCAGGAACCCACACAATTCTGAAATTCATAAGGCATATACTGTATGTTATGATAGAACAGGCCAAATTTAAATATCATATATCCACAAACCCAAATTTATAGAATAGCAGATATGTTTTGATCAGAGCCAAAATATTTCAAGTTTAAAGACTCAAAGCTTTTTTTTTAATGAAGTCTCTTCAAATGGCTGTTTCACATAATACCTTTTTTCTTTTTACATAAAGGTGATAAATAGTGGAACGTTGGAAGAATGAGGACTGTATTATTTCAACATAAATATATGAAAGGGAAGGTTATTTGCATAGTAATTGGCCTATAAATGGATTTAGAGCAGGAAATGTACAGATATGTTCCTACAGAGAAATTAAAATGATTCAGGAAAAAAACTGTATTATGACAGTCATAGACAATACCAAAACTTAGTTCTGTTTGAAAAAGTAAATTAGAAATGGATACATTTCCCATAAGGAGTGTAATGTATTGGGCCTTTTACTTGAACTGTTTTCAAGTGTACCAGACCATCTGCTGCTTGAGATTGCTTAATTAGGGTGTCTGTGTAACGGTCGCCTGCTGCCCAGACATGCAGTCTCCAGGACGATCTTTGGTTGGCTCTGGGGTGGGAACAGGTTCCTTTAAACCTATTGGCCACTGCCTAGTGGCCAACCATATAAGTAGCTGCATAGAAGCCTCTGTTCTCAGTTTTGTTCCTGTTACTACAATAAAGCAATGTTCCTGTTTGAACCCTCTTGTCTCGCCTCCTGCTTCCCAAGAATCCACTAAACAACAAGGAGAATCTTAATTAAGAATCTTACTCTTCAAATAATTAAACTATTTTAAAGTGCATAATATATAAATAAGTAATATGTTGGATATGCAATGTATTGTATATACATTTTAGCTAGCCTGCCACACTTGTACTTTTTGACAAATGTCTTTGAAGCAAGGTTACAGTCCTCTTTTCTCATACCTCCTTCTTTGTTCCCTAAAACATACCAGCTTTGATCAATTTGTGACAACCAGATGCAGAAATATATGCTCACTGCATGCTATTGATCCGTTATGCCTGTGGGTGATTTTCAACTTTTTTGTACAGAATTGTTCTTGAAACTGAATACCTTAACATGACAGACAAGCCAGACAAACATCAAAGAAGTTATTACATGTTTATTTCCTTGCTTGACCAACCCAATACACTGAAATATTCTTGCATTACTATAGTAGTATCCATAAAAGGTATTTATAATTCTGTAGGAGTGTCCATAAAAGCCTCTTGCTTGAGACCATTGGCTCTTCTCCTGCCAGCCAATACAAGAATTCCAAACAGAGAAGAGAGAGAGACAACTGGCCTCCAATCCCATTCTTCGTTTTGCTGCTATAGCTTTACATGATGAAATAATATTAAAAGAAGTAAGTTGGTCCTCATGAAAAAAAAGCTTCAATCCTGATCCTCTGCTGGTGGAGAGTTTAGGTTCCAGGGGAGATCACCTAATAAGAGGTGTGGGGTGGGACTTCATGGAAGTTTCAATATTTGGAAAGGTCCAGGCCCATCCTGGATTTTTAAAATCATGTGTTAGGTGATTTGTGGTTCATACAACGGTATTAGACTTTTGAGTGAGCGGGTGGCCCCCTTGGCCTTGAAAGAAACTATGGTGTGCCCTCTCTTCAAGAAGTCATCTCTGATCCAATAGTTTTGGGAAACCACCTCCCCCTTTTAGGAAAAGTGTCAGAGAAAATGGATGGCCTTTAGCTCTAGACATCCCTGGAAGATTGTCTATGGAGATTCTCAATCATCCAGGTCATGGTTGTCCCAAAGGTGCTTTTCAAAAGGCAGCTAGACTTTCTTGGTTTTTTTCCCCTGACAAGTTTTGCTTTTCATTCAAGAAGCTTTTTCAGTTCTGACTGAATGGTGGAAAATAGAAGGATTTATATCTTTGCAGTCATCTTATCTGAAGGTTGGTTGTTAGTGCTCTAAGAGTCATTGCGGCCACGTAGGGATTTACGTGTACCTTCAGTTGTCACCTGAATCAGAGTGCAAATGGGTGTGGAAGCTTCTTGGGACTGCTGAAAGGACTGTGTTGTAGACAGAAGATAGATAGTGTCATACCCCACACCCCATCCCTGGTTGAGAGAGGGCTGTTCATTTTTAACATAGATGTAGTGGTGGGATTCAGCCAGTTTGCATCACTTCAGCAGAACCGTTAGCTAATCCTTTGTTGCCCAGGCCCAGAATGGACTTCCGGAAGCGGCATCCACACAGAGAACCAGTTGTTCACATATATTTGAATCCCATCACTGCATAGATGGCTTCTTTTACCCCTATTTCAAACCCCTGGTCTTTTCTGTCCAGAATGTGAATCTTGTTGTCTTCAAAATGCAGATGGACTGCTGAATCTTGTTCTGATTGGTTTGTTCTCCTATATGGAAGCTTAACAGTCCCATTTCAGTCTTCTGGAAGATTATCTCAGTCAGGTTTCAAGCTGAGATTTAGTATGGGGCCTGCACTGGTTGCACTCACTGATTACCTGTAATAGAGCTGGGGTAGTGGTTGTACATTCATCCTTGTGCTCTTTGATCTCTCAATGTGTTTTGATAACTATTTAACCATGTATCGTTTTTGTGCAGGCATTGCTTCTGATGGCTGTTTGTTGCCTCTGGAACAACATTCTCCCATGAAGCCCCCACCCTTAGGGCATTCCATAAATTACTCAGAGCTGTTTGTTCTCCAAAGCCTTGGGTTAAGATGGTTGGATAATCCCTTTTAGGAAGTTTAGTTTTGTTTTATTTAAGACTAGGTGTCTGCTCTTGTGGACAGTTGTGTTTGTGTGCATTGTTTTCTTTTTATTTGTAAGCTCCCTACACTCACTGAAGTATAGAATAGCCTTATAATTTAAATAGATATATAATAGGTTTTAAATTTGCAACCATATGAATTCTAAAACTAAGCCAATATGAAAAAAGACACACTATGTTTTTGCAATTTAGCTTCTACAGTATCACATTATTCACACAGTTGGTGAAATGGAGAACTTCATTATAGCTTTCAGAATTACAAAATGAGCGCTGACTCTCTGGAGGCTTTGCCTTTCCTCTAAACACCTAATTCATCAACTCACTAATTTATGTGCAGTTGAGAAACATCTTTTATTTATCTCTAACTTGGCTGCACAGTATTTTGTAAAAGTACTCTGCCTTCAATCTGCATGTTTAAAATAATTAAGAAAATCATCGGCTAATATGATTTGTTTGAAGAAATATTTCCTGCTAATTGCTATTTTTTTATTGCTGATTTTTTAAAAAAGTGTATAGTTTTGTCATACATCAGGTAGTGACATCAGTCATGGGTGGCCAAAGTATCTAATGAGCAGTGTCTAAGTACAGTGTCCTGCTCAAGTAGAGATTGCACTAGAAGACCTGTTGTGATTCAGGGTCAGCCTGTGGGTTCGGCAGTTGGGTCGGACGACTCAGAGGAGGAGGGGGGTGTTGAAGACCTTGCTGAGGGGGTTGAAGATCTTGCTGATGATTGCCCTCAGGCAGGCCCCTCCCACTTGGTCACCATGGAGACCCAGCTGTGTGAGCCTGACAGTGTGGATGAAGATGACCCACAGCTGGCCCTGTTCAAGGACGCCCGATGCAGGAGGCAGTCAAGTAGGAGTAAACAGAGGAAGGCAATGGGGCTTCTCGGAAGGAGGGAGAGAGAAGCCACGCCCTGAACTCTTTATAAAGGGAATATGTGGGGAGGGCTGGTTTGCTGAAAGCAACCGCTCGGATAGTGTTTCAAAGCTCCTGTATCTTGGTTCGTGTCTTGTTTGTTTTTGTAGTAATAAATGTGGCAGACGTTATTCCAGCCTCTTGCCGTTTGTAAAGGGGTCGTCCCTGCTTTTGTTGCAGGGCCGGTAGCAGGCTGGTACAGAACAAGACCTTCAAAGTACCTTCCAACTCTGTTATTCTATTATCTCAGAGTCATGTCACACAAGTGGGCTGGGTTAGGTTTTATTTTGTGTGTGTGTGTGTTTGTGTATGCATATTCATTCATTCATTCATTCATTCATTCACGTTGGTGGCAGTAAGAATGAGCGATATATCTGAAAAATGATGATGATTATATTCCAAGGTTTATGCTAGAATGTTTGATTCCCATCTCAAATGGTGGGCAGCTTAGCTGCTGGTTTTAAACCATCACTGATGGCAAAAAAGGACTCTTGAATTGGCAAGGGATGAATGGAGCTGTGAGCCACAGGTTGTTCACATCTGCCATAGACTGATATCAAAACTGATAACTCTGCATCAGATAAAATGGTGGGGACTAAAAAAGACACTTTCTCTGCTAACATACTTTCTATTGAATAACTGCTGAAAATGCCTTGGCTGCCTGCCTGGTTGATAACTCTATAATGTATATTATCTAACATTCAGAGCTATCCTATTAGGCAAAATAAAAATGGTAAGCCAAGATTATACTCATGAAAGAGCTGCGCTATTTGGGATCTTTTTGATCAGATTGGATCCTTTTGGGGAACAGATTTATATATTTTCTAGTGCTGGGTTGTGCACCAGATTCAAATTAGGGATTTTCATTATGTAAAAGCAAAAATAATTCCGCTTGAATGAAGATCTTCCCAAAGAGCCTGTTCTTCTGAAATTTCGGCTCATGTTCTCAGGCTTTGTCATTTCTCCTTTTGGGCCTTCCACGCTTACTTTTTGCTTCATAGTAATCTTTCTATGTAGCTTGCGATAGAATGTTGGTCTGCTTAGTCTGAGCTTTGGGTTAGTGGTCTGACAAAATTTCTCAATAATGCTTGAACCCTTGTTCCAGCAGGCCTGTGTATATTTTCTGGAGCCATCCAGATTGGGATGCTATGTAAATGCAATATTGTGTTTCTGATGACATGTGATAGATTTCTTAAGATGTCATTTGGCCGAGGGGGGGGGAGGTTTGTAGTTTCTTTCCCTTCCATTCTAAAATTGAACACACACACAAACACACATACAGAGAGAGAGAGAGAGCCATGCACACTGTGTATTTGCATACGTGTGTGTGTGCAAGAAATGTAATACATGTGTTACATAACAAATTTCCATATTCAGTGTTACCTGAAGTATATACATAAACTAATTAAGGTAGTTCCATTTAATTTACCTTTCTAATTTCTCCTTCACAAAAATGCAACTTTTCTACTAAGCAGAAACGTGAAGCACTTCTCAGCTAAGTAACAGAAAAACAGAAACTCATTGACCCATGAGAAAGTAATCGCCAAAGACAGATTTTTACAAAATTGCTTTTGAACATTACATTAATTCTGGATCAGCAAGTTTATTTCTTAGCAATTTCCCAGTGATGGCATTTATACATTCCTTAAATTTTATTAGCTACCTTTGGGTAATCCAAAATCTCTCTCTCTCTCTCTCTCTCTCTCTCTCTCTCTCTCTCTCTCTCTCTCTCTGTGTGTGTGTGTGTGTGTGTGTGCATTATTGTAATACAATTTAGTTTAGACAAATAAGAGTGGGAAAAAGAAAGAAAATCAAAAGGCTGTATGATTTTGGTGTGGGAGAACTCATTTGATATCTGAGCTAAAGGTTGCTATGCAGTTTTGAGCATAGTATTATTCAAATGTATACTGTGTGCACAATGCCTTTAACAACAGGAAAGGAATTGAGAAGCTGCTTCAAACAGTACAATCAGAGCACAAATCAGTAGCTGGTACAGCCCGGTTTTTCTTATGATTACCAACAAATCTTCTAATATTCGTTTGTGTTGACGTTCAGGCATTCATGTAACTATATTTTAATTGATGGTTCGCTATACAGAAACCAATATGTGTAGTTAATAATCAGCTAATAGAGCAACCTCAAATATATACGTCTAATTCTGTATGACTGAGTGAGTGTACAATATTCTTCATCACTGCTTTCTATGCCAAAATATTATCTATTATTCTCCAGTGATAGGATGTGATTTCTCAACACAACACACCATTATTATAAGCTGGTTTCTGTTTCTCTTTTAGAGCTTTTAATTTTTAAAAAAATGGTGTGGTAGTGATGAAAGTCTGAATGATTTTTTCAAACAGATTTTGGAAATATTAGATATCGTTGAGATTACAAGTTTTAGAGGTGGAGAATCTGTATCAAACAGAATGTGAAAAAACTGCAATTTCTGCATTATTTTCCACTTAGCTTAGTATTAGAAATTATTATTGAGAATTTTCACTATTATTTATCATGTGATTGTTCCAATGGGAGCTATGAGAAATTAAAATGGGATGACTTCCATATGCAAAATATATGTTCTGTCTCTGAGATTTCAGCTTTAATTGCTAACCATGTTAATCACCTTTGTTTAAAATGTATAGTGTTGCAAACAGAAGGGGATATATTCTACTTGGGGAAGCTTTAGAGAGCCAAAATGTACAATATAACTCCTAATAAAAAAACACTGAAGATCATGGGGTCCTTTATACTGTAGGCACATATAGAGGTTGTCTTTTCTTTTTCTCCTTTCTGGAACATCTGGAATTAGGGAATATTATTATTATAATTTTCAGACTATTAAGATTTTTTTCTTAATATATTTGTTACCAGTTGTAACCTGAAGGTCACCCTGAAAATAAACTCATCATGTGGTATTTGCCCAACATTGGAAAAAAGAAAACTTACCAATTGAAGAAGTACTAATTAAGAAATTTCTAGAGTAGGCAGAAATGGATAAAGTAAAGGTAAAAGTTCCCCCGCACATGCATGCTAGTCGTTTCCAATTCTAGGGACCAGTGCTCATCTCCGTTTCAAAGCCGAAGAGCCAGCGCTTGTCCGAGGACGTCTCCGTGGTCATGTGGCCGGCATGACTAGATGCCAAAGGCACACGGAACACTGTTACCTTCCCACCGTAGTGGTCCCTATTTTTCTACTTGCATTTTTACGTGCTTTCGAACTGCTAGGTTGGCAGAAGCTGGGACGAGTAACAGGCGCTCACTCGGGATTCGACCCACCAGACTGCCAACCATCTGATCGACAAGCTCAGCGTCCTAACCCACTGAGCCACCTCAGAAATGGATAGATTGACTCTAAAGATAAAGAGGACTCAGTTTACTTTAGAACATGGGGAAAAAATTATCGATGGCTAGAAAAATGAGGCAGAGAGAAAGGAGTGTGATATGTAATTTTGAATTTATATTAGTAAGAAGAAGGCTATTGAGTGATGAATTAACATTATGATAATTAATTATATCTATTATTGTTAGTTAAATACATGTACCCAGACATTATGCTGTTTACTAAATATTGAAAATGTTATTTGTAAAAACCCCAAACCCAACCCTAACCCTAACCCAAACCCCAACCCTAATCCCGACTGTACCTTATCCCTAACCCCATAAAAACTAATAAAATCTATACAAAAAATAATAACAAAGTCATTATGTAGGCAAAATAGTGATATTCTGCTTCTTTGGAAAAAGTATAAAATACATTCACTTCTAATCACAATAATTGCTCAGATTTATGGCCCAAGGAAAAAAGCCTTACAAGAAAATGAACATAGGAGAATTGTAAAAGAAGAGTGCAAGGGAAATTGTACAAACTATAATAGTGGCAAGGTAGAGAAGACAATACATGGAGATGTGTTTTTCATTACTTCTTGATTATCTCTTATTTTTGCTTTTACCTGGTTTGTTTTTCGCTGTCCATTTATTATTCAAAGCTAAAGCTGGATAAAGAAAAGTGACCATCTCTTTTATGAAAAATAAACTTGTCAAAATTATGCTCAGAAGCCTTGAAGCCTTCTATATAACACCAGCGGTAAACAGAAAGGATAAATGAAAAGAAATTTTCGTCTAATAAATCCCATGTTCTATTTCATTAATGTGAGAAAGATCAAGGCAAAATGTATGCAATTAACTTTTATTGAAATTGAATGACAAATTTTTTAGAGATATTTAGATTTAATGTGAACGAAAAATGTGACATTAAAAAACTAGGAATACAACATGTTCTAAAGGATCAAATTGTAGATTATTATAACCAATAATGCCCTAAAGAGAGTCCAGAAACATTCTGACAATATACAAATACTGAATATTGAAATCTAGTCTTGTTGATTTGCACTCTCTTTCTCTCTGGAATGGCAGTTCTACTTGTTGACAGAAAAAAGACTATTTAGGATAATAACATATGTTTCGGGGAAGAGATAAACTTACCTTTGCTGAATGCCTTCTGGTGGGCTGCTCCCTCCATGACAATAATGTTTAGAATAGCCATTCTCTCCCCATGACACTCCTATTTTGTTAAAGCACCTAGGAAAATGCTCTGAATAGTCCAAATATGCCCAACAGCTATAAAGGTTTGACTCTCCCTTTAATATAGTAAGGCTAGGTATACCAGTCAGCCATGTATTATTGCCTGATTATACAGCCATCATGAGGAACATTGCATCAGATAAGGCTACAAGCCAACATAATCCAGGTATTCCATTCACCTGCTCCTCTATACTGTTAACCATTTGAACTGCCAGCCAGGTTCACTCCATTATGACAAAGTGGATGGCAATAAGCCAGGAAAATAATCCAGGACTGGAGAAAGAACCACTATATCCTGGCACTCTGATTTTTCTCCAGATTGAAGAAATCTTCTCGTTTTACTGACCCATGATAGTTTTACACAAACATGCCTAAATTCCCTATAGAGTTTGATCAATGCTTAGCTACAAGGTATAATGATGATTTGAAATTAAATATGTTTGAAATGAAGTACCGATGCTCAGCGACTACCTTAATGCTTCATGGGTATGCAATTCCACAATTCATGAAATGTTATTAAATTGTGCATATCCACTATGGATATTTAATAGCTTTGTGAAAAAGATTCAGAAATATTTGATTAAATATAGAAGTTTTCTAAGCAAAATGTGTTATTACAATTAAATACAAATAAGCAGACTACAGTATGATTATACTTCTGGGAAAAACCTAGATTGGTTACACTGATTTGAATTTATAAACTTATCAATATATACAAATGAAACACATTACAGAAACAATAATTGTATGTATATGCATTTAATGCACTCCTATAAACCTGCAATGTATGAAACAATCTTTAGAGGTAAACTAGTTTAATCTTATAGCACTTAATTATTTCCCTGAGAAGGCATATATCCAACTGAAACGCTGTTTATGCATATAATCTAAACAATTTCAATTCATAGCGAAATATAGTACTAATTAGCAAACATTAGTTCTTAAGTATCATTAATGCAAGGTAATGCAAGAACTATTTTGGGCTTTATGAAATGTTGAATTTTAAGCAAAAAGTTAATGGCTAGGATTTTATAGGATATTAAAGTCTAGAGCTGTCTAACATTTGTTTTCGAGAATTCAGTTCAAAGGTGATGATCAGATTTCAAGTCTGAATTGGTTTTCCACAATAAAATTAACTTGACTCAAAGATTTGAACTGAAGCTCTGATTAGACTTAATTTTCTGGTTCAAACTAATAATTTGAAGGGACTCATATTGACTGTGTTGTTTACTCATCATAGCAAACTATACAGAAGCAATGACGTTCACCTTAGATTTTGTCTGAGGTATAAGGCAATGGAATTTAACTATAAGCACCACTTAAATTTTCAGTTGTAAGCATCAATAACTCCCCGGCAGAACTCCTGCTATTCCACAGAGATAGCAAACTATAGACTTCCACAAATGAGTTAGCTGTAGTGAAACAGATTAAAAATCAAGAGATGTAAATTCTAGTGTCGGCCTTAGACACACATTCAGTTGGGTGACCTTCAGTTGGACATTCTCTCTCAGCCTTAGGAAGAAGACAGTGGTAAACTGCAGCAGCTTATCCACACAGTTGCCTGGAGTTAAGACTGACTTGAAGGCACACACGAGTGCGCATGCGCACACACGCACAGACACAAACACACATACAGACCAGGAGTTCTATAACAATATGGAAATAGAGCTTTTAATTCAATCATTTACTTTCCTGCTTTATAATCCATGTTCCTTGACACGATATCAAATTGATTTCAGTTTTTAAATAGCAAAAATTACTTTCCTCCACAGGGAATATCCTTTGGCCTTGCAGATTTTGGCTTTGAAAGTCTACGACAAGTTCTCTTTGCTGGTTCTTGCTCATGCTTATTACACTTATAGTGGTTTCACGTCAGAAGGCAGACATAGAAACTGTACTGAAAACAGCTTCCCTCGATTCTTAATAATTTTCAGCAGGCTTCCCCCGCCCCTTCCAGCTATCACAAGTGCTGGTTGAGGCACAAGAAGCAACTTAGTCAGTGGTGGGACTCAGTCAGTTCGCACCACTTCAGCAGAACCGGTAGCTACCGGTAATTTTTTGTTGCCCAGGCCCAGAATGGACTTCCGGAAGTGGCATGTGAGGAATAAAAATTCAACTCCAAAGGTATTGGAAAACAAAACAAGTTTTATTAAACCTTTTGCAAAAGCGGTGGAACTCTTAGTAACGGCAAATCCCAGAGTCCACACTTGAATCAATTTTTGCATAGGTTTTTATACCCTGTCCCGTGCATCACGCCACATCCTTCCAAAGTGAGCCCAGTTGATAGGCCCACCCGGTCACATGCTTTCCAACTGCCTAGCAATCATTGCAATTACCAGACCCTACAATTATTAGATCAAAAATCCCTCTTTTGTTCCTGTCTTATCTTCATTCCCTTTTCTGTAACATGATTTGTAACATTCTGCTAACTCGGGGTATAGCCCTATCTACAAGGTAAATTGCCACCCATACTGAATAATTGCAATTATAAAGGATTTATGTCTTCCCTTGTTTTTCTATAAGAATGCCTGCTTTGCATCTAGAAGCTATGTGTGTAAAAGAGTTCATGCTTCAGTTAAACATGGCTGCACTTTGGTTCATAGTTATACTTTAAAATACTAACTCTAAGCAGTTTTTATAAAGAATAAGCCTTATATAAATGGAATAATATGTTATTCATAAGCTATATGCTATTCTACAATAATCTGAACTATTCTAAAAGTATAAGTCAGTATATATAGTTTCTCTCTATTCCCCCAGCTTACTACATCTCCTTTCTTAAATGTATCTTTAGCTAAGTGCCTCTATAGGCCTATTCCTTTAGCAGAAATGGAAAGTTACAACATGTACATTTCTTGTGTACCTCACAGGCATCCACACAGAGAACCGGTTTTTCACATATTTGAATCCCACCACTGAACTTAGTGCATCATCCAGAGAATCATATCATCATTTTGTTTCAACAAAACTGTTGAAAACTGTGTTGCTTCCACAGGGTGAGATTCTTTGCTCAGGCAAATCCAAACTAGTGCTGACAATGATATTAGGAATTCAGTGCCACTTTTTCCCATTTCTTATGTCTTTTATTTCTTACCCCAGCTTTATTATTATTATTATTATTATTATTATTATTATTATTATTATTATTATTATTATTATTATTATTAAGCTTGTAAGCCGCCCTGAGTCTTCGGAGAAGGGCGGGATATAAATGGAATTAAAATAAAATAAATAAATAAAATATTATTATTATTATTATTATTATTATTATTATTATTATTATTATTATTATTATTATTATTATTATTCTTTTATTCATTAAACATGAACCTAAGTCAACTGAACATTCAAATTGACTGGCAATAATGGTGTCAATCAGATATCTCCTTAAATGAATGAACCTTTATTATCAAACTACAACATGTGTACAGTGAGATTGGCTGAGCCTCCCTTCGTGCCACCCACCACCACAACTCACAGTGACAAGAAACCCACCATCTCGTTACACAATGTGAGCTGATTGCACAACACACCGGCCTCGCAAGTCAGTCATACATAAAGTTATTTCCCGTTCAAGAGCCTGACAACCCATGGATAGAAACTGTTCTTCAGCCTATTGGTACGGCTGGCTATACTCCTGTAAGATGTTCCGAATAGTCCAGTTTTTTTGTAGCTTTGCTGGAGTTATTGCAGGAAGCTGCAATTTCTTGATGTATTTTGCAAAAATTTTGGACATAGTTCCCAGTGCCCCGATGAAAATGGGTATCACTGTTACACGTTTCATCCATAATCATGCAGTTTTGATGGCCAGGTTGTGGTATTTTGTAATTTTTTTTCCAGTTCTTTTTCTTCAACTCTGGCATCTCCTGGTACAGCGATATCAATCATATGTATGCTTTGGTTCTCTACGACTGCGATATCTGGAGTGTTGTGTTCCAAATGGTGATCTGTCTGTATTTGGAAGTCCCACAAGATCTTCACCCTCTCATTCTCGACAACTTTTTCCACCCTATGTTCCCATGACTTTTCGGACACAGGCAAGTCATATTTTTTACACAATGCCCAGTGGATTAGTTTAGCAACTCGGTCATGTCTAGCTTTGTAATCAGTTTGCGTGATTTTGCTGCACTCAAATATTAAATTTGAAATAGTTTCAACTTTGTCATTGCAAAGTCGGCAATTTGGATTGTCAGTAGATTTTTGTATCTTCGCTTTCATGGCATTAGTTTGTAGTGCTTGTTCTTGAGCAGCCAGTATTAAGCCTTCCTTTTCTTTCTTGATGGTTCCCATCTTAAGCCATGCCCATGTCAAGTTGTTATCACATTTTCCTTCAATGTTTTTCAAATGCTGTCCATGCAAAGCTTTGGTTTTCCATCTATTTAATCTGTCATCCAGCCATTT
Organism: Vipera berus; assembly: GCF_964194415.1. Lineage (NCBI taxonomy): Eukaryota > Metazoa > Chordata > Lepidosauria > Squamata > Viperidae > Vipera > Vipera berus. Next base: position 64,601,137 of record NC_138209.1, read on the forward strand.
TTCCTTATATTCTGCCTTTGTTTCTGTTATTTTTATAATGCTCTGTGTTTTCGCAGCCTGCAGCAATTTCACTGTTGTTGTTGTTGTTGTTACTATTATTATTATTTTCAATCATGTCTGAATCTCAGAGACTGCCCTAAGAAGTCCCTGCAGTTTCCTGGCAAGGTTTTTCAGAAGTGGTTTGCCATTTCCTTTTTCCTAAGGATGAGAGAAAGTGACTGGCTGAAGGTCACTCAGCTGGTTCTATGCCCAAGGCAGGACTAAAACTTCCTCATGCTTTAACCACTCATTGACTCTCTTGCCTTTCATAGTAAGGTTTAATCTCAGCATCTAATTATTCTTCTTGCTCTCTTTCTGTATTACCATTACTGTTTTTTTAGGACTACTAAACTTTATAAATTAAAATCAGACAGCCACTGAAACACATTTATTTATTTATTAAATGTATTTGTTGCCCATCTTATATTTATTTATTTATTTATTTATTTATTTATTATTTATTCAATTTATATACCGCCCTTCGCCCGTAGGACTCAGGGCAGTTCACAAGGTTATTTAAAAAACAGATACAACAGTTACAAAACTTAAAATCAATTAAAAGAATTATATAAACCTTGCAATAAAACCCCAGTTAAAAAAACAGTTAAAATCCCAATTAATATGCTCAGACCAGGCCAGAGAGCTCAAAGAGCCAGGTCTTCAGGTCCCAGCGGAATGAGCGAAGGTCAGGGGCAGTCCTAAGCTCTACAGGCAGCTAATTCCAGAGGGCCGGCACACCCACAGAGAAGGCCCTCCCTCTGGGTATTGAAACAACTCTTGGTGGTTTACTGCATTAAAACATTAAGGTCCTAAAAATAAATATTTCTAAAACAATAAAAATGGAAATCACAAGCAAATTTATATTGCAGTTAAAGGTGGGGAGGGAGGGAACAGGATGAGGTGGGGTTGCATCAATCACCTCCAGTGTGAGATTCTCCCACTGGGGCCCCAAACCATCTGGCAGAGCCAGGTCTTTAGGCTCTTGCAGAAGGTCAGAAAGGTGAAAGCCAATCTTACCTCAGAGAGTAAGATGTTCCAAAAGGCAGGAGCCATGGAAGAGAAGGCCTTTCTCCTGGACTCCAGCAGCTGGAATTCTTTGACCAATGGGGCCCACAGCATGTCTCTTCTGCTGGTGCAGGTAGGGTTGACCAATCCCAGTGGGGTGAGATGATGAAGAGATTTAAAGGAAATAAAGTAAGACCTTGAATTGCTCCCGGAAGCAGATCAGCAGTCAGTGCAGCTCATGGAACAGTGATGTAACATGGGTCATCCTAGGGACTCCAAGGTATAAAATGTCATCTGAAATGATAGATAAAAATTAAAATCTTTGAATAAGATCCTGATGCTTGAAAAAATTGAAATCAATATAAAAAGAAGACAAAGTGAGTAAACACTATTACTGCTACAGACCATGTGGCTATGAATTAAAAAAATAGTTACTGGCTGATTCTCCTAACAAATTATTCTCAAAAGGATCAGGAAAATTTAGAGGAAAACTACAAAACAAAATTAGACCAGGCAGCAAAAAGTCTAGAAATCTAAAAAAATAACAGAAATGTTGGTTGAGGCAGGAAAAAATAACCTATTATAAATAATATAACATAAAGCAATCATTCCACCATTTCACCTCTAGGGAAAAAAAGTGCAGATTGTCAACTTTCTGGGTTTCTACAAGAACAGCTGACTTATTTAAAATACTTTGCCCTATATTAACTAGTAAGGACATGGATCTTATTTTCAACTGTCTGAACTCATTCACACAGAACCATGTCTCCTTAATTAGATGCGTAGATTTGAAAGACTACCAGATAATTTCACAAGACATCCACTCTCATATCAGAGACCTCACTATCAAGCATCCAACTCAAAGTGAATGTGAGCAATTATATTCAGTAAATGCTAAATACACTATCAGGCTGAAAGGCCCTAAAACAGTGCCACAGTCAGCGTTCCACTGTAAGTCCAGGGATACCTCACTACCTCTGCTGTGAAAGATTTAAAAGTCACCGTATATCCACCAAATTAAACTCCAACATATAAATGTATCACAGATCTACCCTATAATAAAAAATGAATCAAAATTTAAATGTATACTGTATAATTTTCAGCAGAGCCATAGTAATTATTAAATGCAGCATAGTTATTAAACTATTCAATCATGAATATTGCAAATATACTGGGTCATTTATTTCTTACTTCAGTACAAATTTGAAGACTTGTTAACTGATGGTACAACACCCCTAACAGGTTTTAAATGAATGAATGAATGAATGAATGATTTGTAAGATTTTCAGACTGCCTGTTCCACAGAGATTTTGCATGGTTGACTTTATTTAAAAGAGATAATTTAAGAATAATGATTCTTGGACAAAACTTTATTAGCATCATTCAAAAAGATTTGATAGGAGCTCCACAAACAACCTTATCTTAGACCTAGTAACAGAGCCAGGTCGGAAGAGAGTTTTGGAACATTTTGCAAGTTAGAGCCACACATATTTATGGGGAGTGTTGTTCTGGAAAGAATGAATTCCCGAATTATTATTGATATATATTTGATCAAGATAAAAGACAGGAAATTCTTGGTTGTTTTTTTTTAAATGAATCCAATAATTAAAATAACCAATTTAAATTTTTAGATGTCTCAGGTTTATCTAACTATCTCTTTTTAGAAAAAGGCCTTCTACATTCCAGGAAGCCACTGAAGATAACATATATTTCGAAAGATGCGCTCAAAATATCATTATCTTCATAGCTGAAGGGAAAAGATTACTAATTTAACTAAGGCACATGTTCAAATATTTAAAAAACTAATAAAATAACTTTTATAACATTGAAAAATACAAGATTTAATAAAAGACAAGAAAAATGCAAAGTAAATAATAAAGAAACAGCATCAAGGTTAGAAATGCAATAGAGTACATTCTCCACCTTCCAGCTTCTTCCTCCAAGTCAAGGTGGCTCATCCACCATAAAAAATATGAAAATGTAAATACATAAAAATACATAAAAATATTTGTTGTTTCTTTATATCAATTGATTGTAGGGAATGTTTAAAAATTGTAAATTGTTTCTCCGAAGCAGACCCTGTAAATTGATCATTAGTTCTTCAACATTTTTAATTTATTTATTTGTATTTTTATTATTTTTACAAATAACTCTAGGCAGCAAATCTAACACACCTTCTTCCTCCTATTTTTCCCAGAACAACAACTCTGTGAGGTGAGTTGGGCTGAGAGAGAGTGATTGACCCAAAGTCACCCGCTTTTAGTCTAAGATGGGACTTTTCCTTAACTTTGAACATCCTGTCAATACCTATAGTATAATGTGTACCAGAAATGTCAACTGGTAATTCTTTCGTTTAATAAATCACTAAAGCATTTCTAATTCAGAGAGTCTGTTCTGTTTCCTCTTCAAAAAGTTTGCTTCAACTTTTCCATTGCTATCTTTATATGTGTACTAGGTCAACTTTAAAAATGAATATGGCTGTAGCAATTTTCCCTATTCATTTTCGGTTGGGAGGGGGGATTGCCAGGTGCTTGGCTAGTCAAAATATTCTTTTGTCCCGTGGAAACCAAGGTCATCGGCTGCTCCCCAGACTGCAGGCTAGGTGTTGCATGAAAAGCCCGCCAAGAAGATGTATTGGGGAACGTAGTTGCTTGCATAGCTTTAGAGGTGGGATTTCTTAACTTTGAATTGGAGAATTCTTACATGTGTCTTCACACTTGGTTTCACTTTTGACATGCCGAAACTTTGTAACTAATAAATATGTTCTTTGAGGAATTTGCAAGCCTCAGAGTTCTGCTTTATTTGTCTGTCAGAACTTTGACATACTGTAGATCTAGTTGTTATAAAAGACTATGAATCATAAGTGAAAGCATTTAAAGTGATAAGCAACTCTATGTCTTAATAATTCTGAATTTTTTTTTAAAAAAAATCAATTTTTGGCTTTTCTTCAAGTTTCATCTCCCACAAACTGCTCCCCATCAGAGGAAAATATCCTCTTTTCAACTTTTCAGGTTTTCAACTTAAAACAAAATTTAAAATTTAAATTAAATAATGGAAGTTAAACATGAGATACAATATTAAATTAATGGAGAACTAAGATTACATCATCTACATACAAAACCAAAAAGCCAACCTAAAGCCATTACTTTCTGTAAATCTATATTCTGCTTATGCTTTAGAAATTCAAGTTACCAAACACAGAATCCTCTTCTCCAAATTTTCTTCACATCCCGGACATAACATAACATGAGAGATAGTGATTCTTCGTGAATGTCCATTTGAAATGATGAACCTGGTTTCCCTATGCCAGGTAGAGCCTCCTAATCACAAGTAGTCCTTGAAACATCTGGAGACACCAGTTTAGGAAAGGCTACATTTTATCATGCAGGAAAAAAGTTTGTGAATTTAGGGAAACCCACTATTTCCATATGTTTCTATAAGTAGATGTTCATTAACAAAAGTTAAAGTTTTAATCTTTCTTTATAGCCTACATTCAGAATAGTCCTCCATTTTGAAGATTGAGAAGACATACAATTGGAAAAAGGCTGTTTCAATTGCATGGGCTAAATCTACAATAATTTTATTGTCAGGAGTCTTAACAAGATGACTATGTAAACATCTGGTCTGGATATACTATTCTAAAAGTGTAATCCATATTTTTTCACTTTAAGTTAGGCAAATTTAAATATAAACAAATCAAATGTATAATGAAAACATGTTGTGTCTGCTTTGGTCACACTATTTTTGACAATGATATGGCAATGAATATATGTGGGAGTTTATACACACACACACACACAAACACACACTATATATATAAGCCAGCAACTAAGCCAGCACCCCACACACCCCCACCAATATTTATAGAGAGACGGCAGCTCCGATCACACTTTGCTCGCACAAGCATGAAGCCGAAGACACCAGCCTGAAGATGACAAGTGGGATCTCGTCGAAATGTCGCCAAGACACCCTCAATCTTACATGGGAAAAGACCCGAATACGCCAAGACCTATACACACACACACACACACACACACACACACACACACACACACAGAGAGAGAGAGAGAGAGAGAGAGAGAGAGAGAGAGAGAGAGAGAGAGAGTCAAACATTGTTACTATTAACAATTTTTTTCCTAATATTAAGTTGGAATATTTGAAGTTTGGAAAGCTCCTCTGACTTTAATCTATTACTTTGGGTTGGCTTTAGTAATGACAGGAAACAGATCTTGGTCTTTTACAGCAGGGCTTTTCAACCATTTCACCGATTATACCACTTTTAGAATATGGTAATATTCAAGTACCACCAGTCACCTAACAAGGTGTCAAAAACTTGATGACCAAAAAAATGGAAAAAGTGATAAAGTACAGGTAGTCCTTACCCCCCTTTAATATCATCTCTTCTCTCACCCCCTTTTAATATCCTCTCTTCTCTCACCCCCTTTTATATCCTCTTCTCACCCCCTTCAATATCATCTCTTCCTTCACTTCCTGAATCTGCCTCTGCATGCGCAGAGGCTGAGGTACAGGAGAGCGCAGCAGCGAATTCTCCTCACTGCACGGAATGGCCAGGCAAAGCGAACTGGTGACATGATGAAACCTGCCTATGCATGCACAGAGGCTGATGCACATATGCTCTCCTCTACCCCAGCCTTTGCACATGCATAGGCAGGTTTGGCATGTCGCTGGTTTGCCTCGCCTGGCTGCTCTGCGTGGTGAGGAAAATGCGCCGCTGCCTGCTGAAACCAGGCTGGGTTCTGGGCGGCATAACACAGGTAATGTGGACTCTCATGCCGCTTGCAGCATCCCCTCTCTTGGAGTCCACAGGTGTGTGAAAATGGCAAGGCACATTTGCTGGTCTCCTTCAGGGGATGCCTGTTTTTTCCCTCCCTCATTAGAAATATTTTCCCGCCACTCTGCTCTTAATGCTGTGCAGCTCTTGTCCAGCAATTTACAGTGGCCTTTCAAGCCACCAGCAGCACAGCCACCAGCCATGCTGGCAGCCTGTCCCCCTCCCCTTGTCCCTTCCTGTGCATGGGGGGGGAGGGAAGGAAGGGACAAAGAGAGAAGGAAGGGACAATAAGAGGGAGGGAGAGAAGGAAGGAAGGATTCTCATGCTGCAACCCTTCCCCAGCTGCATTTCTTACCTGTTTGTTGCTGCTACCCATGTGCAAACCCGGCATTTTTTTTGTCCTCTTCTCTCTCGCCCCCCCTCCTCCTCCTCCTCCTTTTACCTTTGGTGCAGCTCCAGCTGACTCTTCCTCCTCCTCCCAAGGCTTCATCTCTTTTTTTCTCCCTCTCCCACCCAAACTGCTTCCTTTTATAGTCTTTCCCGTCTCCGCCCCCTCCTCCTCCTTTCTCTTCCAGGTGTGCCAGAAGTGCTGATCCTGGGGCCTTTGCCTTACCCCAGCAGTCCTGCAGCTCCCGAGGACTCTCTCAAGGCAAGTCCTGCACTGCGCCACTTTGGCTCGTTCCCTCCTTCACTACCCTGGGCTGGGCTGGGCCGTGTACCACCTGCCACGTGCCAATGTACCACAGGTGGTACATGTACCACCAGTTGAAAAGCCCTGTTTTACAATATATGACCTCTTTTTAGGTTTTTAAAGAATACTACCATCATAATCTCTTTCTAGATTAAACAACAACAAATTTCTTCTGTTCTTTTTCATGAAATTTATAAACCTGATAATATCCATTGGTCTTTTTTTATTTATATGAAGGGTTCTTAAAGCATGTTGCCCAGAAGAAGACATAATATTTAAGATGGAGATTAGTATAAAAATCTTACCTTGATTTGAAAATTATATTTCTGTTGATGCAGACTAAAATTTTACTAACATTTTGAGGGAAGTGGGAAGAACTGCCAGATCGTACTGTTGAGTTTAGTTACTTTTGCAATTTAGACACTACAAGTTTTCCTATTAAGCAACTTACTCCCTGTGCTACATCTGTGTATATGATTTTTCTTTCCTAAGTGAATACATTTGTTTATGTCAAATTTGATTATGCTGTTTTGAGCCCATTTTCTACATTATATTAAATATTAATTCTGTCATCAATATTAACTATCACACAGAATATTGTACTTCTTTAAATGTATTATATATTGTCTTCATTTAAATTATTAACTGGAACATTGAGTATCAGATCGAGGAATGAATCTTGTAAAATCTTACTCAGTCTTATTCTAGTCTGACTGAGAACTGTTGAGCCCCTTTGAATGTAATTAGTCAGACCTAGTAACATATTCACTTAATTATTATGCCATTAAGCCTATACGTCACTAACCTATTAATCAGAATTTCATGGATAATTTTATTAAATGTTTTGTAGCAATCAGATATATTACATCTACAGCATTCACACAAGTTATTAAATATGTTAATCAATCAGAAAACATGAGATAAGAGTTAGTATGGCAAGATTAGTTCTTTTTTAAAAAACATTTTTATTAGTTTTATAGGGTTAAAAAGGAAGATAGGGAAATGGGGATTTGGTATAGGGTAGAGGAAAGGTTAAGGGTAGGAGTTGGGGTTTCCCCCAATAACATTCAATATTTGGCAAACAGCATGTTGTCTGGGTAAATATATATAAATAAAGATAATGAGCCTAACAATAACATTGATAGATATCATAAATTATCAAACATAATACTAAATTTTCAATGTATGATAACATTCTTAGCCAAATAGATTCAAAGTTGCATATCACATTCCTTTCTCTCTAACTCATTTACCTAGCCATTGATAAAATTTATTCCAAGTTCTATAATAAACTGAATGCTCTTTCTCTTTAATCTCTAAGGTTAATCTATCCATTTCTGCTCATTCCAATATTTTCTTAATTAATACTTCTTCAGTCGGTAACAATTTTTTCTTGAACTATATAAAAAAATATTAGACTCAAATTACCAAAACTTTTGTATAATGGGAGACTTTAATGCAATAGTGGGTGGAACCTTGGACTATAAAAGTGCTAAACAAGGACAGAAAGGAGGAAATTTACTTCCTAAAGCATTTTCAAAAATGATGGAAGAACTTAGTATTTTAGATATATGGCGAAAGAAAAACCCAGAGAAACTACAATATACTTTTTACTCGAATAGACATAAATCATGGTCAAGAATTGACATGATAAGGATGTCGTTGGACCTGAAACTGATGATCTAAGAGGTGGAAATTGAAACCAATGACTGGGCAGACCACAATCCAATAAAAATAATATGGAAAGGAATTAAGAAGAAACCTAGATGGTCCCTAAATACATCGATAATGAAGGACAAGGAATTCCTGCAATTAGCAATTAAGGAAATTGAATTCTTCTTTAAAATCAATATGAAGGAAGAAACATCACTTCAGAACATTTGGGACACTGCCAAAGCTTACTTTAGAGGCCTGGCCATAACTTATATTGCTAAGAAGAACAAAGAAAAGAAACAACTACAATTAAAGCTGAGGGAGGAACTTAGAGAACTGGAACTGGAATTACAAATACATCCAGATAAACTAACACTCAAGAAACAAATGGAAATAATAAAGCACAAATTAAATTTAGTTGAGATGGAATTAATGGCTCAACAGATCAAACGGGCCAAACAGAACTCTTTTGAAAACGCTAACAAGCTGGGAAGATGGCTAGCATATATGATTGAGAAAGGAAAAAGAAAAGAAAATAATAAAGAAACTCCAAGATACAAAAGGAGAAATACAGTTTCAAAATGATGCAATCAGAAAAATTGTGAAAGAATACTATGAGTCTCTTTATAAAGCAAAGGAAATTTCTAAGGAAAAAATAAAACAGTATTTAATAAAAGCAAATTTACTGAAAATTCCTCAGAATATCTGAAACATATTGAACAAACCAATAACAATGATGGAGACTACAGAAGCTATAAAAAGGCAAAAAAAGGACAAGACTCCGGGGCCAGATGTACTGCCTGCAGAATACTACATTGCGTTACAAGACATGCTTACTCCGATCTTGAAAGAACTTTGTAATAAAACTCTTCTGAAAACCAAAATACCAAAGACATGGTCTGAAGCTAATATCACTTTAATTCCTAAAGAAGATGTAGATTTGATACATATAAAAAATTATAGACCAATTTCATTGCTAAATGTAGACTATAAAATCTTCGCCTCGATAATGGCAGAAAGAATTAAGAAATTCTTGATTCAATTTATATACACAGGTCAAAATGGCTTCCTGTCTAAAAGACAGATAAAAAACAATTTAAGAACAATCTTGGACGTTTTAGAGTATTATGAAGCCCATCGAGGCAAACAGGTGGCTTTGATATTTCTTGATGCGCAAAAGGCGTTTGATAACTTAAATTGGCAATTTATGTTTCAGCAACTTTTGGAAATGGATTTTGGAGAAAACTTTATTAATGCAATTTATGATAAACAGACTGCTAGAGTAATTGTAAATGGAGACTATACAGAAAACTTTGATATTAAAAAGGGCACAAGACAAAAATGTCCTTTATTACCATTGCTATTCATATTAATGTTGGAAGTACTGAACAGAAATATTAGACAAGACTTTGAGATTAAAGGACTGGAGATAAAGGGTGAAAAATATAAATTGCAGGCATTCACGGATGACCTGGTCTTTATGCTGGAAACAAGCACAAAACTGTTGGCTACAATAGAGCAATATGGTGAGGTTGCAGGCCTGATAATAAATAGATAAAAGACCAAAGTTTTGACAAAGAACTTAACCGAAAAACAGAAAATGCAATTTGCAAGAAAAACAAATCTTCAAATAGTTAAAAAAAGTTAAATACTTGGGAATTTATTTAACAGCAAGATGTATAACACTGAAAGAGGACAACTATACAAAACTATTAAAACAAATAAAACTGGACTTAGAAAAGTGGGAAAATCTCCAATTGTCAATATTGGGGAGAATAGCTACAGTTAAAATGAATATTCTACCAAAAATACTCTTTTTATTTCAAACCATTCCGGTAAAACTAGAAAAAGCCTTTTTTGATGAATTGAATACCATAATTTTGAAATTTGATTGACAAGGGAAAAAAGCACAAATTAAAGTGAAATTGCTACAGGACGTTAGAGAAAGGGGAGGATTTGGACTTCCAGAGTGGAAATTATATTACCAAGCAGCTATTTTGACGTGGATTAAAGAATGGATAACACTTAGAGACAAAAGATTACTATACCTAGAGGGGCATGACCTGCAGATTGGCTGGCATGCCTTTCTGTGGTATGGAAAGAATAAAGCGCATAGATATTTTCAGACCCATGCTATAAGAAATGCACTTCTCTCAGAATGGGAAAAAATAAAAGAAAAAAAATTATACTAAGATACCTGAATGGCTCTCAACAATGGAAGCTTTTGTTTACCCAAACTTAATTAACTATGATAAAACTGTAACATATAAAGACTTACTGGATAATGAAGGCAGATTGAAATCTAGACAAGACTTACAACAACAAGGTATTGGCTTACAATGGTGGCCATATCTACAAATCCAATTGAGATACGAAAAAGACGTGAAAGTAATGGGGTTCTATAAGGAACAGACAGAATTTGATCTTACATTGTTAAAAACAGATGAAAAACTGATTAAAAACTTTATAGATTACTGCTTAACTTAAAGATGGAGGAGGAGCAAGTTAAAGAAACAATGATAATATGGGCAAAAAATGTTGGTCATACTATAGAGCTTGAAGAATGGGAAAAGCTATGGGATAGAAATATTAGACTAACCAAAGCTGTATCATATAAAGAAAATTTGTATAAAATGTTTTATAGATGGCATATGACAACAGTAAGACTAGCTAAAATGTTTAAAAATACTTCAAATATTTGTTGGAAATGTAAGCAAAGACCAGGTACTTATTATCATATCTGGTGGACATGTCCTAAAGCAAAAAAGTTCTGACTTAAGATACATTTATGGTTAGAGAAGATGATTTAAAAAGAAATAGAATTTAAACCAGAATTGTTGCTCTTAGAAATGATAGGCCCTAACTATGATAAGGAGAGCGGATACTTAATGTTACATGTATTGACAGCAGCGAGAATTATGTATGCTCAATATTGCAAGATTAGTTCTTGATAAATTAATTACTTCTTGTGATAGGTTTTAAGATGTTTACACTCTTCACAATCTATTCAAGAATCTTCCCAGATATTTATTATAAACTATACTCCCCTGGATCATCCTTTCCCCCTTTTAAAGACAGGCAGAACTGAATTGAAGTAAAAAAGATATTCCCTGATGACATTTTCAGTCTCAAGTTTTAGTCTGATTTTATTATCCTGTTATTCATGAATACTATGCATAATCTCATGTTGGAGAAGATTGAAATAAAATAGGAATTTTATTTTTTTAATTTTATGAGTAGCTGATTATTATTTTTTCTCTGTGTGTATATACATGCAGGTGCACATGCATGCTATGTGTGTATGACTTATTATATTGGTAGCTCAACTTTAACTCATTCTGAATTTAAATTTTTGGGGTAGCCTCTCTACAATTTACCACTATCTGCTGTAGTCTTCCTTGGTGATTTTTTTCATTTTTATTCTTCCTATAAATATCCTTTGTTAGTTCCAGGTCTTCAGTAACCTTTTTTATGTAGCTCAGCCATATAAATTAGTACTGCTGTTCTCCATTTTAAAATCTGGTTGATATTATTTATAATTCTACTTTTAATAGCTCCCTTTTTAGGAACTCTCATCCATCTTAAACCTCTTTTTTCCCACCCAATTGTGGTGGAATCTATAAGTCTGACCAGTTCCACAAGTTGTCCAGCAATCCTGACTGGGGAAGTGCAGCCCCATAGAAGATCAAAGATGGTGCACTCCCCATTGAGAGAGTCCAAACAGCCACAGCCAACCAGTCTTGTCAGAATTGAGTCAAACTTTGTTCTGACTTATCCAGATCCAGCTTCCGTCATCGGGTCAAAAACATTGACAACTTCACCTGTGCCACTAAAGGCAGAGATGTAGAGCTGAGTATACATGTGGATGATCCTGCACCCTGAACAGGCAGATGACCTCACCAAGTGTATTCATCTATATGTTGAAGAGGACATCAACAGGGGAGAAGATCAAACCCTAGGGCACCCCAAACATTGGAGCCTGCAGATACAAACTCTCTCCCCTTCATACACAAATTGGTTTACTTTCTCTTGGTTTGCTAATACAAACAATTTATGTCTCAAGCTCCTATTTCCCCCCTTTTTTCTACTGAAATCATGATATAATTTTTGAAGTAAACGATCTCTAACCAGAGTTCTTCAGTATATGTGGGTGTTTCAGCAATTTAGCCACCTGCTAACACATCATAGGCAGAAGGGAAATGGCAAGAAATATATAATTACATGTCAAAAGGAGAAAAGAAGCTCATAACAGTTGTTAACAGGAGAAAAAAGGCCAACAATGTAATTATTAAATGTATATCAACAAAGTTAAGTAATAGAAATCATCATTTTGGGAAATTCAGGATAGAATTGTGACTATATAAATATATATTTTAAGCCAAAATATCAGCTGATAATCCTGAAGATACACCAAAGTATTTTTCAGGCTTCTTATTGATAAACTCACACATATAAGAAAAGATAAAATTGCTAAATGATAAATGGGGTGCACTAGTCTCTAAAATAATATAAATGTTTCTATCTAAACAATAATTTATATTTTAAATGTAAACTGTAAAATGTAACTGGCATTGAATGAAAAATGCATCAGGATATAAATATCAGAGCAAATACTGTGAAAACAATGCATAGGAGTGGGAAATAATAGAAATATACCGTATTTTCCGGTGTATAAGACAACTGGGCATATAAAATGACCCCCTACATTTCCTGTTAAATTATAGGGTTTGGGCTATACTCACCGTATAAGACTACCCCTCTTCCAACGCACACCAAATAAAAATTAAAAAACATCAGATTTGATTTTAATATGGTAATTTTAATTCAAATGCTTATGACATGCAGGTACTTAGTAGGAAAACTGTCACTTATAAACATAAGGCTGTTTGTCATCAAACATGTAAAAATAAAACAGTGCAAGTGGATTAAACTTTTCCTAATTCACTCTAAAGCTTTCCCTGCGCAGACCAAATGGGAGATCCGCTCCAGGTTTTCCAGCCCACCCGCCCAGTTCCTGAGTCAAATGTGTCCTTAGAGCTAAGCAGCTGCTCTGACTGCTGCATTCCCCACCTGCCTTTCAAGTTGGGATAGACTGCAGCTGCTCTTCAACTTTAGAAGGAAAGACGCCCAGACCCCAGCCTGTAAAAAATCACAGACTGCAGCTTCTTCTCCAATTGGTCCCGCTTTCCCTGCACAGACCAAATGGGAGATCTGCTCCAGGTTTTCCAGCCAGCCCTGTCCCTAAAGTTTCAGCACCCGGCGTATAAGACGACCCCTGACTTTTGAGAAGATTTTCATGGGTTAAAAAGTCGTCTTATACGCCAGAAAATACAGTACTTATAAAGCATCTTATTCTTGCATAGTCTTCTCAAAGCATAGGTATTCCTATGGAACTTAGGACTGCCCCCAACCTCTGTTCATTTCACCGGGACCTAAAAACTTGGCTCTTTGAGCTGTCTGGCCTAGACTGAGGGGTTTTTAATTGGGTTTTAAAGTTTTAACTTTTTAAATTTAATTAATTGTTTTAAATTTATTTTAACTTTTATATTGTATGGTTTTAATTGCCCTGTAAACTGCCCTGAGTCCTATGGGAATAGGGCGGTATATAAGTCAAATAAATAAATAAATAAATAAAATATTCAAATAACTAAAGTCAGCATCAGATCAAATACTAGAATGTATCAAAAACAAACTAATAAATCATTAGATATATAGTCAAGGGTAATGAGCACCACTGAAATAACAAAAATCAGTCTTCACAATGAGTGACAAGTTTAGGAACAGGAGAAGTCAGGGGTCTGTGCAAGGAAGTCAGGCCTAGAAATCCAGCCTCTATCACACAAAAGCCAAACAAACATGGAAAGTATGTGACTGACATGAATGCAATTGAACTATAGAGAACTATCGGGCAAGGAGAGTAAACAGTCAGTACAGAGTATTATAGTATTTTTAAAAAGTATGTTGACAACAGTGTGTGTTAGAATTACAAATTTTGTTCATTGGAAAATGTCCTTTTTAATCAGCCCAAACTGCTTTTCTTTTGAATAAAAAACATCAATACTTTTATAGGCAAGATATGCCTGTAAAGTACTCAATTTATTATTTATTATTTATTATTTAAATTTATATACCGCCCTATTCCCATAGGACTCAGGGCAGTTTACAGGGAAAATTTAAATACATAGTATACAAAATTAAAATAAATTAAAACTATTAATTAAATTACAATCCCTGAAGTTAAACTAAAACCCAATTAAATTAAATTAAATTAAAACCCCTCAGTCTGGGCCAAACAGCTCGAAGAACCAGGTTTTCAAGTCCCAGTGAAATGAGCGAAGGTCGGGGGCAGTCCTGAGTTCCGTGGGAAGTTGGTTCCATATGGCTGGCGCGCCCACAGAGAATGCCCTTCCCCTGGGAATAACCTGCCGGCATTCCTTAACCAGCAGTACCCTGAGAAGGCCCTCCCTGTGGGAGTGCACAGGATGATGGGAAGTTGATGCCAGCAGCAGGTGTTCCCTTAGATAATCCGGACCCAAGCCATTTAGGGCTTTATAGGTCATTACCAGCACCTTGAATCTCACCCATTGGGACATGGTCACTGTGGATACCATTAAAGATACTTGCTGTCCCTTCTAAACATTTAGAAGGGATTTAGACCTTCTAAATCTTCCTGTTCTATCCAAATAAAATCTAAACACCTATTTAACATAGGTCAGCTCTGTGAATATATGGCTGTGGGCTAGATGAGGAGCTATTTTAAAATAGATGAGAGAAAATAGTGACTAGAGATTAAAGTCTGTTATAATGTAAAAAGTATTGGCCATGAAGATAAGAGGCTATGGGTCCTTTTAACCACTCAAAAACTGTTAAAGCTCACTCCCTGATGTTACTTTTGTCTTCAAAATGCAGTAATTCAGTTATTTTACTTTCCATATGATGAGCTTTTTTAAACTGCTTTATATTTAGTTAATAAAGTGGTGTCATCGGCATATCTCATATTGTGAGAGTTTTATTCTCTAAATTTGATTCCTACTGTCATCTTTTCCAACTCTACTGTTTTTATAATATAATTGTTGTATATGTTAAACAGATGTGGACATGATATGCATTCTTATCTCATATTCATAAACTCCCTTTCCTATTCAGAACCAGAGTATTTTTTCAAAATTCGATTATGTAGCTTCTGGGTCATATCAGTCTTAATAAATCCCACATTTTGGCATGACCAAAGACTTTCATAAGTGTATCTTCTTATCAAATTCTCTTCTTTTTCCATTTTACATCTTTAGCTTACTAACATGTTAACAATCTGATTTTACATCACTCCACATTTTCCTAAGTACTTATCTCTCCTTGTATAGATTTTTTCTGCTTGGTAAGATTGTAAGCGAAACTTCGCTTACATGATTCATGCAATGATTTGATAGTCCACAACTGTTCCTCTCTCTTACCTGCAAGATACATACACTGATATTTCCAACCCTTGGGTCACAGGGTCTTCTTCTATATTTGTTAACATAGAGTTTTTATTGGCTTAAAAAACTCCACCAAGTATTTCATCTACACTTAGTATTTTCCTATTTGGAAATCTGTCTACTATTAATTCAGGAACTAGCACCTCTAGAAATTAAGGTACCATATTTTGTAACCGTTGTAACTGTTATCCTACAGTTCCATTTATTAATGATATTGGTTTAGTCTTTCCATCTTTCTTTAACCTCATTTACTGCTATTGGACCTCTTATATAATGGATTTTCAATATAAAAGGTTTGTAGGTCTACAAAAGTCCAGGCAGTAAGTAGATGGCAGGAAAAAGTTATGGTTTCCTATAGGCCTTAGGCACAGCAAAAGTACAAAAGTGATTTGCCATTGCAATCTTCCTGGGGATTATACTTTTTTCCCTCCTGGTCAATTGGTTCTTCCCATATTTAGTGAGCCCCAGCTCCACTCAGTTCCTTTGTGGATTATCCTTAGTTTCACTTCTCTCAATTTTATCAGTAATGATGATTGTATCAAAAGTTCTTGCTCTTAGTGATATCATTCTTGGAATAATAGAAGCTGTTGAGACATCCCATAAATCAAAGTTATAATCCCCTGGGAAAGAGCATGATTTATGTTGTCTTTATTTAAGAAGAAAATTTTGAAAGTTTTTCCATGTCCCAATTCTTTCAATAATGCTTTCCTCTCTTATTCATTGCATGCTGCACTACAAAAACATTTATTTACGAAGGATGATAAAGATTAACCAATAGAGGGCAAAAAGTTATTAAGGCATTTACTTCCTGTTTTCATGTGGCTTAGGTGTAACAAATAATGACTATTCATACAGTGATATAAAAATAGCTCATGGGATAAGTGATTTTGGAATCTTGCTTGAATAGTTTGTTTTGATGATATATGGCTGCAATATATAATACAAAAACCATTTCTCTGAAAATGCCTGATACGAAAAATGACATTACTTCAAACAAATAGGATACCTTAACCTGGTTGATAGATTTGAAGATTCTAAATAAGACTTAGATACCAGTTAAATATATTATGAAACAGCTTTATATGCATCAAATGAACCACGGTTCATCGCCCTCTGATAGGGAGTTTTTGATTTACTTCTTGACAGTCATGAACTCTGTTCCCCTGTCTGTTTGCAGCTGGCATACTTTATGGCCATATCTTCGCTCTACAAAGTTCACCCACTGCCTGAACTGTTGAAGAACTTCTGTTTTGCTCTTTAATAGATAACAAAACCCATATTTGGTGTAGTCATCTACTATGACTAGTATGTACCTATCTCCTCCTAGAGAGGGCACCATAGGACCAATTAAATCAGTGTGTACTAACTGCAAAACTGTTTCTTAGAGGATACACTCTGAACTTTGACTCTTTACAAATAGTGCAATCTAAATATGTGTTGCATTGCTTAATATGTAGTCCTTCAGCTAGGTCTAGCATCCTTTGCAGCACTCTAAAACTTGCATGACCTAAGCTCCTGTGTAATAAATGTACACAATTATCATGCATGGAAGTTTTGTAAGTGTTCGGGCACAAGCATCCTGCTTCTTTTCTAACACATATAAATTATATAGCTTAACACCTTGTGCACAAATCCTCCCATCTTTCCTGATAGGGTACTGACCCTTTGCAAATGGTACTTCATACCCCATATTATCCAAGCTTGTATTACTGAGTAAATTATGGTTTAACTCAGGTACATATAATACATTATCCAATGTTTCTCCAATACCAGGTCATAAACTTTACCTTCCCCTTTAACAGCAGACTGTTGTCCATTAACCAAGCTAACAAATGTTTGTTTAGCTGGTCTTAGGTTTGAAAACATTTGTCAGTCATTTGCAATATGCTGACTCGCCCCACTATACTTTATTTTATTTATTTATTTATTTTTGGGACTTATATGCCGCCCTATCTCCTGAAGGACTCAGGGTGGCTAACAACAGTAAAAACAACAATACAAAAATTAAAAAAAAAATTAAATAGCCCCAAAATAAATTAACTACACAGTTAAAAATTAAAACATTTTAAAACCCATCGTCAATCCAGGTCAGCCTGATGGAAAAGAAAGGTTTTGAGGTTGCGGCGAAAGGACCGGAGGTCCGGGGCCATCCGAAGCTCAAGGGGGAGTTGGTTCCAAAGGGCTGGTGCTCCCACAGAGAAGGCCCTCCCCCTGGGGGTCGCCAGCCGACATTGTCTGGCCGACGGCACCCTGAGGAGGCCCTCTCTGTGTGAGCGCACTGGGCGACGGGAAGTCGTCCCCGGCAGCAGACGGTCCTGCAAATATCCTGGGCCTAAGCCATGTAGGGCTTTAAAGGTAAGTACCAGCACCTTAAATCTCGCCCGGAAGACAACTGGTAGCCAATGCAGCTCACGCAGGAGGGGTGTAATATGGGAGTATCGGGATGCTCCCATCACTACCCACACGGCCACATTCTGCAACAGCTGAAGCCTCCGGGTGGTCTTCAAGGGCAGCCCCATGTAGAGAGCATTGCAGTAATTTATCCGAGAGGTAACGAGTGCAGCCAAGTGGTTGTTTTTCTTCAATTAAGGTTGCTGCCAAGGAAAATGTCGGTTGTAGAACCACATGTGAAGCAGTGTTTTACCATGCAAACATTCTCAGCTGCTCTACTGGCATCTTTGGATGTTGCAGTTGTAGGCCTGGTCTGTGCATTGTCACCCCCTCTCTGCTGTCTTTCCAGCCATTTCTGTTCCTCCTCCAGCAACCAACCAGTCAAATAATTCATGGTTAAGTCTCTCTCTTGCATGGACTCTAAACTGGTCACTATGATGTCCCATGAAGTGTCCAATGAAGTGACCACCACATACGCCTTGTGTGCCTCAGTAAAAGTTATTCCTCTTTCTTCTAATTTTAGGAATGTCTTTCTCTTGGACTGCAAATGAATAGACATGCTCTTTCCCAGTTTCAGCTGGGCCTTATATAGCTTTCTTGTCAGTATTACTTTGCTGCTTGCAGTCTCTTTCACGTACACACTGCGCAAAGCTTCCCAGCATTCTTTAGCAGACTGGAGACCCCTCACGTGTATCAGCTGTCTATCCTCCAAACTCAGGATTATGCTGGCCAATGCTTTCTCATTCTTTCACCAGTCTCCATCATCCATGACTGCAGGTGGATCAGCAACTATCATCCACAACTCCTCCCTTCACAGGTACATCTCCATTTTCAGTCACCAGGAGAGGTACTTTGATTTATTCAGACGAGATACTACGAAACCTCCTCCCATTATGCTGACGGAGTCCATGTTGCCTGCTACCATCACAAACCACAAGCCTTAAGTCCTCTGGCTCTGGGTCAAGCTCTCACTGGGTTTCTCCTCTCTCTGGGCCCATAACCTGTCAGAGCATGCACAATCTTATTGCATGAGATAACCCAGGAGTAAACACAGTAAACAGTGGTCTATATTAAATGGTGGTTCACAGCAGGATCCAACACACAGCAGTTACAGTAGGAAAATGGAAGAGAGAGCACACATCTGCAGAGCCTTCCCTTTTATACAAAACTCTTAAAGAGGTACAGACCCTGCTTGCTCTTAAAGAGACACAGAACCTGCTGAGTCATTCCCATCATTACATCTTACATTACATCAGCTGGTTAGCTTTTAAATCATTACCTTGACATTTTCCTTATGATAAAATGTTAAAACTTGGTTTCTTTTTATTGTTCTGATGAAAATAGCAGATATCCCCTTGTATATGCATTTGAAAAATATCTCTCATTGCAAGATGTAATATGGCATCTAAATGTTGTGCTTCTTGAGCTGACCTTAATAACTGCGTTATGCTTTATATTTGGTGTTTATAAAGCACTATGATCCAGATGATTGGAGGGTTAATATTTTCCATGCTGAATAAAGATGTTGTTCTTGGTCCAAGAAAAAAGATATGTGAATCAAGATGGAATAGATTTTATTTTTTGTAAACAACTTTCCACTGTCATTAAAGTAGATGAGCTTTTATCTTAAAGTCCACCAAAAGGACATTAAATTGTAATTTTGAATATGACTGACAAGATAAATTATTAAATAAACACGGCTTATTTTGGGGGGGATACCTATGATTTCCAAACCTTATCGTTTTTCAACATTTCACTATGACCATAATGTAGGGAAATTTGGGATAAGGTATTCTGGTAGTGGAATATGGAAAGATCTTTATACTGTAATTGGAACTCTGAAGGGAAATCCTTGTTGGATGTGGAAGAATTCTGAGTGAACATTCCTAAGGTCAGGAAACTGACTCAAACATTGATTTGTAAACCAAGTGAATTAATGAAGTAATTAGTGAATGAGATTAGCAATGATTAATGAAGCAAAAAGGAAATCTATTTAAGGAAATTAATTTTCTTCAATATTTTATTAGCCTAGCACCTAATTAGCTACATTTGATCAAAAGGAAAGCCCAAGAGTCTTCAATTAATTTTGTATATTTGCTTAAACTAATATTTTTCTGAAATAACTAAAATAATATTAATACAGTTTCATTTCATTAATTTATTTATTTACATTTAGGAAATATTTATTTCTTCCTCTCATCCATTTTCTCTGCAAATAAACTTCCCTTATCGACTTCTTCACATGTAAGACTACTAAGCAATTTGTCTGTTTTCAGTATTTGCACAATAATTTCTTAGTTTGAATATATTCTGGACATTGGATAAGGAAACTCAAAGCTTCCAGCTTTATAGTTTTATATCTACAAGATGTTGAAGAATGGGGATCTAAATTTGGACAAAGAGAAGAACAAATGAGGAAACATCCAAAGAGGAGAACAAATGAGGAAAGAACTGTGGTGACGGCTTCCATGCAATTTTTGACATAGGAACTTGCTTCAAACATTGTGATACATACAGTAATGAACAGACTGAGGGGTTTTAATTTTAATTCGGTTTTAGTTTTAAATTTTGGGTTGAATTAATTAATTGTTTTAACTGATTTTAATTTTTGTATGTTATGTTTTTAATTTTCCCTGTAAACCGCCCTGAGTCCTACGGGAATAGGGCGGTATATACATTTAATAAAATAAAATAAATAAATAAATTATGTAATGTGCTGCATTTCTGAGATGACATCACTATACCTGTGCTATCATTTTGGCATCCTGAAGTTTTCTGAGGATGCTACTGATGCTGTCTTCCTGTAAAATATAACAACCTTTAGAAACATGGCAGCTAGAATAAAAATAAGCTTTATCAGATGCAAAAAATGACATTAAAATATAAAACTAAATTTAATGTGATATATGGTGTTAATAATGCATGCATACAGCCATAATTTATACACTGTCAGATTCCATCACTGTAGGCATTTTTCCTGCCTCCTTATAAATATATACAAGAGTAGTAAAATTGCCTTGACTAGTTCCTTAAATTGCCAGCTATTTTATTCATCCCAGAGTTCTTCCGTGTGTCTCAGAACTGCACTGTGGAATGCTTATCCTGATGATTGAAACAACCATGCTTCTAAAAAACATTCTTAAAACCTGCAGAGCTTTAGTTTTCTCCCTAGTGACAAAATTGTTTATCTTACAGTCACATATATTTTGTGTTCATTACTTACACATACAAATCTATAGAAGCAAAATTTGTACATATTGTCAGAAATGCACAGACATCAGATTTAAGGATTGCCTATAATTCTAATTCCCTTGTGTGTTCTCCACATAAACTTACCGTATCATTGGAACATAATAAAAAATGTGTATGATGTGCGCACATGACACAATTATCTATAATAGGGGGACTCTCGGCCTTGTTCCTTTTTTTGAATCAGCAATATAAGAAGATCCAAGCAAAGGGAGCAAAAGTAATAAAAACGATCTGGATTTTCCCCTTGCTTACAAGCAACAGCAACAGCCATCTCTGCACATTTATGAATCATTGTGTGGCCCTTTGTAATTAAATAGCGTCAGGTGAATTGAGAGTTTGTTCTTGAGATTTATGAGTACGCCCCTGAAAAGAACAGAATGCTCAAACGTTATTCATAGCTTAATGTTCTGGATGAGATGCCTGTGGAATTTCAGATATTGTTTATTCAATTCTGATCTCCTGTGATAGAGATCTCCAATGCATGCGAGAGTGAATTTTCTAGTTCTTTAATCTTGAGGACTTTGAATTCATTTCTCATTTAAGGCAGGCAAAAGTATGGCCTAACTGTCTCCAGCAGATATAAACTAGCATCAATACACTGTATATTTTACAAGTAAGCACTATACCTTTCTTAATAAAGATTCTGTGACACTTGCTTTAATAAATTTTATCAGTCAGCACCCAGATATGATGAATAGAGCATTGCTCCAAACATATAAAAATGGGAATAATTGAAAATCTGTACTCTGTTTAATTTATGTTGCAACCTCAAATTTTCAAAGGCTGTGATGGGATATTCTGTTCAATCTAGATTGGTTATCAGCATGAAATGAATTATTTGGTTTTAACTCTCAACATAGCTCAGTACTTCACATATCTCCTAAGGCAGGGGTTTCAAACTCACCATGTCACGTGACATGTTGTGATGTATCACGACTTTTTCTCCATTGCCAGAGCTGGGGTGGGCACAGTTTCAGCTTGATGCATCCAGCCTGTAGGTGGCAGTTTCACACCCCTGTCCTAAGAATATAAATAAGAATATAAAAAAGCTTAGTATGAATGATTTTTTTAAAAAAAAATGAAGCAGTGGTCCAAATGCACAGAAATGTGTTGTTCTGGATAATATATTTCTGTATTTACTTGCATTCTAATTACTTGTCTCCAAATTCTGGGTAGCTTTATTTAGTGAGGTGGAAGATGTGAAGGAAACAGAAAAGCAATACAGAAGATTGTGTTTATATGGAAAACATTGGGAAGGCTATATTTCAGCAATACAGCATAGGGCTGTTATCTATCCATCTATCTATCTATCAATCTATCATCTATGATTTATTATTTATTATATTAATGTATTCCCCCTCTACAAATAAATGAATTTGCACATATGCACAGTCACACACTCTGCACCTAGGTGTGAACTTTAAACACTACAGGTGGTTCTCAATTAATGATTAGTCATTTAACGACTGTATAAAGTTACAACGGCATTGAAAAAAGTGCTTTATGATCCATAAAGCGCTTCTGGCCATCATATAATGTTCCATTGCTCCCCCTCTCACAGTCACTTGACTTCAGGTTCTTGACAGTCTCTTTGTAAGCAGTCGGTGACCATAACAGTACCAGTCTTCTCTTGCAGTTTTCTGCAAGGCTTCCGTGGGGAAGCCAACAGGGAAGGCTGAAAACTGCTGCTGCTGCCAAGAGGACTCCTTCTCCTCTCTGGGGTCTGGATGAAACAGCTGCCTGAAGAGGAGAACTGAACTCCCGGAGATCAGAGCTCCCTTCTTGCAGCCTATGTAGGTGTTCCCTTCTGTTTTTGTAGACACCTGAACTCTGCTGGGCTGCAGAGCCTTGGTGGAGCAGTGGGCTAAGGCCTCCTTAAGTAACACCAGCTGCCTGCAATTAGTGCAGGTTCGCATCCCACCAGGCTCAAGGTTGACTCAGCCTTCCATCCTTCCGAGGTAGGTAAAATGAGGACCCAGATTGTTGGGGGCAATAAGCTGACTTTGTAATAATGCCGCTTGAGGGGGTGTGTGAAAGCCCTAATAAGCAGGCATATACATAGAATGAAGGCTACTGCTAAGCTTGTAAGCCGCCCGGAGTCTTCGGAGAAGGGCGGGATACAAATGGAATTTAAAAAATAAAAATAAAGCTTGGATCCTGAAGAACCAAGCTCCATCCTGGCAGAGGCATTCTTTTCCATGCATGGAGGGCAGAGGGACTGTAGAAACAGAGCTCAGATCCTGAAGATCTAGTGTGGATTAGAACCATGTTTGCCTTCCCATCCACACAGTTGTTTTGCTCTGTCCACTTTAAAACTCTGGAGATCATTTAACAACCACAAACAGGCATGCTGCTATTGTGGACTTTGAACAAACCAGTCATATGAGCACCTCTCTTAGCCAATTCATTCAATGGTCAAGATTCCAGTCCCAATGATGGTTGTAAATCAAAGGGTACCTGTATGCCCCCATATTCTCTGTATGCAGATCTGCCAGAGTACTATTTCTGAATAATAGTAAAGTGATGGAAAATTAATCTTATTTACTGTATAGCATCTTCTTATGTTCTCACTAAAAAGATAACATGCTGCATTTCTTTGGGGTTCTATTCCCATTCCAGTATTTGCAATACATTCTAAATGAGTCACGTCCATCTGCCTAAGTAGGGCTGTAGATGAAAAATGGTGTTTCAACAGCTGGAAGGCATTTTACAAGGAAGTCATTATAACTCTTTGGTGTTATGTTCCCAAGGACTAGTTAGAGATGCATCATAGGTGTTAACAGGCATGTTTTCATTTAAAAAACAACCTATGGCTGACATTTCAAGGACACAGACACAAGGTAAACAGAACTATTCACAAACTGCAAAGTTGTCTATACCTACTACAATATCCTTCCCCAGATAAACTTAATTTAAAGTAAATGGGGAAAGAAAATCAATATTATATTAACCTATTCAGTGGAATCATATTGTTTTCAGATCAGTTCACTGGTTTTCCTAGCTCAGTGTATACACAGATTGGCAATAGATCTCCAGTATTTTGGATAGGTTTTCTTCTTCTATCTTCCTAGAGAGGTCAAAATTCATCCCTGGGATTATTCTGCTTCTGAAGTATATGCTATATCTATTAGCTAGAGTCCTCCTGCTGTGTATTAGTAATTTATAGTTATAGGATAAACCATGCCACATACTATCTTGGTATAAAGAGCTGCAGAGTTTTCCTTTTTTTGCTATCATCAATATTACCATAATCATTTTAAAAAATCCAGCTCCTTGAGAATATTGTTTCCTTATTTTACACTTGGGAAGTGTAAATCTTCTGTAGTTCCAGATAATTCAGAAGCTATAAAAATACAGCCTTGCGTACATTGCTTTAAGGGGGGAAACAAAAGCAGCATCAACTAATAAAATGGTGGAAATATATCTTCAAATACTGTATTCCTTTGGGCCTCATGGAAGCATTTTACTATTTAAACTATTTAAAATAATATTTTTGACCAATTTATGTTCCTTGAGGGAGAAGGGGAAAAAGCAATATATACATACGTATATATATTGAACCTGCCATAGTGTAATTTTAAGATTCCCTAACATTCTGCTTTAAGGTTTATAACAAATGCTGCAAATGAATGAGATGTAAGGCACTAAGATACAAAGATATTCAATCTTCCCCCTCTATTCACTATCAATTAAAAATCCCTGGTGCAAATGACTGTTCCTACCCCCCAAAAAGCTGTGCAGTCTCTTTTACTCTTTGTATGAGAGCCAGATAACAAATGAGGAATGACATCAGAATATAGAGTTATTGTCAGCTGACAATGTTTTATAGGTATTACTCATCAGAATATAATTGCTAATCTTAGCTGTGCATTACTTCCTTGACATAAAAGTGGCAGGTGCCATGAATAATTTTATTGTTTATGTATCTGCTCAGCACTACAGTTTCAGTTCTTAGAATTAAAAGAACATTATGTTTTTAACACATCATTTCAGGTGTTTGACTACAAGAATGGATTTCATACTTTAAAAGCAATTAGTAGGGGGGAAAAGCACACCCTTGCTGAGAAATATATTAGACAGTGTAATCTCTATTATGGTTATTAACATTATTTTTATATTATATTAATAAATATTATCAATATGATAACAGCTATTGTTATTATAGAATAACTGTATTCTATAAACTTTTTTCTGTCACAAACTGAGGCAAACAAAAGCTAGTAGAAAGCCAAAGGAAAAATAAAAGGTGCATGAACTTGGGCAATACAGGTGGTTCTCAACTTACAACAGTTCGTTCAGTGACCATTCAAAGTTACAACGGCACTGAAAAAAATGACTTATGATAGCATCCCCATGACCATGTGATCAAAATTTAAATGCTTGGCAATATGCATAAATGGCATATTTATGACCCTCGCTGTGTCCCAAGGTCAAGTGTTCACCTTTTGCAACCTTCTGACAAGCAAAGTCAACCGGGTTACTAACTAATCAACTGCAGTGATTCACTTATAAACTGTGGCAAGAAAGGTCATAAAATGGGGCAAAACTCATTGTCAAATGTCTCACTTTACAACAGAAATTTTGGGCTCAATTGTGGTTGTAAGTCAAGGATTACCTGCAGTAGGTAACAGGAAATGTTTAAGTTAGGATCTGCATGTTCTCTTAGTCTATTACCAGTATAAGCCTCCCATTTCTATGTGAGAAAGATGCCTTCCCCTACAACCAATGTAAGCTTCCCTCAAGCGCAGGAGTAAATGACATTGTTCTCC
The DNA here is from genome assembly GCF_964194415.1 of Vipera berus. Classification (NCBI taxonomy): domain Eukaryota; kingdom Metazoa; phylum Chordata; class Lepidosauria; order Squamata; family Viperidae; genus Vipera; species Vipera berus. Next base: position 64,627,204 of record NC_138209.1, read on the forward strand.
ACTCAGACCCAGCCAATCACAAATCCATTCCCATCTGAGTTCTGCAGCTCTGCCTGTTCAAAAGTACTGTTTTCTATCTTAAACTAAATCCTTCCAAATGATTGGCATATTATTCTTCATTCCAGTCTAATCACATTTTCAGTATTAATTGGCTACAACAGTGGTTGGCAATAGTTTCAAGAGACCATATTAGGAAACAGACTCCATTGGAAAACTCAAAATATACTTTACTGAGATATGCTATAATGACAGAAACTGGCAAGTCTGCTTGTAATGGAATAGAATAATAGAATAATCAAGTTGAACAGGACCTAGGAGGCGTTTTAGTCCTACCCACTGCTTGAACAGGAGACCCTATACCATTTCAGACAAATGGTTGTCCAATCTCTTTTTGAAAGCCTCCAGTGGTGGAGCACTCACAACTTCTGAAGTTATTTGCTCTCGCTATTTTGCTTTATAAAAAGCAATCTGCCTTAGTCTCTTCCATATACAGACTTGTTTCTGAAGACTTAAGGAATGTTTCAGCTCTTTGCTTATATATATTTTCTTACCTATTTTCCCTAAGTTCATCAGTCTGATTCTCCTCGCCCTGTAGCCTTTAATATCATTGATCATGATATCTTTTTGGATTGCCTGTGAGATTTGGGTGCTTTATGTGGATTATGTTTGCTGTAGTGGATTGTTTTGCTAAAGTTCCATACTACCCTGAGCAAATCAATACTGATGGAAGAGCAGTGCCTCAGTATTCACTTTCTCTCCCATTTTGATTAACATATACATAAAATGAAGGGGACAGATATCCATTCATTTGGGCATTATTCATATACTGATATATAGTTTTATATATTGAATCAAGGCTGAATGAGAGATGTGGTTGAAATTTTGATGCGGTGCTGAGAGATTCTAAGGGATAAAATCCACATAAAACAATGGAACTGAATCCAGAAAATGGTGGTACTTATAAACAGGGTTGCATTTCTTCTGAAAGAGCTGGTGCACAATCTGGGGATTCTCAGGGACTAAGGACTCCTACTGGAATCATAGTGGAAGACTTGCCCAGGAAAACCTTTGGCCAGCTTTAGTAAGTTCACCAATTCAGCCCTTTCCTGGACCTGGATGGTAAAGACAATGTATATAATATAATGATATAAACTATATCTGAAATAATATAGGTATCCTGCTTGAGCAGGAGGTTGGTTTAGAATAACTCCAAGGTCCCTTCCAAATCTGTTATCTGTTATTCTGATTGGAATACTGCTATGGTGGCGAACCTAAGGCACGCGTGCCAGACTGGGCATGCAGAGCCCTTTCTGTCAGCATGCGTGCCAGAGGGATGCTCCCCTCCCCCTTTCCACATGCGCCTGACTAGTGGGAACTGGAGAGGACAGGAAAACCGAATGCAGCAGCGCTCTCTCAGGAACAGCTGCGAGAGATGGGCGGGGACAGGGGAACCTATAAAAGCAGGTTTTGGCGGGAGTGCAGTGAGAGAGCGAGTGAGTGAGCAGACAGCCTTTGGAAGCGATGGTGGGCGTGAGTTTGGAGAAGGCAAGTAGGATGCGGTGTCCATTTGCACTTTGCAGAAGGCTAGCGGGGGAAGGAGGACAGTTTGGACTTTGGAGAAAGGGAGAGAGAGAGAGAGGAAGGAAGGAAGGAGAGGAGGAAGGAAGGCCGTGCATCACTGGGCAGATGCACGGCCAGGCCTGTCGTGGTGACGCCAAAGCCAGCCAGCCCTTGTGCGGGAGTGTGGGGGGAGTCAGCTACCCCTGAGCACCACGCCTGCCTCCCTTCAGGCTCCCTCAGCCTCTCCACCCCTCCAGGCTTGGGCTAGTCAGATTCCCCCCAAGGGCAGTGCTGCACACGTCCCTGGCCAGCCCTCCTCCTCCATCCTCCTCCTCCTTCTGTGGGCCGACCACGGCTTACCCAGCTGGGCTGTGCCTCTTCCCGCACGTGTCCTCAGGTGAAGGAGCTGGGCAGCTACAGCTCTCACTCCCCTTTGGCCTCCATCTGCCCAAGGCCCAAGCTCGGCATGCCTGGCTGGCCGGCAATGGGCTGGAGAGCACCAGATGACAGCAGCTGCCCTGGGATGAGTGGTAGGTGGGGTGGGTGGTCCCAATGTTCACAGGGGAAGAAGCAGTGAGGAGGCTCCACAACCAGCTCAGCCCAGCCCAGTTCCGGCCGCCAGGGAAGAAAATCATCGTGAGACACTCTTCTGTTTTATTTATTTTTCCTTGTCACTGCACCCAAGTCATCAGCTGAGCAAGACACCCTCCTGGCCACTGCCCCACCCACCAGAGACTGGATCTCCGCTAACCCTGCCCAGCCCCCACAGGCATCCCTCCCCAGGAGCAACATCAAGCCAGCTACACCCACCCTGGCCATGCTCACCCAGTCTGCCATGACCACCATAGCCACACCCACCCAGTGGGCTACTCCCACCCAGCAGGCCATGTCCACCCGGCACCCAGTGATACATAAGTGGGTTTGGGTTGCAGTTTGGGCACTTGGTCTCTAAAAGGTTTGCCACCACTGGAATACTGCATCCAGTTTTGGTCATCACAATATAAAAAAGATGTTGAGACTCTGAAAAGACTGCAGAGAAGACCAACAAAGTTGATTTTGGGGCTGGAGGCTAAAACATATGAAGAAGGGTTGCAGGAATTGGGTATATATAGTCTAGAGCAGTGGTTCCCAAACTTTTCTATACCCCGCACCCCTAGAACGCTTCTGATATATTCTCGCACCCCTTACAAAAGTTTGAAATAACAGCAACGAATTATGCATATACACTATAATTTTGAAAACCCAAGTTTTTGCACCCCCTGGAATATCATCTCACACCCCTATTTGGGAACCCCTGGTCTAGTGAAAGGAAGGACTAGGGATGACAGGATAGCAATGTTCCAATATCTGAAGGGCTGTCACAAAGAAGAGGGGGTCAACCTATTTTCCAAAGTACTGCAAGGCAAGGCAAGGAGCTATGGATTGAAACTAATGAACAATACCAGCAGGAGAAATTTCCTGACAGTGAGAACAGTAAACAAGTGAATGGCTTGCCTTCAGAAGTTGTGGGTGTTTTATGTGGATGCTTCCTTACTGGAGGCTTTCAAAAAGAGACCGGACAGCCGTTTGTCTGAAATGGTAAATAGTCTCCTATTTGATCAGGGGGTTGGACTATAAGATCTCCAAAGTCCCTTCCAACTCTGTTATTCTGTATTCTGTAATGTGTTTTTTTTAAAATCCCAAAGTTTATATTTACAGTTTTAACATTTACTTGTCAATAATAAAATGAATGCATTTCAACATGCTAAGTTGCCATGAAATTTCACAAATAGAACCTTGTATACAAGTTGAGGAAAATAATCTTAACTTGTTGAATGGAGTTATTTAACAATGCTTCAACACTTTCAAAATATATACAATAAAATGGAAAACATTGCTTCAAAGAGGACAAATAATACAATGTGTGCAGTTGTTGTCATATTGGCCCACCAAATTTAACATGTTAAAAACAAAATATAAAATATCATATATTGCTTTTAAAGTGTATCTTCTGTGATATATTTCCTGTGACCTCTTCTTCACACGCAGCCTGCTTTTCAATTCGAAAATAAATAATAATGAGATAAGGCCTAAAAAACTACAACCTGTAACAAAGTGTTTGATTCCAAGCATTATCTAAAGCAGGGGTGTCAAACTCAATTTCATTGAGGGCCACATCAGCATTGCGGTTGCCCTCAGGGGGCCGGGTGGGTATGGCCAGGGTAGGCATGGCCTACTGGGTGGGCGTGGCTAGAGTGTGTATGGCCTACTGGGTGGGCATGGCCAGCTATACATCGTTCGCATCAAGGGTGCCTATGGGGACCTGGGCAGGAGTGGGACAGATCTGAGGGTCTCTGGCAAGAGGGTCTCTAGGCCAGGGCCAAGGCAGTGGGGGCCGTTCCCTCACTGTTTCCAGGATGGCTTCACGGGCCACATGAAACCACTTCGTGGGCCGGATCCGGCCCCCGGGCCTTGTGTTTGACATGTCTGATCTAAAGTAACCACACTCTTTATTAACTTACATTATTTCTCCTTGCACTCCAGACTCAGGCATTCTTCATTTTTACAGTTGTTTTATTTTGGAAAAATGCTGAACCATACACTGTGACTAACAAGTATTCCTTTAAAATAAACTGCATGCTTGGAAAAAGCTTTTTCACTTAGTATTTCCAACTTCCCAGCAGACATCTGTAATTCTCCTAACATGTTACACAATAGAATAATGGCCAGAATTGTACATTTATGATGCTCAAAACTATAAGAAGGTTGTATAATGGTATTATGTTGTCCAAGCCCTGTCAGAGAAGGAGAATCAGCTTGATGTACTCAAGCACAAACCATCTGCCAGAGTAATAAACTGAAATTGCCTGAAAAATTGCTTGAACATCATCAGTGATCCCAATCTTTCAATAACTATTGAGAAAGACATATTGTGGATGTACTTTCACTGACTTGACGCCCTTAGCTACTGCAAACACGTCTATCGAACAGATACTTCCAGGAAATGTTTTCTCTCTGGAAATCTTAGAGTGCTATGGACATGTTTGGAAGTGTGTCACAATCTTATGCTCAGCGCTCGATGCCCCAATACACTAAAAATGCTGCAAACAATTGAAAACATCATATCCTATGTCAGAAAAACTAGAATATATGTAAATTATAAAGTGAAGCATTACAAAAACTTTAGACTATGATCTGTTGGCAACATCTTAGCTCATTCTCTATATTATCATTATTTATTTATTTGATAAATTTATACAGCCACTCACCTGTAGTGGCACTGTAAAAGAGAACTGTATGTCAAGGAGTGTAATCACATATTTTGATTTCTCCCTCCTGTTAACGAAAATTCTAGATGTTTAACAGTTCATCCTGAGCTAATCTGCTTGCTTTCGCTGTTGCTTGTTGAATAAGAAAGTGGGGAAGGCTAGAAATCTTCACGCAGTTGTAAAGCACTGGGCTATCTACAGTATAAAGTTTCCAGAGTTATGCACTATCCCAGGGGTGTCAAACTCATAATGTCACATGACGTGTCGTGACGTATCACGACTTATTCTCCATTGCCAGCAATGGGGTGTGCATGGCTTTGGCAAGATGCATCTGGCTCGCAGGCTGGCAGTTTGACACCCCCTGCACTATCCAGTTAATGACCTTCAGTCTCATTGCAAAGTTATAAGGGTTGGGGCCAGATTTGAATAAAAACCCTTAGTACTGAGCTTTGAATGCTGAGCTTCAGCACACGTTTGAGTGTTCAGTGCTATTTATTTATTTATTTATTTATTTATTTATTTATTTATTTATTTATTTATTTATTTATTTGTTTTATATACCGCCCTTCTCCCGAGGGACTCGGGGCGGTGTACAGAGCAACGTATGTATACAGTTAAACAATAGTAAAAACAAATAAACCCCAAAAGCTGTCAGGCCAGGCCGGCCTGTTGGAACAGGTAAGTTTTTAAGTCGCGCCGGAAGGTGCGGAGGTCGGGGGCCATCCGGATATCGGTAGGCAAGCTGTTCCAGAGGGTTGGCGCACCCACTGAGAATGCCCTCCCCCTGGGGGCCACCAGCCGGCATTCTTTGACCGGTGGCACTCTGAGGAGGTCCTCTCTGTGGGAGCGCACAGGACGGAGCGGTGTTGACGTTGGCAGTAGGTGCTCCCGTAGGTATTCCGGACCCATGCCATGTAGGGCTTTGTATGTCATCATTAGCACCTTGAATTTCACTCGGAAGGCAACCGGAAGCCAGTGCAGCTCACGGAGGAGAGGTGTGATATGGGAGTATCGGGAGGCTCCCAAAAGTGTTCGTGCAGCTGCACTCTGCACCAGCTGAAGCTTCCGAGTGGCTTTCAAGGGCAACCCCATGTAGAGAGCGTTGCAGTAGTCAAGGCGAGAGGTCTTTGGGATCTCTCTACTTTTGTTATTCGGGCTCCGAACAGATGAAGGGAGATCATTTTTCTTGGTATATTATGCTGTTATGTTTCTGTTTACAGCTCTCTGCTAAAATTATTAACAAAGTTTAAACTCTCCTTACCTTTTAGTTTGTTCATTGACTCTAGATCCTCAAAGAGCCAATTGTCTGGCTCCTGACTCGTGTACATATATAAGAACACAAAACAATATAACAAAAAAATTAAAAACATCTGTGGCAGAGCACCATCAATTTCCCTTGTACAACCATTTTGCAAGTTGTATACCAACATTAGTGGATCCCCAGGCCAAGTCTTCAGACTCTTCCAGAAGACCAGCAAAGATAAGGCCACTCTGACCTCTGGGGGAATGACATTCCAAAGGGTGGGTGTTGAGGCAAAAAAGGTCTGTCTTCTTGGGTCTCAATAGATGACATTCCTTTTTGGATAGGAACCACAGCACGCCCTTCATGCCAAGCTTGATGGGATAGATAGATTTGATCAGGGAGAGCCAGTCCCTCAAATAATCCACATTACAAAATGCTTATTTCAATTTGCCAGATTTCTAAAATTTAATTAGCCTGCATTATATCCCCAAGTTGGAACTAAAATGGCATCATCTCTATTAAGAAGCTCCATAAAACCTCTTTCTTTCAATGGTTTAGTTTCCTTTAATGGTAATGTTTTGGAGACAATTTGTGTTTCAAAGTGGATTTGTCTGTTAGATTAAATTTTAATTCATTCAGTTTGCTCTGAGTAAATATTTATGTTCTCTCTGAGGCACACATGAGTAAACTGAAGAATTTTGGAGGAAACCTAGCCAGTATGTTGAATATTGTCTCACCTCCTTTCTTATTGTACATGGTATTTTGGCCAGAGAATGTTATTGTAAAAATGGGTCTCTTAAAATCAATATCAACATTTTCCTCTGAACTTTGCGGATTTTTTTACACTTCCAACTTATAATTCTAGGGCTTTGATAAGCTACTGTACAGGACACAGATTTTTTTTCAAGTTTGATACTTTGATATACTATAATTTTTTTTAAAATGGTTCTTGCTTACTTCCTGGCCAGGGCAAATACTATGCACATTGATTATTGATCTCATGTGATTTAATTTAATTTAATGCACCTTCTAAACCTGATAGAGATAATTTCATCTTGCTAGCTTCTTTTGCTCTTCTTTACATAGAACAGACCATCCATGCCCAGTTGTAGTAAATGAAGCCAGCCTTAAACGAATTAAATGGAATGATCAAATGAGCTGTGCTGTTGTAGCTGTTTGGGTTCTTCAGTTCAGTTAGGTCCTCTGGAAGTAATGATCTCAGCAGCAATATGCATTAGATAGGTGCAAAAAGCTTCTATCTTTCTGATTACCAAACTATAAAATTGTATTGTTTTTAGCAATTATTGTATGTCACCATTTATCATGAAATAAATTATTAATTTGATGAACAAATAAGTAAACTTTCCTTGTGAGGACCAGCAATAATAACCAAAACTCTTTTGACAACGATCCATTAAAGACTAGCTTTGTTTTGTGGGCCGTTTTCTGTAATTTCTTTTTTTAAAAAATGATTATATGTCCTCACTTTGGGTGTCAGCGCTGCTAACATCGAATGTTATTGCTTGACAAGAGATGAAGAAGTATCCATTTCATATGTTAAACTTGTGTATTGCTTTAAGAGATTGAATTTAAGGTTGGGAGTGGGGACGAGTAGGATTGTACTTTCAAGGCCATCTCTAACTAAAGAAGATAAGACCTTGGCAGGTTTTCTAATGGAAGGGAAACTGATTCTTTAAATTGATTGGAGAATATGATTAATGACAAAATTAGAAAGGTGGAGAATTGTGTTTTAATATATTATGCAAGGGGTGGAGATTTCAAATTCCAGCTTCCTTTGAGCAAGAATTTGCTGGTGTATTAGGCTAATAAAGGACTTTTAAGGTAAACAATGCCTCAGAGTCACTTGAATAGCCCATACATCAGAAACTTGACATCGGGATTGTTTGAACAATGAAAATATGGGATAAAAATTATAAATAGACCAATAAATAATTTTAGATGGGCTTGTTGAAGGGGCATCAGTGGCTTTGACTGCCAAATTAAGTCATTTGATAATTAAGTAATTAGCCACACATAAATTGGTAACCTAGGACTATCTAGGATAGTTAGATCATCTATGGTTTATTGTAATGCCATTATGATATCACAAGTTATTTATTTATAATTTATATTTCCTATTTCTTAACTACCCATCTTCCACAGAGAGGAGTTCTGGGCAGCGTACAATATAATCAATAAATTTAACAATAAAATCAGAATTAATTTTGGGGCTATTTGTTTAATTTTTTTTTAACTTTTGTATTGTTGTTTTTATTGTTGTTAGCTGCCCTGAGTCCTTCGGGAGATAGGGCAGCATATAAGTCCCAAAAATAAATAAATAAATAATAAATAAAATTAATAAAAATAACATTATGACACGCGATAGAAGGCATATCTATGGGAGTGAGTTTGGATATGTTTTCTTATAAGGAATTACTTAGATTGGAAGGGAATAATTGGCAACTTAAATCATTAGATGAGTTAAAACAAGAAAACATAAGTTACTCTTGGTTTCAATATACCCAATTGAAAGCCAGGTGGAAGCTGGATCAGAAGGTTGGCATCACAACTACAGATGAAAACTTAGTAAAACAAATTAGAGATTTAAATCGTGCGCATATAAAGAGGATATACAATGTTTTAATTGAATTGGATTCGGAAATGGAATTAGTTAAGGATTGTATGATAAAGTGGGCACAAAATATCCAGGAACCAATTCCGTTGGATATTTGGGAGGTAATCTGGGTTAGAAATGTTAAATTTACTCAGGCTCAAAATTTAAGAGAAAATTTTTATAAAATGTTTTATAGATGGCATTTGGATCCCAAAAAGTTGTCTAACATGTATCCTAACCTACAGTCTAAATGTTGGAGATGTGGTAGTTTAGAAGCCACCTATTTTCATATGTGGTGGACTTGTAGAAATATAAAAGCTTTTTGGATTAAAATTTGGTGGAACATTCAAAAGATTTTTAAGAGAAAGTTTTCTCCACAATTGTTTTTATTGGGTATTGTTGTAGATTGTGATACTAAAGAAACCAATCTGATGTTGAATTTGATAACAGCAGCACGGTTACTGGTGGGACAATACTGGAAGAAGGATAGTTTGCCTACTATAGAAGAATGGGTACTTAAGGTATCGAATCTTGCAGAAATGTCTAAGATTTCTGCTTATTTGAAGGATCATTCACACAAAAGATATATTTCAGTTTGGAGGAGATGGATAGATTATATTCAGAACAAATATGGGACTAAAAAGTTCCACTTAGCTTATGAGTAGATTTTAGAGAGATATTGTTATTAATCTTAGTATTAATAACAATGCAGTTCACAGAGCAAAAGTGTTCTATGTGCCATACTTTGGGCACCCAGTATGACTCTCATGGCCACATTCTGCACCAACTGAAGCTTCTGGATACTCTACACGCCCCATCTACAGCGTGTTGCAATAGTCCACTTAGAAGATGATCAGGGCATGAGTGACCAAATGGAGGGCTCCCCTGTCCAAGAAGGCATGCAACTGGTGCACAATGTGGAGTTGGGCAAAGGCCTTCCTAGCCCCAGATACCAGCTTCTCTTCAAGCAGGAGCCGTGAGTCCAAGAGAACCCCCAGGTTATGCACTGCCTGGGGTAATCTAACCCTATTCAGGACCAAAAATGATAAATGTCTGGATAAAGAGGGATGTGATGATATCCTAAACAGTTACTTAGGCCCATTACTGAAGAAAAGAAACTGGCATAGTTTACACAATACCACTAGGAATGAAACCATATTTTTTATCATCCTATTATCTATGCCATGCCATACCCTTTCATGGCATGTCTCGGATGTACAGTATGCAAAGTCTCGGATGTACAGTATGCAAAGATGGGGGTTCAGAAAAACCTATTTGATAAAGCCCTATCTTTTTTTTATACATGTGTTGCCTGCATGAAAACACTACACAGAACTGGGACTTCATTAGCATAGTCAAACCGTAAAATTTCTAAATCTGCCTATTCATTAAAACCTCTGGGAGACTTAAATGAAAAACAATTTTTAAAACCCAAACATTGAATATTAAAAGACAACTAGACTAAAGAAGAGAAACCAAATCAAATTACTATAATTGTTGGTGGTGGTGCCTCCAAGTTAGTATTGACTTTTGGTTACTGCCTGGACAAATCTCTGCACTTCTTCTGGCAAAATTTCAGAAGTGGTTTGCCATTGCCTCCTTCCTAGGGCTAAGAGAGAGGGACTGGCCCAAGGTCATTCAGCTGGCTTTGTGACTAAAGTGGAGCTAGAACTCATGATCCCCAGGTTGCTAGTCTGTTGCCTTAACCATTACAATATCAAACCAAAATTACTCTACTTTCCCAATCCTTAATATAGCAATAGGATCCTGGCTCAGAGATGTAGGAAGAGTTAGATGTTAATGGGCTCCCCAAAAACTAGCAGGGTCAAAGAAATATGAACCTCAGAGTTGGGGATATTATTTTTTGAGGACGGCTGTGCCCCAACTTTATAATTTCTGAAAATATGAAACTAAATGCAGGTTTATAAATGTTTTATAATATGGGCTTCATGAGACTTAATAAGCTATCTTCACCCTCTGTTTATATTAGTACCATTCAGAAATTTAGCTAAGAACAGTTGGAGACGGTTTGTGGCATTTTGCAAATGGGTCCTCAAAAGATGTCTCTGGATTTCACCAATTTATTCTGGTCTCATCTTCCAGTTAAATATATTTCACTCCTAAGTGTTTTAAAAGCAAACATATTTGACCCAGAGCCCTTGGAAACCAATTACTTCTAAAGATGTACAGTGCCAAAAGAGTCTCAGCTTGCCTCAGTGTGAAAAGCATGATACCGGAGGCTACTTGTTTAATTCAACAGGAATGTGGTGAGGTCTCTCGTTTCATAGGGAGAACTATAGATTGTCTTCTACACAGTGCTTTTTTTGTAAAAGAAAAAGGTGCCGGAACTCACAGACGTCATACAACCCTCCTTGCCTACCCTACAAGGTTCCATCCAAAAAAGGTGCTGGAACTCCGTTCTGAGCGTTCTATGAGGAAAAAAGCCCTGCTTCTACATATTGTTGTGATTCAGAAATAAGATTTTCTTTCTTTATTAAAAAATATTGATAGCCAAGTCCATAGCCAAGTAGAAACTGTAAAAACTAATACTTTGACATGATCCCAAATAGTTTCATTATTTGTAAATCTACGTGTTCTGTGTAATTATCTTGCCCTATCCGTATGTTGCTGAAAGGGAACATGAAAGGGAATATGAGGCACATTCAGATTAATGCTATCATCAGAACTCATATTTGTTGCTGTTAATAATTTTTAACAATAATACAGAGGATATACTCCTGTCTCTAGTGTAGTTAAGGGACGCGGTGGCTCAGTGGGTTAGGACGCTGAGCTTGTCGATCAGATGGTCAGCAGTTTGGCAGATCGAATCCCGAGTGCCGCGTAACAGAATGAGCGCCTGTTACTCGTCCCAGCTTCTGCCAACCTAGCAGTTTGAAAGCAGGTAAAAATGCAAGTAGAAAAATAGGGACCACTACGGTGGGAAGGTAACAGTGTTCTGTGCGCCTTTGGCGTCTAGTCATGCTGGCCAGATGACCACAGAGACATCCTCAGACAAGCGCTGGCTCTTCGGCTTTGAAACGGAGATGAGCACTGGCCCCTAGAGTTGGAAACGACTAGCACGCATGCACGGGGGAACCTTTACCTTTACCTTTAGTGTAGTTAATGGTAACTCCTGTCAATTATAAGTTCATCTTGAGACTGGAAGACTTTCAGAATGTTAAAGGTTTCCAAATCAGCCTAAAGGAACATTTTATCTTATCTCAGTGCAGGATAATGAATTTTATTTATGTATTCATCTAGTTTAGAATCCTGCCTTTCATAGGAGTGGCTCTGGATGATGCAGAATTATAGATCTTTGAGATATATGATTTGTGTTGACTTTTTGATTCTTTAATTATCACATGTGAGTGTGGGGATCAAAAAAAAAGATGTTTTAAAAAATGAACTTAGGAAGTACAGCTATAAAGTTCCTTTACAGAGCAGGTACAATTATATTTGTCAGAATTCTAATATGATTGATAGAATTTTCTTTCCTCTGGGCAGTCATTACTGAACAGCTTTAGATATTGTGCCTTTCAGTATACAGTATGTGCAGCTGTGAGATATATATAAAATAAATCATATCAGAGGCTTAAAAAACTGCAAGAATGAAAATAATGATAGAAAGAGAATAATGACTTTGATGACCATAACAGAAGTTAGAACCAGGGCTTTTTTTCTCATAGAACACTCAGAATGGAGTTCCGACACCTTTTTTGGATAGAACCTTGTAGGGTAGGCAAGGCGGGTTGTATGACATGTGTGAGTTCCGGCACCTTTTTCTTTTACAAAAAAAGCACTGGTTAGAGCTAATACTATTTAATACATTAAAGAGATTTCCTTTCTAGGAATATAACTGCTAAATCACAATGCCACAAGCAATCTGCAAACCCTGACTAAGGATACTATAAACAGGACAGCCCAATGTCTTCTCAAGCAAAGTATCCCAGACCTAAAGTGCTGTTACCAGATTACTTGGGTAACACTTGAAACACCTTGTGTTGTCCACACTGGCACTTTCTTGCTGGCATGGCTTTTATATTATTTGTTATCTGCTTTAATTCAGGGAAATACTTAGAATCCACTAGGGCAGGAATCTCCAACCTTTCCAGCTTTGCGGACCAGTAGGTGGGGACAGGGGCGGTCCCATGCAAGGAGTGGGTGGGCATGCCCACCACTTGCACAAATGGATTTTCCTGCACTCAAGCAAGTGCCCACCACTTGCGCAAATGGAGCTTCCTGTGCTCACCAAGCGCCCGCCATTCGCACAAATGGAGCTGCACACACCACACAATCGTCTGCCATTTGCACAGCCTGGGGGTTGGGTACTCCTGCACAATGAGGCATATTTTCCAAAGGAACGATATTGTTACTCTAGTCTTCTTTATCCTCAGTTCTCTGGTCTCTGTAATTGCTCTTGAATTTGGTTTCTAGGAAGCTGTGATATCTGTGCATGCAAAATGGATGGTCTAATTGAATTCCACAACCGAATCATCACAAATAATGGTTTCTTCCATACCGTCTTTGACTAAAACCTGTTTACAATTCCTGAATAGTATATTGCAAACAGTGCCTAGGTTTTTGAGATTTTTTTTCCTTTTTGTATATTTAAGTAAAAGATGGAAGGTTAGAAAATAGCCAGTAACAATAAAGGAGAATATTTGTAGCTCATAGTTGAAATTAGGGGTCCTTGGTGCTCTCTAAGTTTAGTTGTTTTGCCAACATTTCATTACCCAAAATGGGTTGCATCATAGATGCTACTCAGACTAGCATCAGACTAGCACTAATGATGTTACCTAGTTTGGGTAATGAAATGTCTTTAAGAAAACAACCAAGGACACCTCAAAATAGCCAGTGTCTACATTATTCTAAGTTTATGAATAAAGGGAACAGAAAAGACTAACATTGTGAATCAAAAGTGACATCATTTTCCTAGACCCATTACCCTGGAATACAGTAGGTAACTTGAACAGTATATCCTATTTTTAGCTGGCAGAGCTTCTCAAGAATTCCTTTAATGCTCTATTTCTCCCAATTCTTGAGCTCTTGGATGACAATAATCATCTCATTTTGATTGTTAAAAAGTAGCAGATTTCATGAAATGTCACATTTTCTTGATAGGTTCTTTGATTTTGCTAGAGTGCACTTTCTTTAGTTTTGAAAATGGCAAAATGTTGTTTTGAAGGATAATAAGCACAGCTTCACATATATTTTTAAAATTATGAACAAGCTTTTTCTTTCTTTCTGTAGAACCAAGTAGTTTTCTGTTTCCAGGAAACACGTGTAATAAATGCATATTTTTCTCAAGAGATTCTTACCTGAAGGTTAGAATAAATGAAAATATTATTTTATCTTGTTCTAAATAGCCAATTTTCCCAGCTTATTTTCCCAGCTTATTTTCCCCCATGCAAAGTACAGATTTTATTAGCGAAAATATCCATTGAACAGCCATTGTAAATACTTAAGAAAAGAGCTTTAAAAAAACTATTTTGTTTTCTTAGATTCTTTGCCAGAATGAATACTGGATGTTGAGTCAAATACTTAAGAAAAGAGCTTTAAAAAAAACTATTTTGTTTTCTTAGATTCTTTGCCAGAATGAATACTGGATGTTGAGTCATCATAAAAAAATACTAAGATTCTCCACAACGCACTTTAAGCAGTGACCTATTTTTAAATGTAAAAATACAATTCTCTAATCATGACTTTTTAACATCTTCCTTCTTTATGTAGAACTACAATTGTCTAAATGATGATGCATTCCACAGATAACAGAAACATATTGCACAAGTACGGAAAAGAAAGGAAAACCTAATGATTTTAAAAAGCATTTTCCTTCACAAACAATGCAACACTGAAGATGATAATATGTTCTGTTTAATTTTCTTCTCTTTTGAAGAAAGAAGTATCATTCAACTAATGTTTAAATATCTACATTCTCTGTCTAAACTTGGGGTTAGTCTAAATCAGGGGTCCCCAACCCCTGGGCCATGGACCAGTACTGGGCCGTGGCATGCCAGCAACTGCTCCGCACAAACAAGGAAAGCCCCATCCACAGGATGCAGGCAACGCACAAAACCACGCCCCCTCAGGTCCGTGGAAAAACCTCTCTCCACATAACCGGTCCCTGGTGCCCAAAAGGTTGGGGACCTCTGGTCTAAACAATAGCTTAGAAAACTCTGGTTAGTGGAAGACATAATTTCTGCATTGGTCCAGGGAATGAATGTCCTGCATCAATGGGCAGACAGATGGGAGCAGACAGTATCAAAAGTATGGTGATTGTATTGCAACCAGCACAAAAGTGGGCAGATACATTCCAAACAGAAACAGAAAAGGAGTTATGTTCCAAATAGTAAACAAGACTTGTAATGTATCTACGTATGTATGTATGCATGCATGCATGCATGTATGTATTTCCCATCTTTTATGTTCTTATAAATAACTCAAAGCAGCATTATTTTTATATTTTTATATAAATAAAATTATTATTATTATTATTATTATTATTATTATTATTATTATTATTATTATTATTATTTCTTCCTCCTCCTATTTTCCCCTCAACAACCACTCTGCGACGGGAGTGGCAGGCCCAAAGTCACCCAGCTGGCTTTCATGTCTCTGGTTTCTACTCTGGTACCTTAACCACAAGATCAAATTAAATAAAGTAACTTATTGTGTAAACAGTCTCAAGAGATACATGACCCATCTCAAGGGAACTTACTGATACTGTAATAATACACATAGTGTAAATACTCTGCAAGACCATTGCTGTATATATTAAGATAATCAAATTATACCATACTTTACTCAGGAAATTAGGTAACACTTTCAATGAAGTAATCTATATTTTGCCTTAACACTCCCCCATATGGTAATACTGAGATCCATTCTTTAATCAATGCCCCCTACTAATAGAAAATGTCAAGGAGTAAGTATATTTTATTTTGGCATTGTATATCAAGATTGTTCCTTAGATAATAGGTCGCAAAAACTCATGCAAAACTAATTAAATGTCTTTAAACTTGGATTGTGAATGTAGGCAATTCTGATTGCTTTATATTTATGTTTGTAAGTCCTTTATCATTTAAATTTTGAAATCTAAAGATATTTTCATTCATAAAGCTTAATTACTTTACATGTCAATCACATTCCCTTTAAACCATGCAAAGGAAACTTTAAATAAACTCAAAATATATTTTGAACCACAAAGGTTTTTTTTACACTTTGTAATATGACTACAATCCATGTAGGCTAGAATGTTCATTCAGATCACAAGGACTTTTTATATCAAATTTAAATAATTGAACCAAATAGTATATTGAAACTAATAAGCTAACTTTTTTATACTGACACTGTTTTAAAAACTGAATAAACAATTGGGAAAATTATCACACATAACTTTCCTACATCTATTCCACATTTTCTTGAATCCATGCCATGATAATCAATGAATGGTTAGTAGCAATTATACATGTAACAATTAACTACATGTTTATGAGTGATAAATGTATTGAAATGTATGAAAACTGAAAACAATCATATTATATTTATAGTTTTAAGGCATGTACAGGCTACTTTTTTTTACCTGGAAGATCACTTGTTTGCGTTATTATTTATCATAATAATCCATCATGGGATTTGTGCTGAATGTTTCAGTTTCTCTCTTTCTTGGGAATATTGGTGTTTTAAATTGGGAAGATTTAATGCACTTTGGGGCATATTTTTACAGCAATAAGAGGGAGGGGAAAGAAAGAGTAAAAAAATGAGTTATTTGTTGCTAAATGATGGGAAAGGATAGAAGGGATGGTGGTAATACTACAATTCTAGAGTTCTGGTTTGAAAGGAATGTATGTGGCATGGAAGAAGAGCACCACAAGCTTGGGCACCAATAACAGAATTGGAAGGGACCTTGGAGGTCTTCTAGTCCAACCCCCTGCACAAGCAGAAGACCCCATACCATTCTGGACAAATGGCTGTCCAATCTCTTATTAAATACATCCAGTAATGAAGCACCCACAACTTCTGAAGGCAACCTGTTTCACTGGTTACTTTTCTCATTGTCAGAAAATGTCTCTTTAGTTCTAGGCTGCTTCTCTCCTTGATTAGTTTCCATCCATTGCTTCTTGTCCTGCCTTTCTGGTGCTTTGGTAAATAGGTTAACCTCCTCTTCTTTGTGGCAGCCCCTCAAATAATGGAACACTGCTATCATGTCACCCCTATTCCTTCTTTTCACTATACTAGACATACCCAATTCCTGCAACTGTTCTTCATATATTTTAGCCTCCAGCCGCCTAATCATCTTTGTTGCTCTTCTATGCACTCTTTCCAGAATCACAACTTCTTTTTTATACTGTGACAATCAAAACCGGATGCAATATTCCAAGAGTGGTCTTACCAAGGCATTATAAAGTGGTACTAATGCTTTACATAATCTTGATTCTATCCCTCTATTAATGCAACCTAGAATTGCATTGGCTTTTTTGGTGGCTGCAGCACACTGCTGGCTCATATTTAAGTGATTGTCCAGTAGGACTCCAAGATCCCTCTCTCAGTTACTGCTATTGAGCCAGGTTCCACCTATTTTATACCTATACATATTAGGATATGCACATACTAACTGTACAATAGTAGGATCAATCGTGACCAACAGAAACTGTGCTGCACTCATGATGCATCCATTAATTCATTCCATGGGCAAAATCCCAACTAGTGAATTAAAACATTTTTTTAGCCATAGTTAAAGCAAATCATCATCTGGCAACATGTAATTTCGCTGAAACAATATACAGCAAAGCCTAAACTCATCAATATCATTTTGGTAAAAGTTACAGCTGACAGTGCTATAAATAGTCTGATCATATGTCCCAGTTTATATCTGTTGTCCTGGCATCCCAGCTGATTTAGCATTGTCCCAGATTTTCATTGCTTAATGAATCATTATTATTTATAGTAGTTACAGGCAAAGCTAGGCCAGCACTACTAGTCCAGCATGTTGTCTTCTTTGAAGAACGAAAAGCAAGTCAGGTACTTTCAACCCACTGTACTTCCATTGAGATCCTTCCGGCAGCTGTTGCCTTTTTTCATGCAGCAGTCAGTTTATGTGCCTTGAAATTTTGCTTTAACTGGGGGCTAAACCATTGACCCCAGTTCTGAATTATTCATTTGACATGGCTGGGAGGACAAATTAGGTAGTCAACCTAGCTCTAGGTCACTAGTGGTGATCCTGTCTTTGATTAGGAAACTTTGATGATTACAAGTCATTAATTACAAGAAACATTAAAGTAACATTATAGTTATCTAAAATGAAAAGGAATTTCAATTTAAAACAATCTTTCCACAGAGGGAATTTAAGAATGTATATATTCATTATATATTCAACCCTACATATACCTTAGCCAATGGATCTCAATGGAAGGTGATACAATACAGTAAAGGAAATTGAACAGCGTATTAAATGTGGCTAGCAGGCATTTGGCAAGCTAAGCATACTTTTTCAAAAACAATCTCCCAATATGTCTGAAGAAAACAGTTTTCAATCAGTGTGTGCTACCTGCTCTAACCTATGCCACTGAAACATGGACACTAACCTCACAAAAGGTATGAGTGGCACAAAGAACCATGGAAAAGTACATGCTCAGCATCACAAGACAAGATATAAAAACCTGCACATGGATTAGAGAACAAAGGAAAGCATATGATGCCATCAAGAGAGTAAAAGAAATGATATGGAAATGGAAATGGTCACATAGCAAGAAAAACTGATGGCAGGTGGACCAAGGCAGTCATAGAATGGATCCCACTTGATCAAAAGCATCAAAAGCATCCACGAAGGAGACCTAAAACAAGATGGATCAATGACATCCATAAGTATTGTGGGCCCAGTTATCAAAAGGAAGCTCAGGACTGTATTGGTTGGAAACATGCGGAAGAGGCCTTCATCCTGCAATGGATAGACAATGGCTAAAATTGATGATGATATACAATTGCCTCTTTGCGATATTCTCAATTAATATATTTATTCATATTCTCAGTATTCTCAATATATTCTCTAATATATTCTCAATATATTAGAAAATATATTAATATTCTGTATGTTCTCAATTACATATATATTTATTTTGCTTCTTTGCTATGTTCTCAATTATTCAATGATGACTCTTTTATTTTAAAGATACATTATTTAAGAAAAATGTCTCTGGTCTTCCTTTCAGGTAAACCCAGCAATACGATTTCAGTTTTGTAATTGCCCATTCACTTTGAGACACTCGTCATTATCACAGTAGATTTTTAAACATATATGAAAGTAGAATTATAGAAATATTGAGCAAGAGACAATATGAATGACCAGGGCTTTTTTTTTCATAGAACGCACAGAACGGCGTTCTGGCACCTTTTTTCGCAAAAAAAAAAGTTCTCTCTATTGGCTTTTGAAAGCCTATTGGAGGGGTAAATCTTGGCTCTTTTTTATGACTCGTGGACTTCAACTCCCAGAAATCCTGAGCCAGCCACGCTGAGGGGAAAGAGAGAGGTTTCCAAGCTGAGCAATGCTGGCTCAGGAATTCTGGGAGTTGAAGTCCTTGAGTCATAAAAGAGCCAAGGTTGCCTACCCTGCACTGGAGGAGGACATTAAAATTATTTACAAGGTTACTTCTTTAGGAACTAAACTTTTAGAATCTAAAACAGCTAATTCAAAAAAGACAACAGGAAAGAACCTCACATTTTTCATCTGCTTCTGTCTTTTGGAAGGTAAAATTAGATAACAAAATAATCTATTTCCTATGTTAACATCTCTGCAATGAAATCAATAAAGGTAACAGGAAAGAAATGAGAAACATTTTTCTCAATGTAATATGTCTAATTTAGCTGATGCTAGGAAAAAAATAGTATCTTTTGTACACTCTTGAAAACTATTTTGAATCTATAACCATCTATTACAACTAAACCACTTTAAATTAAACAATTCTTAAGAATGAAATATTCTTAATTTGGACTTTACTTTTACTGTTTGGACTGTTGTGTATTTTGAAAAATAGATTATTTAGAATCTAGTTATGTTGCACTTCAGTCTTTAAATAATTAACCTAGTGTATACATAACAATATATGATGTTTTCCATGGTGAGCTTAACATCAATAACAACATTTATTAAAAAGGCTAAAATAATTTCTGGTGGTATTATCTGTACATTAAAATTTTGTTTAGTCACAATCTTTCACTTTTCACATTCTGGACAAGCAGTGGTCATGTATCCTAGCAAAAGATGTTACATATGTGCATCAGTGTAGTCAGTAGCATATGCCTTTTTAAAAATATCAAACATGCAAAGAAACAAAAATAAGTCCAAAATATCTGTATTACATCCAGAAATGCCAACTTTGCAACCAATATTTCTCATCCATAACTATGACACCCTAAGGATACCTGCATACATGCAAATGCTTCTCTGGGATCAGTAACGCAGCAGGGATTGCTTTTTTTCCTTCCAGTAACAGATTGCTGGGAAATACCAAACATGGCCTTGAGAATTCCAATGTTTGTTACAAATTTTTCTGGATGTGGTTGGAAAGAGGCTGTTTGGCGCCGGAGACCACTGCCACAGCTCTTGGTCGGGGTTCGGAGCAGCTCCGGGTGGGGCTCAGCACGGGCCATGGTGTGGCAACTGTGGGGAGGGGAATCCCTATGGTGGCTGTGTGGATGGGAATCCCCACAGCATGTGGCTCCAAGCCGCAGGGTCGGGGGTGCAAAGGACGGGCGGCAATGCCGTAGCAAGACACTGGCATCACTCCCAGTGACAGCACCTCTGAGTTCCGGCACCTTTTTTTTTATTTTAGAAAAAAGCACCATGAATGACAATCATTAGGCAAACATAGAACTCAAGGAGCCTTGGTGGAGCAGTGGGCTAATGCCTCCTTAAGTAACACCAACTGCCTGCAATTAGTGCAGGTTCGCATCCCACCAGGCTCAAGGTTGACTCAGCCTTCCATCCTTCCCAGGTAGGTCAAATGAGGACCCAGATTGTTGGGGGCAATTAAGCTGACTTTGTAAAAATGCCGCTTGGGGGGGGCGGCGAAAGCCCTAATAAGCAGGCATATACATAGAATGAAGGCTACTGCTAAGCTTGTAAGCCCCCTGAGTCTTCGGAGAAGGGCAGGATATAAATGGAATTAAAATAAATAAAAAATAAAAAAAATAAGTGGTTTAGCTGAATTTCCCTGCTTGAAAGGCTTTCTGTCTATCATTACGGCTGGAAAAGATCTCTAAATAAAATCCACCAATTTGTTGACCAGCTGTGCTCCAAGGATGCTACAAAAAACCCTCTCAAATTATTCTAGATAAGCAACATGTCCAGAAAGTTGCCAAACTACCGAGGCAATTTCACAAGTAGCTGAAAATGCAGAGGAGTTCATTGCAAATTTGGAATATAAACATTAACTTTTGTACTGTATTCTATTTGGACATTAACTTTTATTATGATGGTTTAAATATAAATCTCTCAACACAAGTGAAAGAAGAACGTGAAGAAAATCTGCAACTTTTAAAAAGACAGTTTGGGACTTTTTCTTTAAGGACATTAAGAAAGTTGAGAAATCTGTGATAAAAAGGGAGGCTTATAACTACTTGATAATTTTTCCAGAGAAGAAGAAGATTCTACTCCATGAAGGAGTGACTTAAACTTAATGAGTTAACTAGATCTAGGATGGATTTTTCTCAGTTTGATATTTGTAATTGAAAGAAACTCTTAATCTAAAATTTGAAAATTATATATATTGTATATAATTATATATATAAATTATGTAAATAAATAAATTGTAAATTATATAAATAAATTATATATATATATGCTTAAATAATTTTAAAGTATTCAAAATGTTCCTGAAAACGTATTTGAGAGTAGTTGTGTTAAGAGGAACTTAAAAAATGATGTAACAGTTTAAAGAAAACTTTGTGTTTTAAAAAAGATGTTTATAAAAGAAAGAAAAATATTTTTCTATAAGGGTAGTTTGGAGGGTGGGAGCTAAATTCAATACTGAAGTTCAAAGCCTGTACATTAAGAAGTTAAAGAAAAAGATATATTAGAAAGTTTTGATTCTAGAAAAGTGCTTAAAGAAAGTTTAGCATTCTTTTAAAAAGGGGGTGTGTGTGGAAAAAAGTGTATTTTTCCCAGTAAGGTCAAGGAAAGTATACAGTTAACTTTGTTAATAAAAATGGTGATAGTTTACAAAGATTATTAGGTGCAAATAGAAATACATACTATTTCCACAGCAAGGAAGATAAAACAAGAATAATTAAACTGATCATTCTATTTAAAGAGGAGGATATATCTGAATATGTTTTTCATTTGGGTACTACTTCTGGATTTTGTGCTTGTGATAAAAAAAATATGAACCTGACTTTGGTTTTGTCGATTTGATAGATTTGTCATTATGGAAACAGCTAGTTATATATTAATGTGTAAAAACAAAAAGTTGAGCCTGGAGTGTTTTTATCTTGTGCTGTGCTAAAAAGAATTGGAAGTCAATACATTTTTTTTCTTTTTTCCCTTGTACCTCACACCTTTTCTTCCCCTCTCCTTTTCCCTCCCTTAATTTCCTATTTCTATTTTTCTTTGTATATATATATATATGTGCAATCAGCCCAGGTTTGAATCTCAAAAGGGTATGGCTGACTGATGAAAACAAATAAGTTTGAAATGCATATCAGTCTCCCTTTAATTCTTTGTTAGCAATCTAAAAAATTTACACAAATATGAGCTGTCACTGTTGTGAGTACTGCCTGTGGATGGCCTTCGGTTAGGCCAAAACAGGAAATAAGATTTGTCCCATGTTTGGGGCCTAGCAAGGTAATCTAAATAGTTAACAAGCATTTAACATATATATACATATGCTTCTCCCAGAAGAAGGAAGCTGAAGCCACCAGCCTGAGGATGACGGATGGGATTCCGTCGAAACGTTGCTCCTACACCTTCAATTCTACGCGGGGAAAAACCCGAATGACCAAAGATCCATATATATATATATATATATATATATATATATATATATATATATATATATATATTTGTAGATTTTTTTTATTAGAGTTTTACAAAAACAAAATTTTACAATATATCCCCAAATCCCTCCCACCCCAAACCCGCCCACTTCCCCCCCACTTCCCAGAGCTAAATACAGGATTATAGTTACAATAATCATATTCTAAATAAAAATTATGCATAATATACAATTAACCAAATTCACAATGTGCTTTAACTCCCCTTTAACATAACTACAAACAACGTACCAATAACAATATCCCACTAAAATCTACTCATAAGCTAAATGGAACTTTTTAGTCCCATATTTGTTCTGAATATAATTTATCCATCTCCTCCAAACTGAAATATATCTTTCCTGTGAATGATCTTTCAAATAAGCAGAAATCTTAGACATTTCTGCAAGATTCGAAACTTTAAACACCCATTCTTCTATAGTGGGCAAACTATCCTTCTTCCAATATTGTCCCACCAGTAACCGTGCTGCTGTTATCATGTTCAACATCAAGTTAGTTTCTTTAACATCACAATCTACAACAATACCCAATAAAAACAATTGCGGAGAAAACTTTATCTTTCTCTTAAAAATCTTTTGAATGTTCCACCAAATTTTGATCCAAAAAGCTTTTATATTTCTACAAGTCCACCACATGTGAAAATAGGTAGCTTCTAAACTACCACATCTCCAACATTTAGACTGTAAATTAGGATACATGTTGGACAACTTCTTGGGATCCAGATGCCATCTATAAAACATTTTATAAAAATTTTCTCTTAAATTTTGAGCCTGAGTAAATTTAACATTTCTAACCCAAATTATCTCCCAGGTGTCCAACGAAATTGATTCCTGAATATTTTGTGCCCACTTTATCATACAGTCCTTAACCAGTTCCGTTTCTGAATCCAATTCAATTAAAGCATTATATATCCTCTTTATAAGTGCACAATTTAAATCTCTAATTTGTTTTACTAAATTTTGATCTGTAATTGTGATGCCAACCTTTTGATCTGACTTCCACCTAGCTTTCAATTGGGTATATTGAAACCAAGTGTAACATGTTTTCTTGTCTTAACTCCTCTAATGATTTACGGTAAGTTGCCAATCATTTCCTCGCAATCTAAGTAGTTCCTTATAAGAAACCATATCCATACTCACTCCCATAGATACGCCCTCTATCGCGTGTCCAGGAATTCCCCAAATTGGTATTTTAGAATTTAACTTATAATAATATTTTTTCCAGACACGCAATAAAGCACTTCTAAGAATATGGGATTTAAAAGCCCTGTCCACCTTCTTATCGTAGAGCAAGTATGCGTGCCATTTGTATACCAAATCCCATCCCTCAAGATGAAGTATTCTCTTGTTAGTTAAATTAAGCCAATCACTAACCCAGGTCAAGGCAACCGCATCATAATACAATTTCAAATTCGGCGCCTTGAGTCCCCCTCTTTCCCTGGCATCTTGTAAAATCTTAAATTTAACTCTTGGTTTTTTCCCCGCCCAAATAAATTTGTTAATACCCTTCTGCCATTGATCAAGGTTGGCATCCTTTTTCAATATAGGTATCATTTGAAACAAAAAGAGAAACTTTGGTAGAACATTCATTTTAACAACTGCAATTCTTCCCAGCAATGATAATTGTAATTTTTTCCAATTATTTAAGTCCCTTTGAACCTTCAACCATAGTGTTTCATAATTATTCTTATACAATTTTACATTTGAGGCTGCAATATATACTCCTAAATATTTAACCTTCTTCACTATTTCAAAACATGTTAATTTAGATAACATACAGATTTTCACGGGTATAGGTATGTAGGTCTTGGCATATTCGGGTCTTTTCCCATGTAAGATTGATAGTCTCTTGGCGACGTTTTCATGAGGTCCCACTCATCATCTTCAGGCTGGTGTCTTCAGCTTCATGCTTGTGCAAGCAAAGCGTGATCGGAGCTGCCGTCTCTCTATAAATATTGGTGGGGTTGTGTGTGGTGCTGGCTTTGGTAACCAGCCCGAGAGAGAGAGAATTAGTGCCAATTAGATCATGGAATATTCTTCTATGATGATCAGCATTTTGGACTAAAAACCAAGAATTTTTTGAAAATGACAGCAATTTTTTTTACAAATCACCTTCAAAGTTCACATAATAATAATAATAATAATAATAATAATAATAATAATAATAATAATAATAATAATAATAATAATAATAATAATAATACAGTTGAAAGGGACCTTGGAGGTCATCTTGTCCAACCCCCTGCTCAGGCAAGATACCCTATACCATTTCAGACAAATGGCTGTCCAGTCTCTTCTTAGAGACTTCCAGTGTTGGAGCATTCACCCCTTCTGGAGGCAGGTTGTTCCACTGGTTAATTGTTCCATCAGGAAGTTTCTCCTTAGTTCTAGGTCGCTTCTCTCCTTGATTAGTTTCCATCCATTGCTTCTTGTCCTGCCTTCAGGTGCTTTGGAGAATAGCTTGACTCCCTCTTCTTTGTGGCAGCTCCTGAGATATTGGAACACTGCTATCATGTCACCCCTCACCCTTCTCTTCATTAAACTACACATACCCAATTCCAGCAACCGTTCCTTATATGTTTTAGCCTCCATTCCCCTAATCATCTTTGTTGCGCTTATCTCTACTCTTTCTAGAGTCTCAACTTCTTTTTTACATCGTGGTGACCAAAACTGGATGCAGTATTCCAAGTGTGACCTTACCAAAGCATTGTAAAGTGGTATTAATACTTCACGTGATCTTGATTCTATCCCTCTGTTAATGCAGCCTAGCACTGTGTTGGCTTTTTTGGCAGCTGCAGGACACTGCTGGCTCATATTTAAGTCATTGTCCACTAGGACTCCGAGATTCCTTTCACAGATACTACTATTGAGCAAGATACCACCTATACTATATCTGTACATTTAGTTTTTCTTGCCTAAATGTAGAACCTTACTTTTTTCACCATTGAATTTTATTTGGTTAGATAGCGCCTGTTAAGTCATGGGCTCTGAACCGCATGGCCAAGATGGACGATGCAGGACAACAGGGTTCAGCATAACATTCTTTATTGATGAAGCACAGACTTGGCAAACAAAGGGGCAACTGCCCCTCTTATATACCTATCCAGGTATACTTGGAACCAATTGTCCGGATTTCCCGCCAAAGACTGCCCTGCCAATCCTGACAGGGCACCCTGCCACCTGGTGGTGTCAGTGGCTATCTCTGTGTAACATCCCCTATATACATATATACATAACAGCGCCCAGTGTTCAAGTCATCCTTACTATGCCAGGATGTCCCTCGTGTAACGATTGTAAGACCCTTTCCCTCAATTTCTCTGGAATAATAACTCTACTATCCCACAGCAAACATCCTTTATTAGAAGACAACTCATGTCTCCTCATAAAATATGCCTGGAATTCCAGACCCGGGCTCTTGTCCTGCCACCCAGATGCTACCCATGTGATGACCCTGCTCAGTACCTTGTCTGCTGTGGTGCCAGCAGCAATATCCTTCACCTGTAGAGGACAATCTGGAAGATCTTGGATGAGTAGGATCTGCTCCACCGGTGCTGGGTCAGGGTCATTGCTCATCATTGGCAATCTGCTTAATGCATCAACATGGCCCATGTCCTTTCCCGGTTTATGGACTAGTTTGCAAGCATAGGCGGATACAAAAATGGACCACCTAAGCATTCTTGGGGAAAGAATTTGTGGTGTTTGTTTGTCAGTTGTGAACAACCCCAACAATGGTTTGTGATCAGTAAAAATGGTGAACTCCCTGCCATACAGGTAATGATGGAATTTTTTTACTCCTGACACAATTGCAGTGCTTCCTTGTCAATTTGTGCATAATTCCTTTCTGCTTTTTACAGAGTTTGGGAGTAGTATGCAATAGGCCTTCGCTCCCCATTTTCCTCTATATGACTTAATACAGTGCCCACCCCATAAGGGGATGCATCACAGGCGATGCAGATAGGCTTATTTTCTATAAAATGTGTGATGGTTGAATCACTAGATAAAAGTTGTTTGAGATTTCTAAAACTCTGTTTGTGGACCTTGGTCAAGATCCATGGAGTTTTCTTATCTAGCAGTCTGTGTAAAGGTTCTGCAATTGCTGCTTTGTGGGGTAAAAACGCATGATAGAAATTAAGTAACCCCAGAAAAGCTTGCAATTCAGCCTTATTTGTTGGGGTTGGAGCCAACTTAATTGCTTTTACCTTAGAGTCAGTGGGGTGAATACCTTTGGCATCAATCCTAAACCCTAAGAACTCAGTGGATGTCACACCAATAATGCACTTACTTTTTTTAAGTTTAAGCCCAGCAGAGTGAAATCTGCTTAAAACAGCTTGCAGCCTGTCAGCCAAGATCTCTTCAGATTCCCCAGTGATGAGGACATCGTCAAAATAGGGACATACACCAGGAATGCCCTTCAGAGTCCTCTCCATCACTTCCTGAAAAATCCCAGGAGCTACTGAGATACCAAACTGTAACCGGTTAATTCGGAAAGTGAGTTTGAGCATCAGCCGCTTCCTTATTAACTGACAGCTGCTGATACGCTTGCGCCAAATCAAGTTTTGCAAAGAGAGCGCCACCTTGGACAGCGGCGAGGACTTGCCGGACCGACAGAACCGGGTAAGCGTGCAGATTTAAGGCTCGGTTTATCATGGCCTTATAATCAGCACATATTCTAAGTTCTTCATTTGCCTTTAACGGTGTCACAATTGGGGTTTCCCAGTCTCCCCCGTCCACCGGTTCTAACACTCCCTGTTCCACCAGTTTGTCCAGTTCGCTCTCAATCTTATGTTTGAGAGCGAATGGGACTCTTTGGGGACTGATATAAACCGGTGGAACGTTCGAGTTTAGTTTAAATTTAATGGGAGGGCCCGTGTACTTTCTCAGCCTGTCATTGAATACGTCTGCAAATTAATTACAAACTGATTCAAGACATTTGTGCTGGATGCTATTCACTCCCCCCAACCAAATGCCCAGGGCATCAAACCAATCCAGCCCTACTAAACTAGTTCTCCGCCCATCAGTCACCAAAATATCTAAGGGACCCTGGAAGTCCTTAAACACCATTAGCACGGTGGCCTTTCCCCTGATTTTAATAGGGGTGTGCTGAAAATCTGACAGCTGTAAACTGGTGGGCTTTAAGGGAACCCTCTGCCTACTCCGATCGCAAATTCTTATCTGATAGGAGATTATTGAGACTGCAGAGCCGGAGTCCAGCTCCATCGTGCAAGGTACCCCTTGCAGATGGACCTGTATTGTTATTTTTGTTTTGAGCAGCTGATGGACTTCTGTGTGAGACGCGGTCCGTCTGCTCTTTCCAGGGATTGAGGAATTGTGCTGGGGTTTGTGCCGAGGGACAACAGTACCTTTAAGCTCCAATGCCATAGCTTGTAATTCGTTCAGGCTGTCTCTGCTTCTATTCCGGCAGATGGCTTCAATGTGCCCCATCTTACCACAGGAACGACACTTCACGGATCTGAACTGGCAGTTTGCTTGCGGATGGTTTCCCCCACAGCTGGCACATTTCTGGTTGGATGAGTTGGCTCCCCTCGGTTCCTTGCAGCCGCAGCTGCATGCTGTGCTTTTGTTGACTGATGATTGTCTCCGCTGGCCTCCGTCATTGTCCCGCCGCGGTGGATGCTTTCTGGGTCTATGCTGTACCGCATCAACCTCTGCCTCTCCGTTCAGGTCACCGCTTCCACCACTCGAAACACACTCATGATGTATGGTCGCTCCTGAGCTGCTGCTATTGTGGTGTGTGCGCTTGCCAGAGTCATTGGCTGCTTCGTAAGCCATCACCTCATCTAAAACCTCCCGCAGATTCATCGGCGGCTTTGCGAGAATCTTTTGTCGGCATTGCTGGTCTCTCAGTCCAAACACCACTTGATCCCTGATCCTATCTTCAAGATCAGGAAATTTACACTGGTGAGCAGCCTGTCTCAGTGCCGAGACGAATTGCGAGGTTGGCTCACCTGGTTGCTGGCTGCGCTGGATGAATTGGTGCTACCAATAGATTGTGTCTCTCACCGGCATGAAATGTTCCTCCAACTTCTTTTTTAAATCAGCATAAGAGACGTTTGCGATGGGCGTCAGTGAGCACAGACCAACGGCCACATCATATACATCCTGACCGCTTAGGCACAAAAGTGCCACTGCTTTCATCTTATCATCTGTGATCTTGTTAATCATCAGGAACCCTTCTACTTGTCCCAGTTGTGCTTCCCATCGCTCTGGCTCATCGATGTTGAAATGAAATTCACTGGTCGCTCCGAATTTAGCCATGTTGCACCGGTCCTTTAATGCTGCTTCGTTAGGAAGGTCTCAGAATTTTTTTTCTGCCTTTCCTGCTTCCGAGTGACTTCAGCTCTGATTGAAACAGCATCCCACCTTCATCGCCAATGTTATGTCATGGGCTGTGGACTGCATGGCCAAGATGGACAACGCAGGACAACAGGGTTCAGCATAACATTCTTTATTGATGAAGCACAGACTTGGCAAACAAAGGAGCAACTGCCCCTCTTATATACCTATCCAGGAATACTTGGAACCAATCCCATTGTTCGGATTTCCTGCCAAAGACTGCCCTGCCAATCGTGACAGGGCACCCTGCCACCTGGTGGTGTCAGTGGCTATCTCTGTGTAACATCCCCTATATACATATATACATAACAGCGCCCAGTGTTCAAGTCTGCCCAGATCCTCCTGTATCTTAAGCCTATCTTCTGGAGTGTTGGCTATTCCTGCCAGCTTGGTATCATCTTCAAATTTGATGAATTCCCCATCTATCCAAATCATTGATGAAGATATTGAAGAGCACTGGGCCCAGAACAGAGCCCTGGAGCACCCCACTACACACTTCCCTCCATGTAGATGCAGTTCCATTGAGGACCACACGCTGAGTACGGCTGGTCAGCCAGCTACGAATCCATCTGGTGGTGATGCTGTCTAATTCACATTTTTCTATCTTATCAAGTAGTAGATTGTGATCTACTTTATCAAATGCCTTACTGAAGTCCAAGTAAATTATATCCACAACATTCTATGGTCCACTAATTTTGTCACTTGGTCAAAGAATGCAATAAGGTTTGTCTGGCATGATCTGTTTTTGACAAACCCATGTTGGATTTTAGTAATGACTTTGTTTGCATCTAGGTGTTCGCTGATTCATTGTTTGACTATCTTTTCCAGAATCTTCCCAGGTATTGAGGTCAGGTTGATAGGTCTGTAGTTTCCTGGATCTATTTTTTCCCCCTTTTTTGAAGATGGGAACTGCATCAGCTCTCTTCCAGTCCTCTGTTAGTTCCCCAATGCTCCAGGATCATTGAAAAATATAGTTCAGTGGTTCTGATATAACATCTGCCAGTTCCTTGAGAACCTTGGGGTGTAATCCATCTGGTCCTGGTGATTTGAACTTATCTAGGCTGGACAGCTACTCATTTACCATTTTCTTGCCTATCTTAACTTGTGTTTCTATTCTGCTTTTTATGGTACTGTTATTGATAGGTTGGACTGTTTTTTCCCCTTTGTGTAAAGATAGATGCAAAAAAAAGTTAAATAGTTCTGCTTTCTCCCTGTTGCTTGTCACCTTGCTACTTTCTCCCACTAATGGAGCAATCATTTCCTTTACTGCTTTTTTGTTTTTTACCTGTTGAAAGAAGCTGTTTTTGTTATTTTTGACTTTGGTCGCAAGCCTTAGTTCATTTTGAGCCTTAGCTTTCCTCACTTCATCTTTGCAGGCTTGGGCTATTTGCTGATATTCTGACTTAGTTATGTGCCCTCTTTCCACTTTTTATACTTGTCCTTTTTTAGCTTTCAATTTATCAGAGAGTTCTTTATGCAGCCATGCTGGTTTCTTTTGAGAGCTGTTATTTTTCCTTTCTTGCCAGGCATGTGCTGCCTCTCCCCTAGTGACTCTTCAGCTCAGTTGGAGGAGCAGGATCCCACCTTCTTCGCCAGTGTTAGATACTGGGTTTGTCGCCTCAATGATGAGACAAGGTGGGTGAGTTCAGCAAAGATCATTGTTTATTGCTTGCAGGTTCTGAACTGAGAAACAGGGCTGTGAATGCAGCAATTTATACCCTGGCCTCTAGGCGGTGGCCAATAGGTTTAAAGCAACCTATTGCTGCCCTAGAGGCAGCCAATGGCAGCGCTGGAGACGGGTTGTCTGAGAAGCTGGGAGCCATTAGCCAGTTTCCCTGCTTAAGCAACCTTCCAGCAATTAACCCACGTGGTGTTCCCTTAACTAGACAAAGCCCAATACGTTACATTTTGTGTTTATGGTTCACAGCTCTCACCCTGCCAAATCCCACACTTGTCCACACTGCCCTTCTCCTGCAGGATCTTTGCGGTAGAGGGGGCTGATAGCACGGAGGCTCAGTAGAGTAGAAGGGCTGAACTGGACACCTAATTTCTGCTTGAAGAGCACAGATTACAGACCCTAGATAAATAATCTGTCCTTGTAGACTAGTGATTTCATTTACAGATAGGACAGTTTCCAAGTTTGAAAAGAGTACCGTGAAATGCAGCTGCAAAACAAGTGTTGCACTGAACTAAACCAGACATTCTGAGATGAAAGGAATCTCAGAGGCACTTGCCCTAAAAGTACTGCTGCTGTTTTTGATTTTTAGTTATATGATTCATGCGCTGTTAGGCACACATTACTTTCCTCCTCCACCCTCCTCCTTCTTAACTCACAGATTGTAGCTCTTCCCAGCAACCTCTGGGCAGTTTAAATGCAATAGAGGTCCAATCAGCAGGGTCTCAGCTACTTTTATCCTCCACCCTCCTCCTAGGATAAAACAAGCAGAATCTGCTCTGTTAACTGTTTTGGAATATACCAAAACTGGGAATCAACTCTCCCAATGGCTACTGAAACAATCTAGATCTATTGTTTGCATCTAAAGACAGCTATTTTTGACTTTTTGTTTCCTTTCTTTTATCTATCTTATTTTAAAA
The DNA here is from genome assembly GCF_964194415.1 of Vipera berus. Taxonomy (NCBI): domain Eukaryota; kingdom Metazoa; phylum Chordata; class Lepidosauria; order Squamata; family Viperidae; genus Vipera; species Vipera berus. The sequence continues at coordinate 64,658,866 of NC_138209.1, forward strand.
TATTTTAGAAATCAAATTTTATTTTAAAACAAGGAATAAAAAGAATTGAGGATATTTTAATTACATCTTTTTGGTTTCTTGCTCATTTAAGAAAAGAAGCAAAGCTGGAGCAACTCAGTGATGTGAACATGATTTGTTAATTCACAATAAAGACAGCCAAGTGTGATGTAATAGTTAAGCCGTTGCACAGATGGCAAGGATTCCTAGGCTGAAGTCCACATTCACAGACATTCACAGGGTTATTTGACAAATCTGTTCACCTAACCAACTTCACAGGGTTTTGGATGTAGAGAAAAATGGGAGAAGGAGGTGTTATGTTGTCTTCATTCCTTCACACTTATTTTATGAATAAAATAAATAGATATATGTATAATTTATTTATTTTATAAATAAAATAATTTTAGAGAAGGTGAAAAATCAGAACAAGATGCTGTTTGGAGTCGAGAGGAAGACATGGAGGATACATTTTATAAATTTGAAAGTGGATTTAAAAATCACAGGCTACAAGAATTATAGATTTTAGAAAGAGCCGGCATAGTCATACTCCACTCAGTATCAAGGATGCAGCTGTAGAGGTAATCAACAGTATTAAGTATCTGGGGGTGCAGACAACTAACAATCTGAATTGATCTCTCCACATGTCATCCTTATCTGAATTTCCTTTGTCGGATGAGGAGACCACATCTTTTTACTTCTGTCCTGGCCACTTTTTACAGAGGCACGATTGAGAGCATTTTAACAAACTGCATCACTGTCTGGTTTGGTGGCAGCAGTGCCTCAAAATCGAAAATCCATACAGAGACTCCATACAGCCGAGAAGATCATAGGAAGCTGGCTTCATGGTATTCAGGATGCTGCTTATAAGCGCTATGTACTTAGACCTCAAAGCTTTGTTAGAGACCCCACAAACCCACTTTACAGTTTGTTTCTGTTGCACCATTCTGGGAGGAGTTTACCCGATTCTGTAATAGCTTTGTTCCCTATGCCATCCATCTGGTAAACTCCCAAGATTCATTTTTCTCACCATGCACATCTACACATAACCCAAACTAGATTGTTGTTTCTCTGTGTCATATAACATATGTGGGTATATGCACAATTCTGTATTCATTTATTTTTGTCATATTTATGTAGCGTATATTGGAAGTGGTGACCCTTTGAGAGCTGTATGCAATGAAATTTCATTTTAATGTATGCTGATTAGTGTACATTCAAAGTGACAACAAAGTTATTATTCTATTCTTTTCTATATGGAGAAGGTGCTACACTGGATATTCAAATGAAATCATGTGATGTCTTAATAATTCAAAGGAATATATAAATAACAAATAAAAATATTGACCTGGATTACTTTCCTATGTTCAGTTTACAAAAGAGGCTTATTAAGCTTTGGTGATATTTGTAAGAAGAAACAATGAAGAAATGAAAATGACAAATTCTAAGACAATATTTGAAGGAACTAAAGATCAAACTTGTTAAAAATAAAAGGAAGGAATATAGAGTTAGTTTATTTGATCAGGGTTAAAATACATATGTTGTTATCTTTGGTAACCATTAAAGGAATTTTGCTGATCAGGACTGAGCAAAAAGTCCTTTTAACAATTTGCTTACAGATAAGAGATAGAACTTGGGAAAAAGAGATCATTTGTTGTATTTTAACAGAAGATATTAAAATTGTTGTACTTGTGATAAAAGGAGAAAATTCATTATACATTTTCCTTTACTATATTCTTTTCTTTCTTTTTTGCTTTTCTCTTTTTTCTTTTCTACACTTTTTTTTCCTTTTAGTTTGTATTAGGTTTTTTTAAATTGCATTTTTAATAAAATTACTATATAAATTGCTGCTTCTGAATTTGGGATTTTATTTTTGTTTTAATTGAAGTGTGTACCAAATTTAACTTTTTTTCATATCTCTTCAAAAGTAAAGAATTAAGTAAAGTGTGGAAATTGCTCCACACTATCAGCTCTGCCTTCTGGATCTCATATAGCATCCTTCTACAAACTTAGCATCCATCATATGTATCAATGTTGACTAAAGCTACCATATCTAGATTGCATAATATTTTTTTCCTGTCATCTGATACTTATCTGGATCTTTGTAGCCATATATATAATATATAATTATATCCAGCACACACACACACAGAGAGAGAGAGAGAGAGAGAGAGAGAGAGAGAGAGAGAGAGAGAGAGAGAGAGAGAGACAGAGAGAGAGAGAGAGAGAGAGAATTGTTATATGTATAATATATAATTTCCCTGAATAATGAACCAGCATAGCCACAGCTGAGATTTTTGGGAGATAGAGGGTACATGTTTGAAGATAAATCAGTCTTAGGGAGATCTATTGTAAGCGCTTTGTCACAAAGAAAATGCTTGCCTATCTTACAAATGTGTCTTAGTAGCATATCTACCTTTTAACTGCATTTTAATCTGAAGGAGCAGCACTGAAGCAAGCACTTGGACAAGACCCATACTTCTTTATAAGATTCAGTGCTGTTAATATCCCCCCTGCTGCCTCCCCTTGCAATCTGGGTAATAAGAAATATCTTCAACAGTATTCGGATACATGTTCTAAATTCATTAAACATAATTATCCACTTTGAGCTGAAATATCTGGCTTTGTCCTTGATCTAACCCATCATGTATTCTGAGTTAGGTGAGCATACTTTTCAATTCTAGGGCCCCATGCAACTCTAGTAATGTTGCAGGGCTACACAGACAGTCTTCTTAATGAAGTGATGAAGGATGTATCTTATCAAAAAGATGTTTAGTGCACTTAAACTACATAAGGATCAGCAGATCTGGGCAATTTTTGGAGCAAAATATATATGAACCAAATCCACATATGTAAGTCAACACAAATTTCCAGTACATCTGGAAATCTTATCTGTTATGTTCATTTTCTGCAATTCTACCCGCAAAACGACTAGGTCTAGGATGTTTGTTTCTGACTTCCCAAAAAATCAAATAACCATTAAAGGTAAAGGTAAAGTTTCCCCCGCACATGCGTGCTAGTCGTTTCTGACTCTAGGGGCCAGTGCTCATCTCCATTTCAAAGCTGAAGAGCCAGCGCTTGTCCAAGGATGTCTCCGTGGTCATGTGGCTGGCATGACTAGATGCCAAAGGCGCACGGAATGCTGTTACCTTCCCACCGTAGTGGTCCCTATTTTTCTACTTGCATTTTTACGTGCTTTCGAACTGCTAGGTTGGCAGAAGCTGGGATGAGTAACAGGCGCTCACTCTGTTACACGGCACTCGTGATTCGACCCGCCAAACTGCCGACCTTCTGATCAACAAGCTCAGCATCCTAACCCACTGAACCACCGCGCCCAAAAAGATGCAAAAAAAATAAATCTAACCCTTTACTGCCATCTTGTGGCCATCCAACTTTAGCAGTCCGGAGATGATACCATATGGTAGGAAGTGCATATATTTATGAACTTTTTTTCCAAATGAAACTCAAACAGAATTATCAACATCTAAACAGACAATCAGTAATGTTTTGATTCAAATCTTGCATAACATCAGTATCAGCAAATATTGATCTCTGGAGACAGAGAAAAAAACACAAGATAATTTATTCCTACTTCACAGCAGCGTGTCATCTTGTTCAAGATCTATGGTCTACTGATGCCATGATTAACAAAAAAAGTGCTAGTAAATCTCTTGTTGGTGGCAGATTAAAATCTCTTCTTTTACCCATGCATTAGATATGTTTATCAACATACACACATATATAGTTCAGGCTGTGGGAATGAATTCAGCTGACTGAGTGAATGTGATGTGTGTGAATCTGTTAATGCATTATGTGAATAAATCTCTATGTTATAAATATCTCTGTGTGTGTGTGTGTGTGTGTGTGCGCGCACGCGTGCAGTGGTGGGATTTAAATAATTTAACAACCAGTTCTCTGCCCTAATGACAATTTTAAATATAAAAAAGATATACTGAAAGGTAGTTTATTATTTCATGCATTTAATACTTAAATAAGATCAATAAAAGAGGTACACAAAACTAGATTATGTTATAAGAAAGAGTTTTAAAATAGTAATGAAAAAATATTAAATAACACCTGGCAAAAAACAATAAAACTGTTATTTAAGATATTGTCATATTGCTTCTTGATTGGCGTCCTCACTTGCAATTTTCTTTGCTTTTATCCAAGCAACATCAGCTGTGTCATTTATTTATTTTTTATTTTTTTATAACTTTTTTTATTAAGTTTATTGTTTAAAAACATTGGACACAGTACCAGCGGGCTGACAAGCCTTCTTGTCTACAATGTTCAAATATATATATATACATGTATATATGTACATCAAAGATACACTTAAATACACTTAAATTACAAATCAGTGAAATAACACAATATTTAAGACAATGAGCTAGTCTGTAAAACCTATTAGAGACCTTTCTTTTTATCCCCCCAAAGATACAATTTGTTCCAAATTCTATAATAACCTGATTGATCTTTATTCTTTAATTCCAAAGTTAGTTTGTCCATTTCTGCGCAATCCCAAATTTTCCTAATAACCTCTTTTTCTCCTGGGATCTCATTCTTTTTCCATTTTTGCGCAAATGACATTCTAGCTGCTGTGATAATATGGATCATCAAATATAGCACATCTTTAGGATATTTCTCTTTCGTAATTCCCAACAAGAAAAGTTCTGGACTAAACTCAATATCTTGTTTTAGTATTTCTTTCAGCCAAATCCAAATCATTTTCCAAAATTTTTGTGTTTTACTGCAAGACCACCACGTATGGAAATATGTGCCTATCTCTTCAGAGCACTTCCAACATTTGGGAGATGCTGTTGTATACATTTTTGCTAGACGGGCTGGGGGAAGATGCCATCGATAAAACATTTTAAATAAATTTTCTTTATAAGATGAGGCCAGTGTTATCCTTTTATTTCTGTCCCAAATTGTTTGCCAAGTACCTAAGTCAATGTTATGTCCTAAATTGTTAGCCCAAATCAACATGGGATCCTTCACTTGCTCTTCAAACAGCTTATATCCCAAAAGCAGTTTGTATAATTTCTTTATCTGTTTGGAGTCTGGGCCCAATAATATTTTATCCAATGCTGTTTCAGAGGTATATATCCCCCATTCTTTTTTATCCTTCCTAAATCTTGATTGGATTTGTAAGTAGGCCCACCAATCGAGTTTTATACCTTGTAATTCTAGTTCATTCCTAAGTTTCAATTACCCCTCCTCATTCATAATATCCTTGTATGAAATTATGTTACCCACATCAAATAGATTTGGGTAAACAATCGCTTCAAGGGTGGATAGCCAGACCGGTACTTTAGTGTAATTGTGAGATCTAATTTTTTTCCAGGTATTAAGTAACGCTTGCCTGATCCGATGTTTTTGAAAGTGTGAGAAAAGACCTTGTTTCTCCGTCCATAGAAAAGCATGCCAGCCATATTGCAAATCGTGACCCTCTAAAGTTAATAGTCTTCTATTTTTCAAAATTACCCATTCTCTAATCCAACTCAGAGCCGCGGCGTGGTAATATAATTCCCAGTCTGGCAATCCAAAACCCCCATTTTCCTTCGTGTCCTGTAAATATTTCAATTTAATTCTTGGTTTTTTCCCCTGCCAAACAAAATTTAATGATGATTTATTCAAATTTCGAAAAAACTTAGAATCGAGTTGTATTGGGATATTCTGGAACAGAAACAGAATTTTAGGCAGAATATTCATCTTGATGACAGCGATTCTTCCCAATAATGAGAGTTTTAGGTTTCCCCATCTTTCCAGATCACCTTTTATTTGATTCACTACATTATCATAATTATCTTTTTTGAGTGAGGTGCATCTAGCCGTAATATTAATCCCTAGATATTTTATTTTCTTGACTATTTCTATATCCATGATTCCAGCCAAATTTTCTTTTTGTTTATTAGTCATGTTTTTAACAATCATCTTGGTCTTATTTCTGTTTATTCGCAGTCCGGCAACCTCACCATATTTAGATAGTTCTTCCAATAGATTTGGTCCCGTCTGATATGGATCCTCCATAATAAAAACCAGATCGTCCGCGAATGCTTGAAGTTTAAAGGTTTCCTTTTTAATAGTTAATCCTTTTATCTTTGGGTCATTTCTTATAATTCTCGTTAATACTTCAAGTGTCAATATAAACAGCAATGGTGATAAGGGGCAGCCTTGCCGTGTTCCCTTTTGAATTTGAAACTTCCTAGATGCTTCCCCATTAATAATTATTTTTGCTTCCTGGTTATCATAAATTGCCCTAATTATATTTATAAATTTTTCACCCATATCCATGAAGCTAAGTTGTTGGTGCAAAAAAGACCATTTAACATTGTCAAATGCCTTTTGGGCGTCTAAAAAAAGTAATGCCATCTGTTGTCCACTATGTAATTCATAATACTCCAACGTATCCAATATTATTCTAATGTTGTGCTTGGTGTGTCTCTTAGCGAGAAAACCATTCTGGTCTACGTGTATGAAATCGTTCAGAAATCGTTTCAATCGTTCCGCTATAATTGATGTAAATATCTTATAGTCCGAATTAAGAAGTGATATGGGTCTATAATTTTGGATTAATGTATGGTCCGTATTATCTTTCGGGATGAGGGCTATGTTTGCCTCAGACCAAGATTTAGGCGTTCTTGCGCCTTCTAATACTGCGTTAAATACCTCCACTAGGGGTTGTGCTAAGATATTTTGTAGTTCTTTATAGATTTCTGACGGGAGACCGTCAGGGCCCAATGCTTTATTATTCTTTTGTGCATTAATAGCTTTTATCACCTCAGATAGCCGAATTTCCTCGTTTAGCATATTTCTGGTATCTTCTGTAACCTTGGGTAGTTTGGCTTTTTGAAAATATTCCTCCATTTTCTCCACACTTGCCTGACTATCTTCTTTGTATAAGCGCTCATAAAATTCCTGGGCTATGATTTTTTTTCTCCTCTTCCTGGTGGAATATTCTCCCTTCCTCATCTCGTAGTTTGCGAATCCAGTTTTTTTCCTTTTGTTTTTTCAATTTATATGCAAGCCAACGGCCCGGTTTGTTTGCATTTTCAAAAAAGTTTTGTTTCGTGCTTCTCAGTTGTTGTGCTAATTTCTCTTTGTCTAAAATATTAAGCTTGTGTTTAATCAAGTCCATAGATTGTTTGATATTCTCTTTTTGTGGATCTTGTTGGAGTATAACTTCTAAACTCTTATATTCCCCTTCTAATCTTTCCCGTTGTTGTCTTTTCCCCTTGTTCTTGTATACCATATATGCCCTCGCTACCCCTCTCATTATTGCTTTGGCTGTATCCCAATTATTTTGTACTGAGGTGTCTATAGCTTTATTTTCCTTAAAGAAAAGACTTAGTTCTCTCTCCATCTTGGATTTAAATTCGTCTTCTTTTAAAATTGCTCTTTGTAGCGTCCATCTGGAAATTTTTTTGGAGCCTTTCCAGCAAAGTTTAATAGGATTGTGGTCTGCCCAAGTACCTGTCGCTATATGCACCTCGTCTATTTCAGAACTAATTTCTTTCGTCATCCATACCATGTCTATTCTAGACCATGAGTTGTGTCAATTGGAGTAGTATGTATATTGTCTAGCCTTACGATTTCTTTCCCTCCAGACATCTTGAATATTTAGGTCATTAGCCAAGTTGAGAAAAGATCTCGGTAGAGTTCTTCTTTTCTTTTTCCTAATCGTCTTACCCATATAATCCAAATTTATATCTAGGATAGCATTAAAATCTCCTATTAAGAAGATCTCCTCATAATCAATGCTACATATCTTATTGTGAAGTGTTTTGAAAAACTGTTCTTGGTTATGATTTGGAGCATATATCTCTACCATCATGACCTTCCTATGATTTATTACAACCTCGACTATCAGTATTCTACCCTCTTTATCGTTATAGATTTGTTTTGCTATCAATTTTGGGTTTACATATAATGCCACTCCTCTCTTTTTCTTGTGTCGGTCTAAGGAAACGAATAAATTCCCTATTTTTGGTTGTACTAACAAATATTTTTGTTGTTCCTTTATGTGGACTTCTTGTATTGCAACGATATCCAATTGTTGGTGAATAAGCCTATTAAAAAATTTCCGCCTTTTCACTGGCGAGTTCAGTCCATTAATATTTACAGACATAATACTACACTCACCTCCCTTCATCTTACTTATTTCTGGTTTTTGTAGATCTCGTGATTCGGGGCTCTCTCTCTTCCTTGTCTCTGGCTCCATGTTTCTCTGTTAACTCTCCAGGTTTGTTCCTTCTATCCTCTGTTGCTAAGACCTTCCCATCCATTGCTACTCGTATTGTATCTCTTTCTCTTACCTCCCTTCCATCTTGATCTTCTAATTCTGCTTCCTCTTGGCTATGAAAGTGGAGTTTGTAAAAATCTTCTGCCTTCTCTATCGTGTCCAGTCTATGCCTTCTATCCTGCCACGTGACTAGAATACCCTCTGGAGTTAGCCATCTAAAGTTTACATTTTCCCTAATTAATTTAGATGTTAAGAATTGATAGCCATGTCTCAGATCCCTCATCCTTTTAGGTATCTGTTTAAGGATGGTAATTGGTTGGCCCCGAAATTCTAATGGTTCCTCTCTAGATCTATGCAAAAGCTCATCCCGAATTGATTTTTTAACTAGCCTTACATGTACTTCTTTTGGGAGGTTGTGCCTTCTCGCATAATTAGTTTGAACCCTGTATGTTTCATCAATTTCCGCCAACATTTCCTCCTTCCCTACACCGAGTGCCTTTGCCATTAGTTCTGCCATCATAACCAACAAATCTTCCCCTCTTTTTTCTTGAACATTTTGGAAGCGTAGATAATGAGCAGCCTTTTCTGCTTCCAGAAAAATGACTGTTGTCTCTAACTCCTTATTAGCCTGAAGAAGTGTTTCATTTAAATCATCTACTCTCTTTTCCTCTTTTTCCATTCTAGCTTCCATATCTTGAAGTCTTTGTTCATTTTTAACTAATTGTTGTTGAATCCCTTCAAATTTATCATCTATCGCTTGGATTTTCCCCTTTAGTTCACCAGTATCGTTTCTTATTTGGCCTATTTCTCTCTTCATCTCCTCATGGTTTTTGGCCATTGCCTCGTGTAAGTTTTGCAAAAGGGCATGTAGATCTTTAAAAGAATTTGAGTTAGATCTTTCCCTTTGCAGCATATCCTCTATAGATTTCTGATTGGAGGGACTTGAGGACATCCCTTGTCCCTGTGTTGCCGCCTTTTTGCCAGCGCTAGGCTTAGTTACTCCCGAAATACTTGTCATGTTTTCCCGGTTGTAACACGCGTTTTATCAGTATGTAATACCCTGAATCTTATATAAACCTTTTAACTCTATGACAAAAAGTATGTATAACAGTTACAACCAGATACTTATTACCAACTAAGCAATTTATATAATAGAATTCTATAATATATATGTCTGAATATATTCAAAGTCACGTTCTTTTTTTTTTTTACCCCGTTTCCGGCGCAGAGGTTAACACCTTTTTCATCTTCCTCTACTGTCAAAGACCAGTAGGTGTCCCACTAAACAGACCTCCAATTACTAAATTGCTATGTCAAATGGCCGCCCGCAACAAGTAGAGTAAAATTTCAAAAGTTTCAAAAGTTCAAAATTCACCAGAATAGACCAGGATAAACCAGGCTGATCACTTTCCACGCCCGATATTCAAGAGTTCAGTCTCCAAGGCTCCAAGATCAGACTTTGACCTGTTGTATTTTATCCCCAGCTAGAATGCAGTCATATAGTCTTCGAATTTCCTTTTCTTGCTGTTCTTGCCAAACGCCTCCCTCGGGACTTCTATCGCCGCTTATACCCTCTCCGTGAGGCACCCACTTCAAACCAGTACCTCTTTCTCAAGCGCTTCCTATTATTTCCAAATGTAAATATTCGGATATACTCTCCGTCAGCTCCGCTCTACCGTTGTCCCGCTGAGTTCGTGCTAACTCCGTCCCTCTGTCAGATCTTCATGTCGGCCATTACTGGCCTCCTTCTCCCCGGTTCGCTCGCATCAGACTTTCTCCGGATCTCCAACACGAACCGCCACTCATGAAGGTTCTCCGGGCTGCCTGCAACTTCGGATGTCCCTACAGGACCTCCTGAAGCTCCGAAAAGCCCCCGCAAACACTGGGTGAGAGGTTGTGCGTGAAGAGAACTCCGTTCACACAGCCGCCCGCTCTGACAGCTGGCTCCGCCCCCGCTGTGTCATTTATTGTTAACCATCTTTTCACTGTGGGAGTAGGAGCTTGGTTGAGGCAGAATGCCACAAGGCTCGTGGCGTCGATCATGCCAGTGCCACTGCTCACAGCAGGAGGCCATGCAGTGCATCACGCCACTCGCGCTGCTGCCACTGCTTATAGCAAGAAGCCACATGATGCATCGTGCCAATTGTGCTGGTGCTGCTGCTCACGCCAATCGATGCAATGAGCTTTGTGGCCTCCTGCAGCAAGAGTGGCACCGGCACAATCGGTGCAAAGAGCCACGCAGTGTCCTGCTGTAAATAGCTGCAGTGGCGCGATTGGTGTGATGTGCTGCATGGTCTCTTGCCACAAGCGGCAGGACCTGCATGATTGGCATGAAGAGCCACACAGCGTCCTGCCCAAGCAGCAGTGGTGGTGCGATCAGCGCGAAGAGCAATGTGGCGCCCTGGTATGAGTGGCAGCAGCAGCATGATGCACCATGTGGCATGTGGCCACAAGCGGCTGCAGAAGAACTCAGATTTACCACAACCGGTTCACCGAACTCAACAAAAAATTAGGTATCGGTTCTGCTAAACCGGTGCGAGCCACTCTTTCTCTCTCTCTCTCTCTCTCTCTCTCTCTCTCTCTCTCTCTCTCTCTCTCTCTCTCTCTCTCTCTCTGTGTGTGTGTGTGTGTGTGTGTGTGTGTGTTCAGAGTGTTCAGAGTGTTCAGTGTTCAGCTCATGGGTTGTAACTGTAGTTTTGTAGTTCTCTATACTATGAGTTATTGCTAGGGAGGTTCTTCTAAAGAACTACATAATAAATCCATATAATCTTATTACTAATGAGGCATTCCTTGGAGGACATTAATACCCGAGGATCAGCTTGTCTCTCTATATAATTCCGGAATCATCTCATTGCTTATTTAGAGTAAGTTATCTAGAAACAATTTATTCATTTAATTGCTTAATTTCAGTAATGCCACAATTCAAAAATATTCATAGTAGTGCATGATATACTTGCTGTGCCTCTGTTCACATGTGACTTAAGATCATATAAGGTCAGTAGTTTCATATAATTCAAGCAGATTAGGAATGTTCAGGATATGTATTATGGACACCTTTCGGACTTTAATTTGTATGGAAATATCCTAATATAAACAGACCATCAGAAAATTAGTGTATAATAAGGGGATAAGATGAGGCTGTCACAAATCTAATATAAATAAGTTAACATGTACCATCCCAGAAATTGTTTCTGAATTATTGTCATTATTATTTTTTTAAAAAAATTGAGTAAGTCTCTCTCTCTGTCTCTCTCTCTCTGTCTCTCTCTGTCTCTCTCTCTCACACACACACACACAGAGAGTGAGCTATAGATGTTGTAAAAACACTTTCCCCAATTTTAAAAGATGTGTGATTTCTTCACTGACACAAAGCATTGCCAAAAAACAGTCTCTAATACTGTTTTCAGTTTGAATGTTCATAATCTCTCTAGCCCTCAGACCTTCCATTTATTGCCAAAACATCCTCAGTAAATCAAGGAGATATTTTTGTTCTACTTAGGCTGTTAGAAAGTTCTCAGGAATAATGGAGCATGTATTTAAATTCAGCTCTAAATTCAAGAGATCCACGAGAGTCTTGACTGAAATAAAATCTCCCAAAGCAGATCCATCAGTCTCTGAGAACTGATGATCCTATTTAGTCCCCTACTTCTACGGAATTCGAAATTCAAATTAGATGTTCAGCAGAATGATGGTGCAAAGGAAAATGGTGCACAGTCTCTAGTTGTTTTGGCATGCAATGGCCTGTAGCAGCATTCCGAGGGGAAGAGTTGAAACAGCTTATGTCGAGGATGTGAAGGGTCTGTAGAAATTTTCTCAGCCCTCTTTTTAACCCATGCAATATACAGGTTCTATATGGAAGACATGCTGGTCGAAATTGTTTTTTCTGCAGACCTAACTATCCGTTGGAGTCTGTACCTGCCCTTTTTGGGACCAAACCAGACAGTTGTAGAACAAACAACAGACTAAAGCAGGGGTGTCAAACTGCTGGCCCATGGGCCGGTTGCATCATACAGAGGCTGCACCCACCCAGCTTCAGCAATGCAAACAAAGTTGTGATACATCACAACACGTCACATGGTGAGTTTGACACCCATTCCTCTGTAGAACTGTATCATCACCTCCTGGGACAGTCTGAACTTTCTGAGTTGACATAGGAAGAATATTCTTTATTGTTTCTTTTTAATGATGATTCTGATGTTAGGTGCCCATTTCAAATTCTGGTTAGTTTCCATCCATTGCTTATTGTTCTGCCTTCAGGTATTTTGGAAAATAGGTTGACCCCCCTCTTCTTTGTGGAAGCCCTTAAATATTGAAACACTGCTGTCATGTCACCACAGTCTTTCTTTTTATTGAACTAAGTAAAGGTAATGTAAAGGTTCCCCCGCACATGCGTGCTAGTCGTTTCTGACTCTAGGGGCTGGTGCTCATCTCTGTTTCAAAGCCGAAGAGCCAGCACTTGTCCGAGGACATCTTCGTGGTCATGTGGCCGGCATGACTAGACGCCAAAGATGCACGGAACGCTGTTATCTTCCCACCATAGTGGTCCCTATTTTTCTACTTGCATTTTTACGTGCTTTCGAACTGCTAGGTTGGCAGAAGCTGGGACGAGTAACAGGCGCTCACTCTGTTACGCAGCACTCAGGATTTGACCCGCCAAACTGCCGACCATCTGATCGACAAGCTCAGCATCCTAACCCACTGAGCCACCGCGTCCCTTCTTTATTGAACTAAACATAGCCAATTCCTTCAACTGTTCTTCATTATGTTTTAGCCTCCAGTCCCCTAATCATATTTGCTTCTCTTCTCTGCACTCTGTCTAGAGTCTCAACATATTTTTATATTGTAGTGACAAAAACTGGATACAATATTCCAGGTGTGGTCTTATCAAGCATTATAAAGCAGTCCTAACACCTCATGTAATCTTGATTTTATTTCTCTGTTAATGCAGCCTGCATTGGCTTTTTTGGTGGCTACAGAACATAGCTGGTTCATATTTAAGTGATTGTCCACTAGGACTACCTCTCAAATTGCTACTATTGAGGCGGGCACCATATATTCTATACCTGTGTATTTGGTTTTTCTTGCCTAAATGTAGATCTTACTTTTCTCAAAACTGAATTTCATTTTTAAATTTTTATTTTTATTTATTTTTTATTTTAATTCCATTTATATCCCACCCTTCTCCGAAGACTCAGGGTGGCTTACAAGCTTAGCAGTAGCCTTCATTCTATGTATATGCCTGCTTATTAGGGCTTTCACACACCCCCTAAGCGGCATTATTACAAAGTCAGCTTAATTGCCCCCAACAATCTGGGTCCTCATTTTACCTACCTCAGAAGGATGGAAGGCTGAGTCAACCTTGAGCCTGGTGGGATGCGAACCTGCACTAATTGCAGGCAGCTGGTGTTACTTAAGGAGGCATTAGCCCACTGCTCCACCAAGTCCTAGTGTTCAAGTCTATCAAGATTCTCCTGTATCTTGAGCCTATCTTCTAGAGTCTTGATTATTCCTGCCAGTTTGGTATCATCTGCAAATCTAATGAGTTCCCCTTACACCCCTTGTCTAAATCATTTACAAAGATATTGAAGAATACTGGGCCTAAGACAGAACATTGAGGTATCCCACTGCATACTTCTCTCTATGTAGATGTTGTTCTATTAAGGATTATACATTGAGTGTGGTTTGGCAAAAAAAAACCTCCTTAATTCCACGTCTCACTCATTATTCTTAGCAGCTGGCAGTTGTATTCTGGTGTCATATATGGTGGGTCTCAAGGAAAAGAATTGTGCCCCTCCAACCTTGATGATGAGGCCTATTGGAAAACCATGAAGCTTGGATGCCAAACTTCAATTATTTTCACCCAGTGGTTATACCAAGAATTTATGCTTCTCTCTAATCTGACAAAAAGGAAGGAAACAAAGGTTTCCCCTCATAATTTATAGCATTATTTTTCAAACTCATATTTTCAAATAATAACCAGTCAGTGCAGCCAAACCCCAAGTGATTCCTTTTGTATTCTGAACCAAGAAAGAAACTATCTGGTAAACAAATTATAAATTATTTTACAGATATAAGATTGATACTCACAACCCAAACAAGCAACATTTACAACCGCTCTTCTTGCAGTTATTTTCAGAGTATGTCATATTTGTTTCTATGCCATTCCAAGGAAGGAAAGAGACACAGAGTGCAAAAACATGTGCAAAAATAACCAAGTGTGTGATATGTTTAGACTAAGAATTCTCACATAGTTTAATGTGAGCAAGCAGATTTTCTACAACATTATTATTATACAAATATTTAAGCCAACTGTTTTGAAGACAAAACTATCATAATACCTTAAGGTCATTTATAAATTAAGCCAGTTCTATTTTGTGCATTTGAAGATATAATTGCAATAATAAAGGCATACTTCAGTTGTTGTTGTTGTTGTTAGCTGCGAAGTCGTGTCCGACCCATCACGGCCCCATGGACAACATGCCTCCAGGCCTTCCTGTCCTCTACCATTTTCTGGAGTCCATTTAAGCTCACGCCTACTGCTTCAGTGATTCCATCCAGCCACCTCATTCTCTGTCGTCCCGTTCTTCTATTGCCCTCAATCTTTCCCAGCATTAGGCTCTTCTCCAGTGAGTCCTACCTTCTCATTAGGTGGCCAAAGTATTTCAGTTTCAACTTCAGGATCTGACCTTCTAAAGAGCAGTCAGGGTTGATCTCCTCTAGGACTGACTGGTTTGATCGCCTTGCAGTCCAAGGGACATGCAGGAGTCTTCTCCAGCACCATAGTTCAAAGGCTTCAATTCTTTGGTGCTCAGACCATAGCCTTGACTATACGCACTTTTGTTAACAGGGTGATGTCTCTGCTTTTTAGTGTGCTATGGCTTTCCTCCCCAGGAGCAAGCATCTTTTAATTTCTTGGCTACAGTCCCCATCTGTGGTGTTCTTGGAGCCCAGAAAAATAAAATCTGTCGCTACCTCCATTTCTTCCCCATTTCTTTGCCAGGAATTGAGAGGGCCGGATACCATGATCTTGGTTTTCTTAATGTTAAGTTTCAAGCCAACTTTTGCACTCTCCTTCTTCACCCGCAACAAGAGGCTCTTTAGTTCCTCTTCGCTTTCTGCCATTATAGTGGTAATCATCTGCATATCTTAGGTTGTTAATGTTTCTCCCAGAAATCAACTTTTGATTCATCTAGCCCTGCCTTTCTCATGATGTGCTCTGCATATAAGTTAAATAGGCAGGGCGACAGTATACAGCCTTGCCGGACTCTTTTCCCAATTTTGAACCAATCAGTGCTTCCATGTCCAGTTCTCACTGTTGCTTCTTGACCCTCATATAGGTTTCTCAAGAGACAAATAAGATGGTCTGGTACTCCCATCTCTTTAAGAACTTGCCACAATTTGTTGTGATCCACACAACCAAATGCTTTAGCATAGTCAATGAAGCAGAAGTAGATGTTTCTCCATGATACAGTGTATGTTGGCAATTTGATCTCTAGTTCCTCTGCCTCTTCGAAATCCTGCCTGTACTTCTGGTAGTTCTTGATCCACATACTGCTGGAGTCTAGCTTGTAGGATTTTAAGCATAACTTTAGAGTAATCCATAAAGGGTATACTTCAGTATAGTAGGTAAAAATCCAAACTAAGGCATGATGATGCTATGAGTATTATATTCACCAGGATTCAGTTCTAAAGTGAATTATTAGGGCTTTCGCCCCCTCCCCAAACGGCATTATTACAAAGTCAGCTTATTGCCCCCAACAATCTGGGTCCTCATTTTACCTACCTCGGAAGGATGGAAGGCTGAGTCAACCTTGAGCCTGGTGGGATGCGAACTTGCACTAATTGCAGGCAGCTGGTGTTACTTAAGGAGGCATTAGCCCACTGCTCCACCAAGGATATTTGGGACAATATTACAAGTAGTCCTTGACTTACAATCATTCATTTAGTGAAGTTACCAAAAAAAAGTGTTTTATCACTCTTTTTCACACTTACGACTGCTGCAGCATCCCTGTGGTCATGTGATCAAAATTCAGATGCTTGGCAACTGGCATATATTTATGATGGTTGCAGTGTCCCAGGATCATGTGATGACCTTTTGAGAACTTCTGACAAGCAAAGCCAATGGGCAAACCAGGTTTACTTAACAACAATGCTACTAATTAACAACTGCAAAGATTCACTTGACTATGGAAAGAAAGGTCATAAAATGGGGCAAAACTCGTTTAACAACTGTCATGCTTAGCAATGGAAATTTTGGGCTTAACTGTGGTAATAAATCAAAGATTATCTGTACTTCATTTTGAGCATGATGCAATCATGGAGCAAAATCCAAGATTCAGACACAGTAGATAACATTATTTCATAGCTCCTGTAAATTTACAATTTGACCTGTGCAGTCCCTTCAAATCAAAAGAATGATTTCGATCAACCCAAGAGATCTACTAGTAGTTCTTTGGTGTCCTCTTGTCAGAAACATCCTAGTAGTTTAAGCTGCCCTACACTTATTGTGGCAAAGCAGTGTAGCTATTAATCTACATTCTCTGTTTTAAAACTCTAAATCAAGTTTTTATGGAATTTCTTTCTTCTTGGATATTAGCTATCTAGCCAATTTTGGGTAATCTACAAATTTACCCTAATGCCTTCCATGGTCTTCATCCAAGAGCCCTGATGGTGCAGTGGCTAGAATGCAGTACTGCAGGCTACTTCTGCTGACTGCCAGCTGCCAGCAGTTTGGCAGTTCGAGTCTCACTGGCTCAAGGTTGACTCAGCCTTCCTTCCTTCCAAGGTCAGTAAAATGAGGACCCAGATTGTTGGGGGCAATAGGATGACTCTGTAAGCCACTTAGAGAGGGCTGTAAAGCATAGTGAAGCAGTATATAAGTCTAAGTGTGATTGCTATTACTAAGTGCTATTGAAAAAAATTGAAAAATCTAGAACCTATCCTTACAGTTTAGTGAGGTAACAATATTGTACTCTTTGAGTACAATTTTTGAACCTCAACAGGAGTGCACAATCTTGTCCTTTGCCTTCATAAGCAGAATAAAATTCTGGATTGTCGTATACATTATAGTGGCAAAGGCAGGCTAACCAGAACCATACAGAATTTACTTAAGGACTTCCAGTTTGCCGACAGCCTTAAATGGACGCCTGGAGGATGGCTCCCATCTTACACATCCAGATTCACATCGCTTTTGTTGCTGTTATTTGCGAAGTCGTGTCCGACCCATCGCGACCCTATGGACAATGTTCCTCCAGGCTTTCCTGTCCTCTACCATCTTCTGGAGTCCATTTAAGCTCACGCCTACTGCTTCAGTAACTCCATCCAGCCACCTCATTCTCTGTCGTCCCTTTCTTCTATTGCCCTCAATCTTTCCCAGCATTAGGCTCTTCTCCAGTGAGTCCTTCCTTCTCATTAGGTGGCCAAAGTATTTGAGTTTCAACTTCAGGATCTGGCCTTCTAAAGAGCAGTCAGGGTTGATCTCCTCTAGGACTGACCGGTTTGATCGCCTTGCAGTCACATCGCTGGGGGGGGGTCCTAAAAGGATCGAAGAGTCACCCTGGAAGGGTGTCCAGACAGAAGGGGCTTTTGCAGAAACGCGGAGGGGCAGCAACCCCCTCATTAATGCCTGCATTCCCTTTGTACCGGCGGACAAAAGACTGACCATAGGAATATGGCCAGCTCCTAGGCTCTAGACAGCCAAAGTCAAAGCTATCATCAGGCAACATTAAAGCAGCGTGGAAGAGACAAGGGTAAGATTCCTCTCTTGTACCTTAATCATCTTCTTTTCACCTAATTAAGCTGCTAGGTGTTTTCCCCCCTGTGGAGTGGGAGGGGGAATTTAACACTCCCTTCGGAAGGTGGCGAACAAACTCAGAGGTGTTTTTTTGAAACAAAAGAACGTTTAAGAAAGAAATAACAAAAGAAAAGAACTCTTAAAGTACTTGGGGGACACTCAGTGGCTAAATTTGAAATTGCAATTTTGACTCTCTCTTTAAAAAAAAAACAAGAAAATATTCAAGAAAACAAGATAAAGAGTAACCTTGAACATCAGATGTGAAAGTTTACAATGGAAGAGTTTCAAAAACAAACCCATGCTCTGTGGGAAATATCTTACCAAACTTATCAGCTCCTTTCTACAGCTGGCAATGAAATAAGAGCTTTTGGGAAAGAATTAGAAAGCATCTCGATGAAACAAACTCAAACTCAAACTGTGACTACAACTAATATTTTACTGGGAAAGAACTCAACAGAAGAAATTGAACAATTAAAATAATAAGATGTGGTGCTGTTGGCAGATTCTTTAATTCTTCAAAGGTGGAGACTGGGGGTCCACTTCAATATGATATAGTAATACAAGAATGCTTGGATGACCCTGAAGCAAAGAAGCGCAAAATGACATGGCAAAGGAAGAAAGGAAGAATAGGATTGAAGAAATATGAACATTTTTAAAAGGCCTGAAATAGATAATATTAAAATAGACAGGATGCTACTGGAATTACGAGAATGTTTTGATGAGTAGATAAAAATATTGATTAACTAATAAAAAAATAATAAAAATAAAAAATAAAATACAAATGTATGAATATCAACACTGAAATATTGAGTTTTTCTAAATGATATAGGTTAAGATGTATATATGCTAAGAATGATAGAATGTAACTAATATATTTGGATGCAGTTATTGTCCTCCTCTTTTCTTTTTCTTTTTTCTTTCTTCCTTTCTTTCTCTTTTTTTTCTCTCCTCCTTGCAATTTGTATCTTAATGACTACTATTTTAAATATTGTATAATTTATATAGATATGGAAATGAGATAAATGAGAACTGGACTACATTACTAGGTATTGAAGAGAATTGTATAAAGGAAAAAGAGGTTATTTAGTAATATGAAATTGAGAAATCTTAAACGTTTTAATTTTAATATCAATGTAAAATTAAAGCTAGAAAAAATAGATAAGGTGTTTGATGTCTTAAAGATGGAATGTTAAAATATGAAATATACTAAAAGATTGATGGATATATATCCAAAAAATAAAATAAAAAAAACTATTAAATGATTGATGGATAGTAATAAGAAATATGTTAATTTAGATAAGAGATAGTATATATCGAAGAAAAAAGAGAGAGAGGAAGTATTGGTTATAAATAACGTGGAGATTTGAAATAATATGTATTTGTCTGAAATGGAACTATTGTAACTCGGACACCATGTTGCTTTTTAAAGATATTATTGTAAATATTGGAAAACTAATAAAATATTTTTTAAAAAGAATGAATAGAGGGTTTAAAAAAATCAGAAAAATGGCATAGTTATATACTACAAAAATAAATAGTCTTTCTTGAGCAAACACAAAGTAGCATTCCTAGCTAGAGTACTTGCATCTCTATATGCTATGTGCCCAAGTTACAGTTGCTGTGGCAACTGAGACATGAAATCCTGTAACATGTATGAGTATGAGATCTCAATACTGAACCTGCTTTTGTAAGAAAAGCTTGGGAGGCGATTTGTTTTATTCACTCTTTTACAATGGTATTAAAAAAAGGAAAGGGGAAAAGTAATAAATCAGATCATCTAGAATAGCATCCATTCAGTTCCTTTTCTTCATGCATACATATATACATATCAGTTACAATATTCCTTTTGGGGGTAAGCAGCATTATGCAGAAAGGCAGTAGTAAAAGGCAAAATGTTTTTAAAAATAGCTGAAACAATTTATAATAATACTATTCTTTACACATCTCCATGCCCATAAATTCTTGCAAATCCACTCAATACTGTATACTGCTTTGTATGTTTATCTTTCGCTCGTAAGCTATTCACTTCTATTCTTGAGCATTTATCAACTCTATTTAGCCATGACTTTTTATTTCTCTTCCTCTTGATCTATCCATTCTTCCACATACATTTGTTTTACACTCCTTATTCATTCTTTCCATATGATCCAAACACTTCAATGTATTTCTTTCATACTATTCACTCATTTCCATATTCAATTCACAGACATTCAATATTCCTGACATTGTATCCTTGTTTCACCATACATAATCTTAAGTAGCCCATTCCCACTAGATTCAACTTTTATTTTTCTTCCTACATACTGTACTGTACTTCTACATAATAAATTGGACAGAAATGTGCTTTTAGATATGGCTCCCACAACAAGCATTCATTCCCTGCAGCAGACAACGTACATACATATATTTCAGTACATTTTAAACAAGATTTATGATACATTTTGTCTGCTCATGCTCCCATCTCACATAAACATTCTCTAATCTCTCGTAAAGTACACAAATACTTGCTATATCACAATTTATATACCAACTTGCAATTGTCCACCTCATTTTCCTTTCCAATCACAAGTACTTTGGTCCTCAAGACATCACTTTCAAAAGCATTCTCAATTGCATCCTACACTGCAAATCATTGGACTCTCAGCCCAGGGAATATTATACATCTTTGTCTTATTCCCTGCTCCATGTCAAACTATTGTCTAAGCATTCTATATATTCTTAGCATTTATTTCTATAACACTCTTATTTAATTTAACACTCAACCATCAACTCTATATTTATACAATTTGCAAATCTGCCTGTTCACATCACTGTATATTTTTATAAATCAGCAAATGTACAATAAACATTCTTATATTCTTACATTTTCTGACAAGCTGTTGAAAAGCAAAAATCTGCTTTCCACATCTCCTGTCCTTCATATAGCCACATTAGATTTCCACATTAGTCACTGACATGTCTCATAATGTTTCACTCTGCCAACAAAAATCCCATATTAATTTAGCTATCTCTTCCTGTAGTTTTTGTATCCATTCTTATTACTTTTCCCTATGACCAAGGGAACAATAACAATATTCTTCTAATTGTTGGGCTTACATGAGCTCCTTATGTCTAGGCAAGAGTTAAGCAAGCCTCATCCATATTTCAAAAAAATTTCTACTCATGCAGCCTTATTATTTTTCAATATACTCACAAAATACATGATTTCTTTTATTATTGTTTTTTTCTTGGATTCTAACATTCATCTAATATTTAGATGAATTCTACTCTTTGAAATATTGCTATACATAATTCTGTCCGTCCTTGAAGGCAGACCAGATTAGAAAACCAAGATTATGAATGCTAATACTACTTTAATTGTAAGATTACAGTTACAGAAGTCTGAATACATTTCCCGCCTAATCTTCAAGAGAAGTAAGATGAGTCAAGTCTGAGACATTTTCTCAAATTACATTTCTGCCTCAGATTCTAATTTCTTTTATCTCCCCATTATTCTTATTTTCCCATTACAAATTCCCACAAAAAAAAATGCTGAACTACTGTTTGCCATTTTCTCTCATTTCAATTTCACCCCAAAACATTTTATCATCTTCCAATTTTAATTCATTCATTGTACCCAATGTCACTCATTCCCCAACATCATTCTTTATTTCTATCAAAACTGCTTTATATTTTCTCCATCTCTGGTTAACTGTTCCTTGCTGGGTCTGACAACTTTCTTTCCATTTTTTTCTGTACGTATCCATTATGCCAGGGGTCCCCAACCCCCGGGCTGTGGACCAGTACCGGGCCACAGCCTGCCAGCAAAGCCCCATCCTTGAGATGCAGGTAGTACACAAAACCACGCACCCTCCGGTCCACGGAAAAACCTCTCTCCACGGAACCAGTCCCTGGTGCCCAAAAGGCTGGGGACCTCTGCATTATGCAATATCCATTATCCAATATTGTTTTCTCATCCTTATTTTTCTGCAACATGCTCTTTTATTTTTTTCTTCATCCACAACTTCTTTCATTCCATCATTTCATCAGACTTCCATGTAAAGCTGCCTTTTGCAGTTGACCAATGATGGTTTTGTCAATGTATTATTATTATGATTCATCAGACCGGATTTGGCATTTTTATCCATATAGAGTCCTTCCCAAGGACCTGGGATAGGCAGATATTAATGTTTCAGGATGTAAGCTGTTCAGAATAAAGTTGCCTTTGCAATCGGCGGACCTTTGTCAATGCTGATGGTGTTCAAGTGATCCTCCAGTTTTCAGATTGCACCCAAGATGCCTATATCGTTTCCACAATTATTCTACTTCTACTTACAGGTCTTTGTATTTTGTTATTTTCTCCAGTTCTTTCTCTTCTATTCTGGTGTCTCCAGGTACTGCCACATCCATTCTCTAGTCTTTTTTGTCTTTCTTATTGACAGTTATTAAATCTAGCATGCTATATGTCAGATCCCTGCCTGTTTGAATTCTAAAGTCCCAGAGCACTTTAGCTTCTTCATTTTCTATTACTTTCTCTATTTTATGGTCCCAATCAGTTCTTGCTTTTAGACAAATAGTATGCAAATAGTCTGTTGCTAACTTCTCAATTCTGGCGTTGTATGCATTTTTCCTTAAGGATTGGTATGCCAGCTTCACAGCATCTTCTTCACTGTCCTTCAAATAATTTTCCAATGTCCTTTTTTCTTCTTCAACCATTTCACGTACCTCTAATATTCCACACCACCTATTTTCCTTGATAACTAGAGGGGTTCAAAGTCACTGCAAGTATGAAGGACATGATTCATTGTCATTATTTTTCTGGTCTTCCCATCTAGGGCTTTTAGTTCTGTTTGAGTCCAGCCTACTATTCCAGCTTTGTAATAACTGGAATTGTCTGGGTGTTAATTCCCTTGTTAATTGCTCCACTGAGATTGCACTTTAAGATCTGTTTCACTCTCTTGATGAATTCACTTCTTCTTTCTGGATTTCAGGGTGCTTAATGTTATCAGCTTGAAAAATGGCCAGATATTTGTAGTGATCATCTATCTTGATACCTTCAGTTTTTGTTATTTTCCCCTGTAAAGGTAAAGGTAAAGGTTCCCCCACACATGCGTGCTAGTCGTTTCCAACTCTAGGAGCCAGTGCTCATCTCCGTTTCAAAGCCGAAGAGCCAGCGCTTGTCCGAGGACGTCTCCGTGGTCATGTGGCTGGCATGACTAGACACCAAAGGCGCACGGAACGCTGTTACCTTCCCACCAGAGTGGTCCCTCTTTTTCTACTTGCATTTTTTTACGTGCTTTCGAACTGCTAGGTTGGCAGAAGCTGGGATGAGTAACAGGCACTCACTCTGTTACGCGGCACTCAGGATTCGACCTGCCAAACTGCCGACCTTCTGATCGACAAGGTCAGCGTCCTAACCCACTGAGCCACTGCATCCCTTATTTTCCCCTGAGGGTGGCCCATTTGCCCAGTCCAAACTCCATAGTAATATTTTGTCTGTACACACAGACAGTGTTGAGCAGCAATTATTATTTTGCTAAATTGGTGCTTTAATCATATGTTTGCAACAGAGACCTTTTCTAAGCATATATTGACCAAAAACTCACTATTCCCATTCATTCTTCAATTTCAGAATGCCCCACTCCTTTTTCCTGTACTTTTTTCTTTCATTCCCACCCATGCATTTGTATCTTCTAGCAGAATATATTTTTTTTATTCCTGGATTACATTAATTTAGAACATTGCACCATTAATTTTCAATCTCAACATTTTCATTATCACCATTCACTAGAGAAAAACATGTAACTATCAGCAGCCTACTAATTCCTACTTACATATTCTAAATTCAACCCCACAAGACCAGACCACTTTCATTCAAATCAGTTACATCCTTATCCTTTGTCTTAATTTCATAGACTAATCTACTCCAACTATTTTTGCATTTTCATTTCATTCATTCATTAATGTTCTTTTCTATTTGTTTCTCTTACATCCAACTCACTATCTTCCATATGCCATAGCTGTTGCCAGATGGGTCCATAAATATTGACCTCAGTCTGTCACATATTATAGTCAATTGAGGATGTCATTTAACACTTTTTATGTACAGAGGTGTTGAACAAGTCACTAGCCTTAGTTGTATATGTGAGCAGTATATTCTGCTAACAATAAGCAGTTTTCAATAGTATCCCATAAATATAGCAAGCTTCAGCTTTATCTGTGCAAACCCACATTATTCCATAAAACATAGGATCGCCAGTTCAGAGACTACCTTGCAAAACAACACACCTACAAACTACAAGCTATAGCAGTACACCAACACAAACTTAGGATGCAAATTATTTTATTGTTTTGGAATACTAGGAGTTGTGCACATTCCCTTATTTAAAAGACAGATATATCAAGCTTACTTTCAATATTAGGCAGCTAAGGTTAATGTACAATAAATATGTGATACACAAAATTTGACTATTCACAGGACAATTGCAGATGGAACAACAGTATCAAAGTAATAGGTGTACCAAGATGGTCAAAGTGTCTTTTTATGTGCATGTAATGTAATCCATGTTTAGAAGGGTTGATCTTCAATTGCCCGGCCATGCCCACCATTTTGATATTGTTGAACCACCTGCAGGCACCTTAATATTTCATATCCAAAAGATTAACTGACCAAGTCAGAGAAATTGTTTCAGATAGCTATATAACTATCTCATCTATCAGAGATGTACCTTCCTCATAGCCCAGCCATAAGACAAAAGTTTCTAAGAAATCATGTACAATACGTGCTTAATACTAATTTTATATATTAAATACCAGCATTTTCCTTTCTTTGATACATCATTTACAATATAAATCTTCTGGGGTTTTTTTGTATCACATCTACCGCTGTAGAAAGCTGTCTTTTATACAACTAAATGTCGTTATGATGGATCACAAACTGTGATCTCAGTTTAATGTTAAATCAAGAATGTTTTATGCAAACACAAGATTCCTTCTAAGGGTGAATCCAATAAATATTATAGAATTATGTGCAAAAGATTTGAGACTATAATTTAAAGACCCTGAAAGCTCATATTTTTAAAAATGAGATAATATACAAAAAATGCAAGAAAGTCATAATCACTAACTGCTGAACATGCTTACATATGCTGCTTTGTCAACTTCACACAAAAAATCTAAAGCTCTCTCAGCTTCCCAATGAAATATCTAAATGTCAGGACAAAAGCAAAAGTATAATGGGGCCCACCTTCAAGCTGAAAGTTTGTATATTCCTCATATTTTGAGTTAGCATGCTGAAGCAGAAAAAAATGCAACTTCATAAGCTTCTCGCCCTGATACGGTTTAACTGTGACAGGCTGCAACTCCTATATACCTGGTGAATTATTTGAAATCCTCCAATTGGAGTTCACTGAATAAATCTGTTTTTAACAATAAATTGTTTTAGCAGTATGATGTGTGTATAGGCCTATAACATAATAATATAAAAACAGCATTAATAAGGTAATGTGTCGTATCTGCAAACTGAGGATTAGCCAGCATTTATAGCAAATAAAATTCTAGTCTACTGCTTAATACAACTTTTCCCCCTCTGGTGCCTTTTGTATGTATTTAACTATAGCTCTCATTATCTCTAAAATACAGATGGGAATCATGGGCGTAATGGTCTAACCAATAGTGTATATACAAGGTAAGTTTGGAAACGACGGATCTGAAGTGACTGGGCTTGACACAATTTCCCTCAACCTTACCTCAGGGCTTTTCAACCAGTGGCACAGGTACCACCTGTGGTACATTGGCACCTAGCAGGTGGTATGCAACCATCCTAGAAAAGTGGTGGTAGCACCGCACAAGCCTGAGTGAGAGAGGGCTGAAGCTGCAGAGCTGTCAGGGCTCAGCAGAAGCACCAGGATCAGCGCCAGGCTCCAGCTGGAGCTCGGCACTTATCCTGGCACTTCTGCTGAGCCCAGAAGAAGCGCCCATCAGCTGGAATGTTGCAGCATCTCCAGGGTCTTGTGATTTACATTCAGATGCTTGGCAACTGATTCATATTTATGATGGTCATAGTGTCCCAGGGTCATGTGAAGTGACCAAAACCTTCTGCAACCACCCAGCAGAGGGGGGGAATAAAATCCAACACACACACCCCGCCGCACCCCTGCTGCCAATCCTCAACAGAAATGCTCACAACAATGAAAACCTTGAACAGGAGGAAGAGTGCCACTGGGCAGGCAGGCAGGTGTCTTGCTTGGCTGTGGCTTGGGGGGCACTTTTTTCAGTCTCATTGTAACTTCAAAAAGTCATCAAGCGAACTGTTGTAAGTCGAGGGCTACCTGTACTTCATCACTTTTTTCCTTTTGGGGGGGGTCATCAAGTTTTTGACACCTTGCTAGGCGACTGGTGGTACTCGGATGTTGCCATATCCTAAAAGTGGTACAATGGGTGAAAAAGTTGAAAAGCTCTGCCTTATCTGACTCTTCTGTAGGAAGACAGCACCTACCACCCCCCCAGAGAAAGAAATGTTTTGGGGGATATTTAAAAGGCAGAATATATTTCCCCAAAGGAATAATGGAGAAAATCTTAGGCAGAAATACACACCCCAAGTCTCTCTGCCCTAAGCAAAAACCAGCTCTGTAGAAATGCAGATTTGATAATCCCATTCAGAAAGGCTGAGGCCCCATTCATGAGCAAATACTACTGCAGAAGCCCATTCAAGACAGGATCTTTTGAAATCCCTTGGAGCAAGATTTGATAGCTAACCAGCAGAGTGATAGGATTAGAACCAGCAATCCCTCAACCAAAAATCCAGGACATAGCCATCAGCCACAGCCCCAGGGAAGTAGGACGTGACCTTTAGGATATAATAGGATTAATCCAGTGGTGGGATTCAAATATGCGAACAACCGGTTCTCTGTGTGGATGCTGCTTCCGGAAGTCCATTCTGGGCCTGGGCAACAAAAAATTAGCTACCGGTTCTGCCGAACTGGTGCAAGCTGGCTGAATCCCACCACTGGATTAACCCACCACCATCAGAATACAAAAAAGGCACAATGAACATCAGGTTAAAGTTCATGCCACAGGAACAGAAACAACTCCAAACACAATAGCCTGTTCTGTACCAGCCTGCTACCGGCCCTGCAGAAAAGGCAACCCCTTTACAAACGGCAAGAGGCTGGAATTACGTCTGCCAAATTATTTACTACAAAAACAAACAAGACACGAACCAAGATACAGGAGCTTTGAAACACTATCTGAGCGGTTGCTTTCAGCAAACCAGCCCTCCCCCACACATTCCCTTTATAAAGAGTTCAGGGCGTGGCTTCTCTCTGCCTCCTTCCGAGAAGCCCCATTGCCTTCCTCTGTTTACTCCTACTTGACTGCCTCCTGCGTCGGGCGTCCTTGAACAGGGCCAGCTGTGGGTCATCTTCATCCACACTGTCAGGCTCACACAGCTGGGTCTCCATGGTGACCAAGTGGGAGGGGCCTGCCTGAGGGCTATGATCAGCAAGATCTTCAACCCCCTCAGCAAGGTCTTCAACACCCCCCTCCTCCTCTGAGTTGTCCGACCCAACTGCCGAACCCACAGGCTGACCCTGAATCACAACATAGCCCAAGAAGATATAAAAACCCACCACTCCCAGCTCCATGTGATCAGCTGCCCCACAGCCATATTTCTGTCTGGTTCTGCAACTCAATAAACACAACCTTCTTTCCAAAAGCAGTCTCCATTTTGTTTATTCCCAGCTTGGACTGGACCCTGATGAATTTTTTTCTTTCATCCTTACTTCCTTACTCTCCCATTAACCATGGCTCCTGCTCCTGAATGGTCAGTCAATCGAAAATGCCTATGATCAAGATCTCAGTTTACAGCTAAGCATTTATTAAGGACTCTATTATGTCTGTATAGAAAGAAATTTTCTTTGACAGCATTTTGTTGGAGATGTAAGAAGGACATTGCTTCTTTAAAATGCATGTCTTTACAATGTTCTTTCCTTACTAAATTTTAGGAGACAGTAGTGGACTGTATAAGTTTGAATATGTGATAAAAACTATAATGTGTTTTTGAACTACCTACCTGGATTTTGTGAAATGGATAATGTGAATCAATGGTTGTATTCTTGTTATAGCCAAAAAACTGATATTGCAGCATTGAAAAAAAATAAAAATGTATAGCCCCTTTTGCTCAATAAATTGAAGACATGATTGCACTTGCCACCTATGAGCAGATTGCCCATAGATATAA
The DNA here is from genome assembly GCF_964194415.1 of Vipera berus. Classification (NCBI taxonomy): domain Eukaryota; kingdom Metazoa; phylum Chordata; class Lepidosauria; order Squamata; family Viperidae; genus Vipera; species Vipera berus. The sequence continues at coordinate 64,687,117 of NC_138209.1, forward strand.
ACTTGATATATTGTACTATTTTTTCTCTTGTACTTTAAAAAAAAATCACTGTTTATGTCCTACCTTCACTTTGGTAATGTATCTTTTTTTTATCTTTGCATTGAGTTATTTGTTTGTTACTTTTTTGTTTCTATTTTTGCAACTATTTAAAAAGCAATAAAATAAATATTATTTTAAAAAGGCGTCGCAGTTTTCTTCAGGCTGTTTCATTCTAGTGCATGTTGTTTTTATCAGCAGGGATCAAATAAGTTTTATACTGTCCAATTTATTTCCCTGGGATTGTATGAAACAACACTATAAACTTCCTAATATTTTGTTTTTCTCCCAGATCAACCTGGACACAATTAGACTGATTAAATGTTTCAGAAAATTAAATTTAAAAAAAACAACCTTCATTTTGGCAAGCCATATTACCTTAACCTAATTTTCTAAAGAGGGACGCGGTGGCTCAGTGGGTTAGGACACTGAGCTTGTTGATCAGAAGGTCAGCAGTTTGGCGGATCGAATCCCGAGTGCTGCGTAACAGAGTGAGTGCCTGTTACTCGTCCCAGCTTCTGCCAACCTAGCAGTTCGAAAGCACGTAAAAATGCAAGTAGAAAAATAGGGACCACTACGGTGGGAAGGTAACAGCCTTCCGTGCGCCTTTGGCGTCTAGTCATGCCGGCCACATGACCATAGAGACGTCCTCGGACAAGCGCTGGCTCTTTGGCTTTGAAACAGAGATGAGCACCGGCCTCTAGAGTCAGAAACGACTAGCACGCATGTGTGGGGGAACCTTTATCTTTACCTTTACCTAATTTTCTACATTTAAAGGAACATAACACACACACACAGTCACACACACAGACACACACAGAGAGAATATATACACTTGAAAACAGAAATAGCGCATTCTGAAACACATAATTCTTTCACATGCATAATGGAATTTTATATTGTAATCCTTCTTTTGAGTTCTCAGAAAAGCAGGTGCCAATACTGTCTTCCTTGATGGCAATAAAGGTACACTAGATTAAAGCCACAATCCAACACCAGTTCCAGTGGGCACAAATGCTGATAGTATTGGACAGACAGCACAGTGCAACATGGATAAGGTCAGGTTTATTGTACATTATTATCAGCTTCAGTAAATGTATAATTGTTCCTGCAAAGTAATATGAACTGCAACAATATTTTACAGTATGAAATGCTCCTTTTAGCCATTTCTTTTTCCTGTCTCATTTCCCACTTCTCTTCTTTCCTCTCCAACAGAAACATGCTATAGTTTGGCTGTTCTGGAAATTCCTGTTACATTGTTTTAAACATAGTTTTAAGACTTCTACAGAAGTATAGATTTTCCAAGTCTTCAAGACAGAAAATTAATGGCTAGATAACCTGTTCTGCTTGCACCTGAATTTCCATACTGAGGGAAAGATTATTTGACAGGCACCTGCTGGATTATACTGAAAAAAAATAAACACAGATATCATTATGAGGAATAAAAAAATGGAGTGCTTTCACTAAGAAGAATCAATCCAATACTATTAAATAATAGTCTCCCAATGCTATTGACAATGGCTCCCTCTTTTGGTAAATGTACTGAATGACATGGCTTTTGATCACAACTCTCAGTTGGTTGACTGAAATCTAATGGCATTAAAAGTGCCATATGTTTCTTTTGAAAATAAGCTGGTATATCCGGTCTGAAATAATTTGGATCCCCACTAGATTGGACCAAAGAAGTTGCAACCATGAGGTCATCATCCAGATGTTGCTGTTCAGATACTGTAGCTCTCGCTCGACATTTAGAAATTAGATATATTTTGCATCCTGCTTCTTCCAACTGAAATGTCAATAACAAACGTCTGTGCCAAAAACGTAGTATGAAAAGATTTGTTCTAAAGCCTTGAGTGATGCAGTAAGAAAGTTAGAAGTGTTGATATCCCATGTAGTGATCATCTGAAAAATTAATCTCAGAGACTGGATTACAATACTCAAATATTCACCTGGAAACACTAATACTTCCTTAAACAACTAGAAATGAGGAAAAATAAGATATTTATTCGTAGTTCTTTTCTGTGGGGGAGGAGGAATTGATCACTGCAATTCATTCTACATGATGTTGTATTTGAAGACCACTTTGAAACTGCAGTTAGTTCAAAATGCAGAGATTTCTGTGTTGGCAGACCAAGATTCTCATGATTATATAACATCTAGTTTGAAATCTATATCTATATTGCAATCTGCCTATTAGATGATAAAAGATTTTCAGGTGCAATTCAGAGTGCTATCTTTTAACCTAAAAAAAACCAACGTGGTTTGGCAGCTAAATCTTGCCATTTCCACATAGCAGTGATCTGTCTGGCTTACCTGACGTTTGTAGCACCGCCCCGTCTTTTGGCAAACCACCAAGTTCAGTGGCAGCTGACAGTCAGCAGTCCTTGGTTACTCCAGCTGAAGCTTGGAAGAGCTTCCTGAAGGGAAAGGAATTCAGACCCAGGTCGATAGAGATGCTCTGAACCAGCCAGGCAGCCTCGTCTCCAAGAAAAACCTTCTGGAGCAACTGCCCGCTGAACTTTTATTCACCTCCAACCTTACAAAAACTCCATCAATCTCATACAACATAGGATACATAGAGATAATTGGATACATAGTGAGAACTTCTCAGGTGCCTATGAGATCATTACAAAAAAAAGATACTAAAGATATATGTGAAAGCGTTTCCCTAACCTCCCACATGCCAGCCTGCCTGTGAGCCAGGAGAGTATGCTCTTCACTGTAACGTCACGTGGAGGCCCTTAAGGGGGTTTGGGAAAGCTGAAGGCTGAGAGACCAAATTCTTGGGAGGCCAAATTCTGGCCGTTCCCACACTTCCCTCCAGAACAGTGGTGGGATTCAGCTGGTTCACACCACCTTGACAGAACCGGTAGCTAATTTTTTTTGTTGCCCAGGCCCAGAATGGACTTCCGGAAGCGGCATCCACACAGAGAACTGGTTGTACACATATTTGAATCCCACCACTGCTCTAAGAGCCCAGGTGACCCCTTTCTTATTAGGCTTCTAGAAAGTGTTGGAAATCACCTTGTTCTGGAAGGGATTTGAGGACTGAATAGCACATGATGTATTATACTTTTGTTGTTGTTATGCCATGTATTTTTTTGTGTTTTTATGTATGTCAACCATTGAGGATCTATAGATTACCTTATTAATGCATTTAAATACAATAAATAAAAATTCTGTAAAAGATGACTGCTGAGTTCTTCAGTCTGTGGACTTCCATTTCCTTGCTCCTCGTTATTATTTCATGAAAACCTCAACTGAAACTTTCTAAAATTCAAGATACAATATGTTGTGGATTTTTAAAATAATTGGTGGGTGATGTACTGTATCCACCAGCCAAGGAAGGAGGGGTGTGTGTTTTCTGCCTTTTTCTAAGGAGATCTGCGTCTTTTAAACTATTTAGGAAAGATACAGTACCAGTTATTACAAATAAAGTCTCTGCATGCTAAATATCATAGAAGTTATAAAACACTATATTATCTATACGAAGAAACTATAAAATGCTTTCTTGGCAGTGACTCAGGTGTTCATAGATGTATCATAAATTGTACATTACATATAACATCAAGGCTGTCAAAGATGATAGTAAGAATGGTGAGTATGCCTTGCATTCTGGAGTACAATAAATACTTTTGGTGGAGCTGCACAAGACAGAAATACCAAAATCTTACATAGGAATCTTTATATTTCATTATTAAAGTGACTTACAGAACCTCAGGAAGAGGGCAATATTTGAAGGCTCAGAGGCACCACTGGGCTAGTATAACTATGAGCTTTAATTTTAATTAGTTTACATCTGTTTACATCTTCTACAAATTTGTGCAATGCCACTCAAGCCAGTAACTGTCCATTTCAAAGCTGATATTTTGGAATAACTCTTGGCTAGGAAGGCTTGTTACAAAAAGACAATGTAATGTATGCTTAAATCACTTGCTTTGTGTCTAACTGCCTGCTTAATGCCTGACCTACTTTGTATGTTATGTAACAGTTGCTGGCTGAGCTAGACTTGCTGTCTCCAGTCTGTTAAGTAGGTTTGGGCGGGAAACTGCTACTTTAACTCTATTGGTCACCGCCTAGAGGCCAACCATATAAATAGCTGCACAGCAGCTATTAGCTTGCTTCTGTTATGTTCTGACTAAGAATAAACTTGTTGCTGTTTGAACACTTCATCTTGCTTAATGCATTCAAGAACTGAATACTTAACAGACAATGTTTTTCTCCACTAGAGCATGTCCCATTACCAGGATTTAAGTATGCTTTGTTGAAAAAGCCAACCAGGTGGTTTAGAAATCATGAATAACTCTACACCATGTTATGGTTACACCGTAAACCAAAACCAAACAGACCATATTGTGACTAGTGTGATGTATAATTTTATGCAGAAAGAACCGGTATTAGCTTGCATAGTATGTTCTATAAAGCAGGGGTCTGCAACCTTGACAACTTTAAGACTTGTGGAGTTCAGCTCCCAGAATTCCTCAGCTGGCTGAGGAATTATGGGAGCTGAAGTCCACAAGTCTTAAAGTTGTCAAGGTCGCAGACCCCTGCTATAAAGTATACCTGCAGCAATTCTTTCTACATAATTATAAATGGTTTTTTTTAAAAAAAACTGTTATCTCATTCCATTCCCAGCACAAAGTAGAAAATTATAATTCCTATTATTTATAGCACATCTTGCCACTCATATGGATCAATAAAACAAGCTGGAAGATGGATTTCATTTTTCCTCCACCCCCTGGACTCCACAAGCCCATAAATACTGAGTCAATTGAGAATGAATTTGGTTTTTTATTGCCCATTAATGATGGTCATTATCCATTAATGATGGTTAAAATAAGCTCACAAAGCAATACCTCTGCATCCTTTATTAAATAGCTAACTATAAATTACAGCTATATGATCATAAATAAATGTGTATTTTTGCACATATGGAACGTAACTCAAAAATTAGATTTAAAAGTGTAGGGTTTTTTTTCCTTAGGATTCATTCATTAGCATTAGCATTTATTCATTAGATTCATTTTCCTTTAATCATGATAGCTCATAGATCAGGGGGTCTTCAAACTTGGCCCTTTTATGATTTGTGGACTTCAACTCCCAGAATTCCTCAGCCAGTGTACCTGGCTGAGGAATTCTGGGAGTTGAAGTCCACAAGTCATAAAAGGGCCAAGTTTGAAGACCCCTGTCATAGATCATAGGAACCGCAGCTACAAAGAACTGATGGAGTCAGTCATAATGGCAACTCGCACGGTGTCTCTCTAAGCATTGATAGATTGTAGTCTCTGCTGTACATTTGCATAGTGGGTACAGGAAGGAGCAACACTTAAAATAGCAGCCTCTAGCAAATTACAACTTTAATTATGAACCTATCATCGTTTTATCTCAGACCATCAGAGTTGTACCTCCATTCTGTCTAAAACAGAAATGTTTCTCCAAGTTATTGCTGGGCATATGTGATTCAATGTGGCTGAAAAAGAAAATCTAATTTGAACTGGCTTTAAATCTCTTTCCTTATTATTCTAGAACACTCTGGGCTTCAGTGAGAGTTAAAGCTATCCTTGGAGGGAAGGTCTTATCTTATTTTTCTCTAGCTGCTCCAGCTGTAAATTGTTTGACCTATAGTTCAACAGAATCAACACCAATCTTTAGTATCTACAGTTTCATGTGGGCAGGAAGAGCCTAGCAATAACAAGTCCTCGGAGTGGAATATATTGAATTGATTCACACTACAGCAATGTCTTCAGCTTCAGCTGTTCTTGCTGACAAATATATGTAGCATATTATGCTGAAGTTTTCTTCTAAAGTAGAGAGCAAGTGGGGAACATTACAGCCAAGTTACAGTACACTTATTGCCATTTTAAAAAAAACAGCAAACAAATCACTCCTCCAGTAATCAATTGAATTTCCAATTTTGGCAGGGAGCTTCTAGGTCTACTGAAAGTCTAACTGAACTCAATGGGATTTCAAAGAGTGAACAGTAAGGATTGGTGCCAGATAAGCACACATTTATTTACTATATATATATATATATATATATATATATATATATATATATATTTATATATATATATATATATGGATCTTTGGTTATTCGGGTTTTTCCCCGCGTAGAACTAAAGGTGTAGGGGCGACGTTTCGACGGAATCCCATCCGTCATCATCAGGCTGCTGGCTTCTGCTTCCTTCTTCTGGGAGAAGCATGTGGCTGTTTGTTCCTCTTTTTAAACTGCCAGAGGGGGTGTGTTCTGTGGGTGGAGGTGTGCTGATTGGGTGGGGGAGTAAGTGTGTTCTGATTGGGTGGGAGTGTGTTTTGAATGGTGGGTGTGTTCTGATTGGGTGGGGGTGTGTTTTGAGTAGATGGGCTGGTCTCAGCTGCCAGCCTTAGATCTGAGCTGGTGAGTTGTGCTGCTTTTGTTCGGCTTCGTGTTTGTGGTGGTGCCATGTTTTTATAGTGGGTGTCAGTTTGCTTATTGTGTGGTTTGGAGGGGTTTAAAGTGGCTGATGTTGCAGCTGTAGTTAGGTTTCTGTTTTGTGGTTGTGCCTCGTTATCATTGTGGGTTCGGATTTGCTTTTTGAATGGTTGTGTGGTGGTGATGTCCTGTGGTGTTATCATGACTTTGGGTCTATCATTCTTGGTGGTTGGGACTCGTCTGTCAATCAAGGCGGGTTTCCAAATGGTTGGTAGGCGAGAGGTATCATCTCGTTTGTTTATGCTGTGGGGGCGTTTTTCTATCTCAATGGCTTCTCTGATTATTCTGTTGTTAAAATGTTCAATTTTGGCGATAGTTTTGTTTTTTTTAAAATCAATTTCATATATATATGTAAAGGTAAAGGTTCCCCCGCACATGCGTGCTAGTCGTTTCCAACTCTAGGGGCCGGTGCTCATCTCCGTTTCAAAGCCGAAGAGCCAGCGTTTGTCCAAGGATGTCTCTGTGGTCATGTGGCTGGCATGACTAGACGCCAAAAGCTCATGGAATGCTGTTACCTTCCCACCGTAGTGGTCCCTATTTTTCTACTTGCATTTTTACGTGCTTTCGAACTGCTAGGTTGGCAGAAGCTGGGACGAGTAACAGGAGCTCACTCTGCTATGTGGCACTCGGGATTCGACCCGCCAAACTGCCGACCTTCTGATCGACAAGCTCAGCATCCTAACCCACTGAGCCACCGCGTCCCTGGCATATATATATGCCACACACTTCTCCCAGAAGAACGAAGCTGAAGCCACCAGCCTGAGGATGACGGATGAGAATTCGTCGAAACGTCGCCCTGATACCTCCAATTCTACATGATATATATGCACATTTGTTCCCTTTCATAAACAGTAACACACTGTCCCATTTTTATCCCACAGAGACATATCACAGTTTCTCACTATATGTTCCTACACTACATAATCTGTAAGGCTTATTTGTGTAAGGTTATAAAAACCTTTTTTCCATAATGATGTTTTGAGTTCCAAATTTATGAATATAAGACAATAAACAGATTTGAAGTTACTGGTTTTATTTTTAATTTTGAATGATTTTGAAACAGGTAGAAAGAAATTGAGCATTTCTCCTAGGTGGTCAAGGTAGCACCATTGGAAGGTTTGTGCTGTCATAGCATTGTCAGCATCTTCCATCCTCTGACTTTTTTATTCTACTAGAACTCCGAACGTGGAAGAGCTTTTGGAAATGTGCCCAGTTATTTCTATCTCTCAGATGCCAGTGTGTGTATTGCTTCCAGCTGGCATGTATTTTGTGGCAATCTGGAGAGTTCATACATCTTGTCCCTGTTCTTATAACATATCTATTTAGGTGCTAACCCAATCAAAGTACTTTACCAATGAAAGCACCCAATCAAAGTTCTGGCAACATAAAATCACACTTACAATATGCAAAGATTTTAATAATAGTTTTATTTCATCACTCCTGCTAAATATCTAGAGTGATCTGTATCATCATCATCATCATTTTAGCCATTGTCTATCCACCGCAGAATGCAGGTCTCTTCTGCCTGTTTCCAGCCAATAGATTCAGCTGTCCTTCCTCTGCAAAGCTCTTCCTCTGCTAACCATGACTAAATGCCATGGTTAGTTTATAGCAGGGGTGTCAAACTGCTGGCCCACGGGCCGGATGCGTCATGCCAAAACTGCGCCCACTCCAGCTCCGGCAATGGGGGAAAAGTTGTGATACGTCATGACACGTCATGTGACATTGCGAGTTTGACACTCCTGGTTTATAACAACTTGAAGTGCTTTGGCTCCACACTTGGGGCAATATAGGGTAAATAAGTGTACTTACTTGAAATGAATGGAAAGAAACACATATAAGGTTGCTCTAAGGGTGAATGAAGCATTAATAAAGAGTGCTGTCATCCATTTTTTCCTGCTTAAAAATGACCTATTCTGACAAGAGGACGAAGTGATTTGTCTGGATCTCTCTTAAGATTCAAGACGGAATATTTTCTTGAATAGTTAATGCAATTGTCAATTTCTCCAAAGACACTGGCTTTACTTCTACTCTACTCTACTCTACTCTAGATCTAATTTAATCTACAAAACAAAACAGGAAGGGCATCTCCATCACCAAATAAAAGGGGGAGGCCATGGGTTTGTGTGAAGATGGGCAAAATGTCAAGATTGTGGGGGGTTTGACTGTTTTGATCCTTACTTTCTTAGAGAGAGTGATTACTCATTAGAAGTATTGTGGGTTGGGGAAAGTACATATCTGAAAAGTGCATTTAAGGAAATATTTGACCTTCATCCTTGAACATATCAAAATAATGAAATGTCAATGAGATTTTATTCTCTCCCTCACCAAGAAAGTTGAATATGGGGAGACTTTTACACTGATGACAGATAAGACCTCAGTGGCAAACCCATGATATTTTTAACTCATGACAGTCATCATTTAAGGTGATACTCTTGTATGAAAAGTCAATCTGGCACATTATTACAAATAATACAGCAGATTAGTGCAATCAAATGTCACAGGGGTTGAGGGAGGAATAACTCTGTGATTCATATTAGAAGAACTGAAAGCTAGTTAAACAATGGATGATGTCAGATGAGTCCTGGGTAAAACTCATGTCTTATTTACCTCAGAACTGCTCCTATAATGTGTGTGTCTGTGTGTGAGTGTGTGTGTGCATATGTATACATTTACACATATATGCATATATACATATATATATGTAGGGATGCGGGTGGCTCAGTGGGTTAAGACGCTGAGCTTGTCGATCAGAAGGTCAGCAGTTTGATGGGTCGAATCCTGAGTGCCGCGTAACAGAGTGAGCACCTGTTACTCGTCCCAGCTTCTGCCAACCTAGCAGTTCAAAAGCACGTAAAAAAAACTGCAAGTAGAAAAATAGGGATCACTATGGTGGGAAGGTAACAGCTATAGCAGTATCCCCATGGTCACATGATCAAAATACAGATTCTTGACAACTGGTGCATATTTATGTCACTTGTCCCAGAGTCATGTGATCACTTTTTGCAACCTTCTGACAAGCAAAGTCAATGTGGAAGCCAGATTCAGTTAACAACTTTATCATCATCTTAACAACTGCAGTGATTCACTTAACAACTGTGGCAAGAAAAGTCATAAAATGGGATAAAATGCACTTAACCACAGTCTCACGTAGCAATAGAAATGTTGGGCTCAATTGTGGTCATATGTCAATTGTGGCCATAAGTCGAGGTCAAGGACTACACACACACACTCATACACACACTTATATGTAGTCCATTTCTGTTCTTGTGATTCCAAAATCTGTTTGGAATTAATCTCTCCCTCATAAACTTCAATGCTCAGAATGCTGACTTTGCTATTCAGCTATTTTGCTCTCCTTTGCTTTCATCTTCTCTCAGGTTCTTTTTTAAATCACAAACATCTCAAGAAAATATATATAGTGATTTTAAATGGCAACAACTATATATAAATCTACCAAGGTTTTTCTTTTCCCCATAAGTGTTAGCTCATATTTAAATGGGACTAATTTACCTGAGATCAGGATGCATACAAATACTGATCTTTGGAAAGGAAAATAATGTTAAAATATTAGTCTTTTAAAAATATATTTGCCTCCAAGGAAAACAACCCAGGTATGAAATGGATGATACAATAGTAATAAACATAATTTAATTACTAAAAAGGCATCTATTCCTTTTTAAAACAGCTCTTAATATAATTATTGCTTTCAAAGATCATATTTATGCATATTTATGTTATCAGATTTAAGTAATGAATACTGGGTTGAGATGTGCCACGTCATATTGACACACAATGTACTTTGTACTTAATTTCAGAAAAAAGAAACTGTATGGCTTCTAGAAGTAACCAGTCCTATTGGTTTAGCAAAAGGAACTAAAGAATCAAGAAAAGCAGACTTCCTTCCTGCTGTTTTTAGTGTGACCCTCGCAGTTTTATCAGTTACTTTACTTGCACTTATACGTTACAGTTTTTAAGTTTTTTGTCAAGTTCAGTCAGAAGGAGAACATGAAGACCCTTATCTGATGTGCCTGTGAACTCGAATTTAGAAAGACATTTCAGTAAATGCAAGTGAGACAAATAAGGAACAATCATATTTTGGTAAGTTAAACCATTTTATTGGGAAAAAAGCCTTTTGTCTATATCAGATATATACTTCAGTAAATTACTGTTTCCAAGTTTGTTTTCTTCCACTGCTTCCACCAACTCAGAACTATAAATTGCAAATTTTGTATTCTGTATCTTTAAAGTATATCTGTTGTGATTCAGTGTCAGCCTGTGCTACCAGCAGCTAAGTCTGAGGAATCTGAGGAGGAGGAGGAGGAGGAGGAGGAGGAGGAGGATGATTCGGTGTCAGAGGGAGGGTCTGATGCACTGCAGGACTCTCAGCCTGGCCCCTCCAGTCGTGTTCCTCATGAGGCTCAGCTGTGTGAGGAGGAGGTGTCGGACTCAGAGGAGTCACAGCTGAATCTGTTCAGAGACGCTAGAAGCAGAAGGCAATCCAGCAGAGTAGAGGAGAGAAAATCAATGAGGCAACTCAGTGAAAAGAGGAGAAGGCATTGAGAAGCCACGCCTTGGGACAGATAATAAAAGGGGAAGGTGTGGGCGGTGCTGGTTACTGAAGGCAACAGTTCAGAGACATTCAAAGAGAATCCTGGTCTGTTCTTGCTAATCTGTTTGACTCTTGTTGGATGTTTTAAATCATGTATTTTTGGTTGAAAAAAATATTCTGCTGTTTTTTTTTGTTTGAAAGACTTATTATTTGGAATTGTAAATAAATTTGGGTTGGGTGTTTTCCAGACTATTGATTGTTTAAAAGGAAAAAGGGGTTATCCCTGACACACAAATAGGGCCGGTCGTAGGCTAGAACAGAACAATATCCCAAAAGGTTTACAGTGATACACAGCACATACAACAGCAAAGATAGTACCTGGTGTCAAATATTTGACACATGTTATACCTCTACTACGTAAGCCACATTGGTTGCCTGTGTGTTTCCACGTGCAATACAAGATCTGGTTGCCACCTTTTAAGCCCTTCATGCCTTGGGACTGGGTAGTTTACCCATTCAATTTGGTCTGACAGGTCCCATCAGCCAAAGAATGTCAATTGGCAGGAAATTTGCCTTCTCTGCCATAGCTATGCTTTCTGGAACATAAGGCCTTCAAAACCTGGCTTTGTGTCCCAACCTGGGGCCTCATGGGTGCAAAGGGCCCTGTTCCCTGAATATGCTGACATCTGTGGTGACATTTTGTCTTGGTTACCTCATATATTTAATTTATATTATATTATAATTGTTTTTAATTCTTATATGATTGTTTGCATGTCACTTGCTTGAGATAGGTTGCTATAGAAATTGAATAAAATAACATAAAATAAAATAATTATGCGTATATGATAATGTATTTTAATGGTAACACAGCTCAAAACATATGTTTGGACAATATGGACACTCTAATAATAGCTTGTTTAATATCAGTTTAATTAAGAAGCTGCAGAAATCTCCAAGCAAATTCTTGTATTATTTAGGGAGCAGTTTCTGAAGGAAGAGCAGACATTTTGAGTTGTCCCAAAGATAAAGACATACTGAATTTCAGAAGAATAAGTACCAGAGTTTGAGTGAAACAGGGAGTGATTTGTAATGAATTAAGTATCCCCAAGGAGGGATGAATCTAGTAAATTACTGAAGACATAGATATTGAATAAGAAGATATTATAAAGAAGGTCATAAAGACAATTTTTTAAACTGTCAGTAACATCTGGAAGTATTTTAGGTGTGAGATGAAGAAAGAGAGAAATATTTTATATGTAATTTAGACTGCATTCCTACAAAGACTTGAATTTTTTTTCAGTCACTATATGTAGAGCAGGGTGTCAAACTGTTGGCCCGTGGGCCGGACGTGTCATGCGGAAGCTGCACCCACCCAATTGCCAGCAATGGCAAAACTGTCCCGGTACGTTGCACAACGTCACATGACATTGCGAGTTTGACATGTCTGATGTAGAGGGTTTCAGGACAGAGATGAAGATGATGGGGGAGAATGCCATCAGAATTTGAGCCTAATATGATCATATATGGAAATAAACCTTTTAGTAATTGATATGAGACAATACCTTTTCTTTTAGATATTCAGGACACGACATTACCTTCCTGTTAAAATTTCAGGAGTCATCCTCATCCTCATCTGATAATTTCTTACAGTCTAAATGGCTGATCATCCATCATCAAAATCTCACTAAAGTGTCTTCCAGAATGGGTAGCCATAATAAATGGAATAGAATAGAATAGAATAGAATAGAATAGAATAGAATAGAATAGAATAGAATAGAATAGAATAGAATAGAATAGAATAGAATAGAATAGAATAGAATAGAATAGAATAGAATAGAATAGAATAGAATAGAATAGAATAGAATAGAATAGAATGGGACGGGATGAGATGGGACAGGACAGGACAGGACAGGACAGGACAGGACAGGACAGGACAGGACAGGATAGGATAGGATAGGATAGGATAGGATAGGATAGGATAGGATAGGATAGGATAGGATAGGATAGAATAGGATAGGATAGGATAGAGCTGGAAGGGACTTTGGAGGTCTTCTAGTCCAGCCCCTTGCTCAGGCAGGAGAACCTATACCATTTCAGACAAGTGACTGTCTAGTCCAGTCATGTCAAACTCACGATGTCATGTGACGTCATGCAATGTATCAGAGGTTTTTCTCTATTGCTGGCAATGGGGTGGGCATGGTTTCCTGATGACGCCTCCGGCCTGTGGGCCAGCAGTTTGATACCCCTGGTCTAGTCTCTTCTTAAAAATCTCCAGTGATGGAGCGCCCACAATTTCTGAAGGCAAGCTGTTCACTGGTTAATTGTCATCACTGTTAGGAACTTTCTCCTTAATTACAGGTTGCTTCTCTCTTTGGTCACTTTCTAACCATTGTTTCTTGTCCTGCCCTCTTGTGCTTTGGAGAATAGTTTGATGCCCTTTTCTTTGTAGCAGCCCCTCAAATATTGGAATACTACTATCATGTCACCCTTGTTTCTTCTTTTCATTGGACTAGCCAAACCCAAGTCCTGCAGCCATTCTTCATAAGTTTTAGTCTCCAGGCCTTTGATCATTTTAGTAGCTCTTCTCTGAACTTTTCCCAAAGTCTCAACATCTTTTTTGTAGTATGGTGACCAAAACTGGATGCAGTATTTCAGGTGTGGTCCTACTAAGGCTTTATAAAGCAGTACTAACACTTCACGTGATTTTGACTATGTGCCTTTGTTTATACAACCAAGCATTGTATTGTATTAACTTTTTTGTTTGCTGCTGCACACTGCTGGCTCATATTTAAATGATCATCCAAGGTCCTTCATACAGTTATTGTTTTTAAGCCAGGTTTCACCTAATCTGTACCTGTACCTTGTCCTTTTTCCTGCCTAGGTATAAAACCCTGCTTTTCTCCACATTAAATTTCATGTTGTTGAATAGGGCCCATTTCAAGTCCATCAAGATCTTTTTGGATCCTGAGCTTGTCTTCTGGGGTGTTGGCTATTCCTGCCAGCTTAGTGTCGTCAGCATGTTTGATGAGTTCCCCTTCTATTCCCTCATCTAAGTCATTTGTGAAGATATTGGAGTGTACTGGGCCTAAGATGGAACCTTGTGGTACCCCACTGCTTACTTCTCTCCATGTGGATGTAGTGCCATTGAGGACTACTCGCTGAGTACAGTTTGTCAGCCAGCTACAAATCCATCTGGTGGTGATGTTGTCTATTCCACATTTTTCTAGCTTACTAAGCAGCAGGTTGTGGTCTACCTTGTCAAATGTCTTACTGAATTCTAGGTATACTATGTCCACAGCATTTTGCTAGTCTACTAATTTAGTCGCTTTATCAAAGAATGAAATAAGATTGGTTTGGCATGATCTGTTTTTAACAAACCTGTGCTGGCTAGTAGTTATAACGTTGTTTGCTTTTAGTTGTTCACAGATCTGGTTTTTGATGATCTTTTCTAGGATCTTTGCAGGTATTGATGTTAGACTGATTGGTCTGTAGTTTCCTGGGTCTGTTTCCCCACACACACCTTTCTTGAAGATGGGAACCACATCAGCCCTTTTCCAATCCTCAGGTACTTCCCCAACTATGTCATACCCACCCTCGTATAGTGTACTATTGGTTCTAGTTCACCCTGTTTGTTCCCCAAGCGTTAAGCATTAGTATATAAACATTTAAGACTTTTATGTCTGTCTGTGGGTATGTTTCCTGGTTCTCCTGTTTGACTTTTTTTCCCCTCTCATTACTCCCTACCTCTTTGTTTGATTTGTTTTCTTGGGATTTATGATTGGTTTTGTATTCTAGAGATTCTAATGATTGGTCACCCTTCCCCCCTCAATTTTAGTTTAAAGCCCTTCTAATGAGTTGGGCCAGTCTTTTTCCAAGTACATTTTTCCCTGTTTTCGTGAGGTGCAGCCCATCCCTTGCCAAGAGTCCTTCATGTAGGAAATGCAGTCCATGGTCCAGGAAACCAAAGTTTTCTTGGTGACACCAACCCTTTAGCCAGTGGTTTATTTCTAGAAGTCTTCTTTCCCTCAATGGGGGTTGGCCTTTCGTTGGGAGTACTGATGAGAACACTACTTGTGCTCCTAGCTCCTTAACTTTATTGCCTAGTTGCTTATAATCTCTCAATATTGTACTCAGGTTCTTTGTTGTGTCATTCGTCCCAATGTGAAGGAGGAAGAAAGGGTAGTAATCTATGGGCCTAATTATTTTAGCTAGGTTCTCAGCCACATCTTTGATTTTTGCTCCAGGGAGACAACATACCTCCCTGGATTGTATGTCCGGTCTGTAGATAGCTGATTCTGTTCCTTTGAGGATGGAATCTCCTATTACCAACATTCACCTTCCTTTTTTGAGGGGTGCAGCCTGGGGTGCTTTTCTGTTTATCTCAGGTGTTTGTTGATGTGACTCTTTTAGGGGTATTTGGTGTTGTTTCTTTGCTAGGTGTCTACATGTTTTCCTTGAGGGGGAGGTGGTGGGTCTGTGTATTTCCATCTAGGGGTAGAAATTGCTCAGTTTTAATGGGGCTGCTTCTGGTTGGGTTCAATTGGGCAGTAGGAGTTTGTTAGATGTATGCTCCTTTTTCCTTTGAGTGTTGTGTTTTCTTCTATGTGTGACATATCTCCATTTGTCTTCCTTCAAGGGTTTATCAGTAGGGTCAAATCCTCTGAGAGTTATTTGTTCATTATTTGGTTGGGTTTCAGTATAGCTTTCTTGGTTAGGTTGGAGTTTGGCTAAAGTTGCCAAAAGTCCCTTACTTTTTCCTCTAGTAGTTCACATTTAATGCATGTATAATTTGAATATTTTTGGGGCTTTGCTGTTAGCCTTGTTCCTTCCTTCTCTGTTCTAGGTAATTGTGCCTACTTTTTTCCCCTGTCCTTTTTTTCTGCCTGTTTGTGCTCATTTTTCTACCTTGTTAATTATTTAACCTTCTTACTATTGTGTTAGTTTTATTTATCCTTTTCTTCCCTCTATTTTTTAGTTTTTGAGCTCCAGTTCCTCCCTACCTTATTATTTAAGATTTGCCTTGTTAAGATTTGGTTCTTTATTAGTCCTATTCTTCCTTGGTTTCTAATGTTCCACTCTTGTCCTTATTACTTGCCTATTTATTTGTCTTTTATTTTCTGTCCTGTATTCATTTTTATTCTTTACTGTGGTCTTCTCTACCTTCCTATTGGGACCTGATATTTGATTGTTGCCTTCACTTCTGTTGCTCGCTGCTCCGGCATCTTGTTGTTTTCTCTGCCAGCTCCGTTCTGTCTTTCAGTGCTTGGGTGTTTTTGGCCTTGTCTCTGCTCTGGTGAGGCCTCCATTCAGCTCTCCAGTTGGCTCAGCTCTGCTGTCTGGTCTGTTCCTCTCACCCAGACACTCAGCTTTAGAGATCAGAGCTCTCTAGTTCGATGTGCCTCTGCTGCTGCTGCATTTCTATGCGCGCGCACACACACACACACACACACACACCAGATTTTGCCACCACCAATTTCTCAAAGCCGACAGATTGCTCCAGGCCTTTGAATGAGACTTTTCTTGGCTTCGGGTTTATCTATGATGCTTTACCTAATTACCTAGTTTTTGTCGGTAAGCCTGAGAGAGCGATTTCTGTCGCTATTCTTTGGCTCCTTCGTCACATGATTGCTCAGAGCTTCTTCAGAACCTGCCTTGGCACTTCATCACTTAGTTCTTAGATTAAAAACAGCAGTGCAGTCATCTGGAAGGCAATGTGGTACAGTGTCTTGATTAGTTTCTCCAGTTCAGATCTCTTCTGAAGTGAAAGGAGCTTGTAAATAATGGATTAGCAATTAATCCAAAAAGGTGTTGCAACATGCTCTACTACTTATTCTGTGGTCAGATCCTTTCACAAAATAGTAATTATTTTGTAATCAGACTAACTGCCATTTCTGCAAAGCTCAGAATCACCGAATATTCAGATTAAATTCTGGTAACGTTGGAGACTATTCCACTTTGATTCAGGAAGCTACAAAATATTTCCTGTTCAGGATTCAACCAATTCCAATTAACAACACTAAAAGACCTGTAAGAAAACAAGCTAATCAAAGTGTACTAAATAGCAAACTGAATGTCATAATACTTCTCAAAGCTTTATGTCCAAAACGTATTACCCAAATGTGGATTTCCTATGAATTTATATTTATAATTGAATTTCCAAGTGCCTAGAGGATCAGACTCCTAGATATTTATTTCATCTGCTTTAACACTGCAGTGGGGATATAATCTTGTGCCAATTTCATAAATATATTACTTAATGTAGCAATTATTTGCTTTTTGCACCAAGATGCATTATTCCCCAGACTTCATATGAGCTAACCAGATTAATGGAGCTATTGAGCATTTGTTCTTCCATTTAAAAAAAAATAGTCATAGTCCAAAGTCCTTGGGCTAATAGTGTAATAATTCAACCAATTTTCTTGTTCATAAACCTAAACTGAAATTATTAGCTAATTTTTTTTATCTATCAAATTTAGTATTGCATTTCCTATTTTGTCTTTGGTCTTCTCACTTCCTGTTTTTCCCCCCATTTATAGTGACCACACTCTTCTTTCCATTTTATTACCCATCATTCTTTATAATGAAAAAAAAATCCTATTATATATAAAAATGCATTAACAATTAACATTACTAGGCAGATCGAGATAGGAAACACAGTCGATGAGCCAATTTTATTTTATTGCAAGGCTACATTAAAGAATCTTGCATGTCTCCTGCCATCTCCTTTACATCCCAATAAACTAGAAAAGGTATCTTCCAAGCCTCTTCTCTGCCCACTATGCAGTTCCCTCTTAATTGACCCTTGTGTATGTTGTTCAAACAGGAACATTGCTTTATTGTAAAACAGGAACAGAACTGAGAACAGAGGCTTCTACACAGCTACTTATATGGTTGGCCACTAGGCGGCGGCCAATAGGTTTGAAGGAACCTATTCCCGCCCCAGAGCCAACCAATGATCATCCTGGAGACTGCATGTCTGGGCACCAGCAACCGTTACACAGACACCCTAATTAGGCAATTTCAAGCAGCATTCAAAGACACGTGAAAACAGTTCAAGTAAAAAGGCCCAATACTTTACAGTGTAGCAGGTAGTTATCTCTTAGCTGACCATTCTTTGTCTCTGAGATCAGTTTTCCAAGTTCTTTCTCACATATCATTATAGCCTCTATCCATTCCAGTGAATTATTGTTTCATAAGGTAGAGGTGAGTGGTCTCCATACCTAATTTCTTATGTACCATTAATGTGACATAACATTGTCAATTGGAGGGGGCTTATCGGTAGATCTGGGATAGGCAGATATTGCTTGATGGTGTGAAAGGTATTGTTGCAGGATGTAAGGTGTTCCTGATAAAGTCTTATTACAGGTGGGGATGAGATAGCATATAGGGCGGAGGTACAAAAACTATCCATATGGTGTAGTAACAACAACTTGCACCTAAACATCGGCAAGACGAAAGAGATGGTGTTAGACTTCCGGAGAAAAAAGGAGGAACCTGCCCCACTTTACATCGGAGAGAACTGTGTAGAGAGAGTTTCCTCCTTTAAATTTCTGGGAGTCTACCTCTGTGAAGATCTGACCTGGAAAGTTAACACAACCCAGGTGGCTAGAAAGGCCCAACAGAGGCTTCACTTTCTTAGGGTCTTGCGGAAGAACAGGGTAGAACAACAGCTAATGACCCTCTTTTACCAGTCTACTATAGAGAGCGTCCTCTCGTATGGTATTGTGGTTTGGTATGCTGGTCTGACAGTCGCAGACAGGAAAGTATTACAGAGGGTAGTGAGCACAGCACAAGACATTGTGGGCTTTTCCCTGACACCACTGGATGACATCGCCAGGGCTCGTTGCCTTGGAAGAGTGAGGAAGATTCTCAGGGATGACTCACACCCTGGACGGTATCTCTTTACTCTCCTACCATCCAGTAGGAGATATAAGCAATATAGCCAGCCGTACCAACAGGCTGAAAAATAGCTTTTATCCATGGGGTGTTAGGCTTTTAAATGGGACATAATCTCTGTGAACTTATGCAGAATTGACTTGGGAGGCTGGTGTGTGGTGTAGTTGGTTCACATAGTGTGGTGGGATGGGGGGTTTGTTGTCACTGTGTGTTGGGGGGAGAGACCAAGGGGGAGGCTCAGCTAATCTCAATGTACACATGTTGTACTTTGACAATAAAGGTTTATTATTATTATAAAGCTTCCTTTTGTAATTGACTGAGAGTGAATTTGTCAGTAATGGACAGTGATGGTGTTCAAGTGGTGCCCCAGTTGTTTTGGGATTGCGCTGAAGGCACCTATTTATATTGATATTGCCTTTGCTTTCTTCTGCCACAGTCATCCTATTTCTATCTGCAGGTCCTCGTATTTTGTTATCTTTTCCAATTCCTTCTCTTCTATTCTGCTGTCTCCAAGTACTGTTACATCCACTATCCAGACTTTTTTTGACTTTCTTATAGTTTCTAATACTTATTGTTCTTATCCAACTCATCATTATACTGTAGCAGTATACAAAAAGAAAATATCCATTACCCATCTCCCACACATATTCACAAAACTGACTTAATAAATTAAATTTTCACTTAAGAAAACCAAAAAAATATATATCTATTTGCATATTGTGAATCTGGGGTCACCTCAAAGCTGCTAGGCTGCAGAGATTAGCAATTAAAAGGCAGGAAATATGTTTTCCAGCTGATAATACATTAAAAGAGGTGTATAACAATTCCCATTTCAGACATATGTCCAAATTCTATTAAAGTAAAATTGAGAATTTCAATTGAAGCCAAACTTTATGTCAAAGCCCATATGTCGGAAACTTGACACCACCTCCTTGTGACTGATGGGTACCCAAAGCTATGTAGGCTATTAAAACATCATTGCCAAATGAGTACCAAGGGCACATCTTTATTGCTAACAAAGTATTCCTTAAATAAATAAATAAAAATGATATAATTCAGGGGCTTCAACCCAGTACCTTGCTGAATCTGTCTGTCTCCTAATCTCCTAACAAAAAATTTCCCTGTTCTCATTCAGTTGTTCTGCTTCTCTTCTTGGGATTGTCCCAGTACTTAAGTGTATTCTTAAGTGCCTCTCTGGCTAGATAGCTTTAAACTGCAGGGCTCCAGCTGTTCTCTCCTGCACCCGTATCTTCTTCCTCCACTAGGTGGATTCAACATGCCTAAGTTTTCCTTCTACTGCTGCAAATTCTCTTCCTATCCTTGCCATTCTTGAATATGACCTTGACCCTGTAAACAGAGACTCGAGAAGCAGAGTTGTGTGTGTAACAGCAAGCAGAGGCTGGAATCTCCAAAGTTATAGAGAACCCAGTCATGTTTGTTCTTCTCAGGTCCTTGAATTGAGCACTCAGGGAAGAAGTCTGAAAACAAAAGCAGATTCTTTGCAGCCTTTCAAACTAAGAATTCAAGGTAATGTTCAAAATGAAATGCTTAGCCAAGAGGTAAGTGGTTTGGACAACAGATTTGAGGCTTTTTTCCCCCAGCTTCTTATACAGGTATCTAGTATCAGTGGTGGGTGTGTATGCAGCACACTTCTTGTGCAGTATCTTGTACACCCTTTCTTCGCCCCTTATTTTCCTGGGCAGTAATTTGATTCCATGCCAACAACATTAAAAGGTGAGAGAGGTTTTTTGCACTGACTGATGGGAATAGTCTAGTAGCACTTACAGTTCTGACATTGCAGTTGTTCTCTTTTCTGTCAGCTGCTGGAATTTGTCATCTCCTTCTTCCTTCTCCTCCCTTCTGCATTGTTAGAGTAACCCTTTATACTCAACAGGTACTGAATCTGGCTTATTCACAAGGAGGCTGGGGTTCTCCTTATACCACACATCCAATAAAACTGTGACCATGAACTACATTTTGCTGAGGTTCCTTCTCTAATCTCAGTTACCTATTTTTTTTTCTCCACCACCCTCCATTCCTGTCCTGCTTTTTTCTATTTCCCAACGTAATTATACAAAGCCTAGATTTTTCTTTGTTCACACAGAATACACGATAGCAACGTAAACATGTTTACATAGGCAACATGAGAGCAGTGTTCCAATATTAGAGGGCCTTCCACAAAGAAGAGAGCATTGACCTATTTTTCAAAGCACCTGAAGGCAGGACAAGAAGCAATGGATGGAAACTAATTAAGGAGAGGAGCAACATAGAACTGAGGAGAAATTTCCTCACAGTGAGAATAAAAAAACAGTACAACAGCCTGCCTTCAGAAATTGTGAGTGCTCCAACAATGGAGGCTTTTAAGATGAATGTGGCAGCCACTTGTCTAGAATGGAGTTTCCTGCTTGAACAGCGGTTTGGACTAGAGGACCTGCAGTGTCCCTTCCAACTCTGTTATTCTGTTATTATGTTAACATGATGACTGGAGCTATCTACATATATTGAAAGAAAATTCCAGCTATTCCCAAAATTTATGCAACATTTTCTAAGATTAACTGTTAAAGACACTGAGCTTGTCAGCTGGAAAGATGACAGCCTGGGTTCAAAACCAAGTGCTGCATGACAGGGTGAGCTCTGGTTACCCACCCCAGTTTTTGCCCACCTAGCAGGTCAAAGGCATACAAACGCAACTAGATAGCCAGTTTTATTACACAAAATTTAAAGTTTATTCATTTTACTTCTCATTGGTTTGTTCTGGCATGCTTCTAATGATGTCAGAGTCACCTGGGTCAATTATAGCAAGTGTACATACTCTGTAGTACTTCCCACAAGCTGTTCCCAGTTCAATATTGTTGCCACTGTAGGGATGCACACCAGTTTGGGCCAACATAGCATAGTATTCAGTTTCTGATTTTTCTCAAAGCAGGACAGTTATTCGCTAGAATAACCAACTTGGCTTTGCCCTGCCGAATCATTTTCAGAGTTTGTTTATATCCAAGTACATATTTACCACTTTTCATAACCAGCTGAAGTCTAGAGTTTATGGACTCTAAAGACTTTTTTGTCTTCTTGGCGGCCACCCTCTTGCCGGCTCACGTCGGCCCTGCCATTGCCAGAGGAGCACCTCCAAGATGGCCTGGCAACAAGGAAAAGCACGCAACTAGATAAATAGGTACCACTTCAGTGGGAAGATAAGTGTTCTGTGCATCTCAGCATATAGTAATGCTGGCTACATGAACATGGAAATGTCTTTGGACAATGCTGGCTCCCTTGGCTAAGAAATGGAGATGAACACCACCATCTAGAGGTGGACACGATTGGAAAGGAGGAACCTTCACCTTTCTTTAAGATTCATCCTATTTGTTGGATTCACAAATTCACATTGTAGGGATATATTTTTAAACTTGAACAAAGAGTTTTGGATGCAGATATTTAGAACTCTTTTTTGTGATCTAATGCTGTCCTACCTCATGTCTTACATCACTGAAAATATGTTTCTATTCCTATTATATTAATTTGCTCCAGTGAACATATGGAGGAAGATAGAATCAAAACACGAAAAGGCAAAACAATCAGCAAAATAACAATGAGTCAAATCTATAGGCAGATGATAATGAGTCATGTAAAACAATGAAAACATGAAATTAAATATATCTTATACAGGAAATGATTAAAACATAATAAATAAGGCTGTCGCAATGTAAACATAAAATGAATTGTGTCAGTTGTGTTAGTTAATCAATCAAAGCTTAATAAATGGCAAATAAGAATGTTAACTCTGTCCAGTTCTCCAATTATCATTAATTTAATGATTCTAAATATTCTAAAAAAAATCAACATTTGCTATTCAAATTGAAGGTTGAAAATTCTCAGATGATTTTCAACTCATGTATAATGTTCCCAAAATATCTAAAAAATCTTCTAGCAAGATTTTGATGAAGAATTGCCTGTAAGAAAGTCAAAATAGGAAGTAAACTGCAGACTAAAAAGAAATGTGGTTCTTTTAAGGAGCGTCATTGCGTGTTCTTCCTTCTAAGTAGGATACCTTAGCTTCAAATGTTATAAGAATACAACAAGATGGCTCCTCAGGCATCTTAATTTAAGACCTTTAACACCATTCATCTCCTTTCACTATGACCTGCATATGCATACTGTATGTGTGTGGGGATGTATATGTATGCAAATAAACTTCTTAAAACAGCAATGTTTCAAGTAATGTATGATTGGTTGCTGCTTATTAATTAGATAAATTATTTTTCTCTTGAATAAAAGTTATTTTATATGAGGATTACTCAAATCAAATCTTAATGTTCTGTTTTGATTTACACTCTCCAAAATTATTAATTTCAATTAAAGGTAAAGGTAAAGGTTCCCCCGCACATGCGTGCTAGTCGTTTCCAACTCTAGGGGCTGGTGCTCATCTCTGTTTCAAAGCTGAAGAGCCAGCACTTGTCCGAGGACGTCTCCCTGGTCATGTGGCCGGCATGACTAAATGCCAAAGGTGCACAGAACACTGTTACCTTCCCACCGGAGTGGTCCCTATTTTTCTACTTGCATTTTTTATGTGCTTTCGAACTGCTAGGTTGGCAGAAGCTGGGACGAGTAACAGGCGCTCACTCTGTTATGCGGCACTCGGGATTCGACCTGCCAAACTGCCGATCTTCTGATCGACAAGCTCAGCGTCCTAACCTACTGAGCCACCACGTCCCTTTCAATTTATTTATTTATTTTTATTTTATTTTTTTATTTTATTGAATTTATATACCGTCCTTTCCTGAAGGACTCAGGGCAGTTTACAGGGTACTTAAAACATCGATACAAAAATTAAAAACGATTAAAAAGATTAAATTTAATCCCTGAAAAAATATAAAAAACCCCAATTAAAAACTCTCAGCCTGGGCCGGAGAGCTCAAAGAGCCAGGTCTTCAGGTCCCGGCGAAATGAACAAAGGTCGGGGGCAGTCCTAAGCTCTGTGGGCAGCTGGTTCCAAAGGGCAGGTGCACCCACAGAGAAGGCCCTCCCCCTGGGTGTTATCCACCGGCAATCTTTTACCGGCGGCACCCTGAGAAGGCCCTCCCTGTGGAAGCGCACTGGACAAAGGGAACTTGATGCCAGCAGCAGGTGTTCCCTCAGATATCCCGGACCCAAACCATTTAGGGCTTTATAGGTCATCACCAGCACCTTGAATCTCACCCGGAGGGCAACCGGAAGCCAATGCAGCTCGCGGAGTAGAGGTGTTACATGGGAGTGTCGGGAAGCCCCCATCACAACTCACGCAGCCGCATTCTGCACCAGTTGAAGCTTCCGAGTGGTCCTCAAGGGCAGCCCCATGTAGAGAGCATTGCAGTAGTCTAGACGGGAGGTCACAAGCGCATGAGTGACTGTGCGTAGGGCATCTCGGTCCAGGTAGGGTCGCAACTGGCGCACCAGGCGAACCTGGGCAAAAGCCCCCCTGGTCACGGCTCCTATGTGATCTTCAAAACTGAGCCGTGAATCCAGGAGGACACCCAAGTTGTGAGCCCTATCAACGGGGAGTAACACCTCACCCCCCATCGTTAGAGATGGAATAGTCTGGTTGACCCGAGATGCCGGGATGCACAGCCACTCAGTCTTGGCGGGATTGAGACGAAGCCTGTTTCTCCCCATTGAATTCTGCTGGATTTTGACTAACATATAAAATCATGTGTGCTAATCTAGTCTACTTATTTCTCTTCCTTTGTTTTAATTTATTTAAATCTTTTTCTAATTTTTGGAAACATCAGACAGAAAAAAATCTGAATGAAATTGGATTATTATATTCCTTCTACAAAAAAAATGTTCCAACGACATATTCACTTCTCTTCCATCTGTACCAGTTTGTTGGGAACTATCCAAAAGACCTCATTAAGAAGGATTAGGTTTCATACCAATGTTTATTTTTCCATTGATTGCATCTATTCTGCATTAATATAAACCTCAGAACAATAAATATAATGAGTGCATCCACTAGTAATAATTAAAAAACTGACCTGAGACCTTTTTCTAGTTGCTAATGAAAGAAGGAATCATTACAAAAAAAATATTCTGTTTTTCCTGGAAAGGGTAATATAAGTTCAAATAAGCCCATATGTTTTATACTAACTTTCTATGGCAACTGTCCTGATATGAGCATTCATACTGATAAAATGGGATGAAGCTTTATTTTGTCTTTAATGTCATACTTTTAAAGTGCAAATGAAAGACTGGGCACCTGTATCTGATTTAGTTTCACAAAGAAAATAAAAATGCCCCCAAATACCTTTTAATCTCATTTATCAAAACAAGGTTTTCAGATATTTGTAAAAAAATATTATAAATTTAAATAGTTCCATGGAGTTCTAAAATATCCTGCAAGATAGGCTATTTTAGATGTAGTGCTATAAAATAATAACGAGCTAAGGATATTATTCCTAAAGGAATGTTATCACCTTTCATTATGGTTAGATTGATTAGCATCCTACTTTAAGTAAAAATTATGTAACTAAAAGTTATACTTTTAAGTGACATATCCCACACAGTTTTCTGGTCCTTAGAAGTTTTATCATACAGACTGGTGATTTAACCATTTTTACAAAATATTATGAAAGTAAAAATGTTCTTACTTTCCTTCCCCCCCCCCATTTTAGTCTCCTCTAGGTGAGATGGGCACCACATAAATCTAATCAATGAAAACAAAATTAATTGATTTATACAGCTGTCAATCTCTCATATGTGACACTCGGCAATTTACAATAAAGATGAATTAAGGACGTAATAGATAAACATAGCAGCCGAGTACAGTGAAGCAAGCAGTAGCATCATCAGGAAATGAGATCTCCTGACACAGTCAGCACCCCAAGCTTAAGCACAAAACCAAGTTTTCAAGTCCTTGCAAAAGGCCAACAACCTCTTTGATCCAAGAGGGTATAGTTTTCCAAAGAGTGGGCAGAATAACAGAAAATGTTCTCTTTCTGGGCCTCACCAGCTGACACTTGGAGCATGTCCTTCCCATCAGATTGGGTAGGACAAATTAAAACAAGAAACGGTCTCTTAAATAAGAATCTTCATGTGTCATTTATTAATATACAACACTTATTTGTTTTCTTTAAAATTGTAGATAATATTGTCTTTTTTTTATTTTGTATTAGGTAACATGGCGGTTAGCTTCTCCAGGTGTCAAAAGAGATTGCTATGGGTCATTCAGCTATAGCAAAAATGGTTAGCAATGCAATCTTTTAACTGTGACTCTGAAGAAGGTCCCAGTGAGTTTAATAATGTTTACTCTCAGGTAATTGGTGCAGGATTTCAGGCAAAATGAAGCAAATACAACCAAACATCTAATCCATTTTTTATGCTACATTTTGCCTTACAAATCAGCATATAAATAGTGCATTTAGGCCGTAGGTTAATATTTGTATTTAAAGATAAAGGTTCCCCCGCACGTGCGTGCTAGTTATTTCCGACTCTAGGGGCCGGTGCTCATCTCCGTTTCAAAGCCAAAGAGCCAGCGCTTGTCCGAGGACGACTCCGTGGTCATGTGGCCGGCATGACTAAATGCCAAAGGCGCACAGAACGCTGTTACCTTCCCACCGTAGTGGTCCCTATTTTTCTACTTGCATTTTTACGTGCTTTCGAACTGCTAGGTTGGCAGAAGCTGGGACGAGTAACAGGTGCTCACTCTGTTACGTGGCACTCGGGATTCGACCCGCCAAACTGCCAATCTTCTGATCAACAAGCTCAGCGTCCTGAGCCACTGCATCCCTTAATATCTGTATTTATCAGGCAGCAAAAAAAGAATGTTGAATTCCTTAGGTGCTACGTCTAAGGATACATACATAACAAATAGCCACCTGTTGATTATGATAGCACTAGCAATAACACTTAGACTTATGGTGCTTTACAGCCCTCTCTATGAGGTATACAGACTCAGCATATTGCCCCCAACAATCTGACTCCTCACTTTACTGACCTCAGAAGGATGGAAGGCTGAGCCAAACTTGAGCCAGTGAGACTAGAACTGCTGGCAATCAGCAGAATTAGTCTGAAGAATTAACCTGCAATGCTGCATTCTAACCATTAGGCCACCACGGCTCTTACCATGATTTTCTTCCAAATTCCATATTGTTCAACTTTCATATTTAATAACTCTCACTACTTTCTTTCCCTTCCTTTTCAAAGTGGTTAAATCAAAGAAATCAGATGACGTACGATACAAAGTGTAATCCAGAGCAACTTTTTTCTTAAGAAAGAGGCTGACACAATAGACTGTTTTGCCTATGACTGACATATCAATCCTCTTTGCTACATAATGCAATATTGAAAGAAAGAATATGCAGGCATAATTAATTGGTAAAATTCCAGTGGTTACACAATAACTATTTGTTGCTGTAAGCTCAAAGTTCAGTCCTATGAACTGCACTTCATTTCATCTGATGTCAGATAGCAGTTAAACAGTGCCATCTTTTGCCAGTAATAAGAGTATTATCTTACATACAATTTTTCAAAAAGATTAATTGAAATGACTACAGGCTTTGGAAAGGGGGGACAAATATTCTTCCCCACAACTCTGCTAGAACTTCAATAACATGAGCACGATTTCATAAATATTTACATGAAATTAATTAAATATAATAGATATTCATTTCATCCGTTGTTTCCCATAGTGGAACACAATGTTTCCTTAAGAAACAGCTATTTTAAAGTTCATTTAAGCTCATCTTCTTTTTTAAAAAAATAAGGAAATGTGGTTAACATTAAGATTAAGTCTTCAAGCTGACACACTCTTAAAGATTAAGCTTATTCAACCAGGTATTCAGCCACAATCTTTATAATGAAAACTAAAGTTTGAACAGACTGCAAGGCATACAACATTTTCATTATTTTTATTCTCATCTTTTCCCAAGGTAATTTTCTCCAACAAAGTGATGTACAAATACTTTATCTCCAGTCTTTATCATCTAGTGTGAAAACATCCTGGTTATGAAGGAAGAGAATCATAATCCAACAAATTTGTGAGGCATTCAAATTGTGAAGCTTCCATATTAACACATTTTCATCCCCTCTAAAATGAACTCCAATGCATGATAATTGTGTTCTACCTGTAACAGAAATGCAAACATACTGCAAATTTAATCCTTTAATATCCTACGTAGCTCAGACAAAAATATTCGTGGAATGGAATATATCAATCCTTTTTTTAACAGTTGTACTTCTTTTCCTGCATAACTGACTCGACCTGTTTGTCCAGGATGTAATATCCTCTTTAAAAAATGTTAAGTAAACTGCTCTAGTCAACTTCATGCATACCAAGTAAGTGTTTGCATTTTGTTTAGGTAACAATACATGGAGCTGCCATTCACAAAACTTGAAGTAGCTTTCATCTTGCTGGCTTTTGTGATTTTTACCTTGTTTATCCTGGCTTCTCTTTACAGTGAACCTGACACAAAGGATGCAGGTAAATAATACAGATCCTTTTACATTTGGTGGTACATAGTACTATGCATTTTTCATCAAACTACCATATCAATATGTTCTGTACTACTGCCAGGGCTTTTTTTCTCATAGAACGTTCAGAACAGAATTCCGGCACCTTTTTCTTTTACAAAAAAAGCACTGACTACTGCAAATGTTGTTTAGCCCTCTTATTGCCATATGTACTGATGCAGCTTCATAGTATCTACGATATGAGTAGTTTTTAGCTTTTCACTAGACTGCAGTGAGATTAATTTGTTATTGCATATTGGTTTTCAGTTAAGTCCACAATACCAAAATGTTGTACTAAACGGTGGTGCAATGAAAGAGCACGATGATGTGAATGGAAATTAAAAATATAGACATTAGCTTTCTTAAAATAATTTACTTGCCTTTGCTTCCTGTTTTTTTTTTTTGCAGTAAATTATCCTCAAACAATCCTTTACGATAATTCTTTATAATCATCCCACTCATATCTGTCTATGGTCATTTCAGGTTGGCAATCTGGGTCAGTCATTAAGGAGAACAAGATCACCTTTTCAGATATTAGATGCTGTAGGAGACATACTTAATAGTTAACTACTAATAATAGTTAGCCTTATTCCATTTGATCCGAGTTAAACTCTTCTGTGGTTCCAGGTATAGTGGTTGATATTGTTCTATTGATACTATTAAAACAACACTTCAGAACTGTTTCGGATAGCCCTGATTGTATGGATACGTGTTCCCCAGGAAAGAGGGTGGCAGATATAAGATCTGATTCTCAGTGGATCAATAAGGTTTTGTATCTCCCAACAGTTTAAAAGCACATTTTTTTAAAAAATGCCAAGATTGAGGGGTCTTTTTCAAACTTGCTGCTTGTTTAACCTTGATATTCCCTCCTTTTAAATTAGGGATTTAAATAAATTACTTTGATCAAGATCCTTGCAGCTCTATTAATCATACTGCGAGTTCTGCAAATCTTCATGTTTACCCACAGAGGTGGAGTTCCTATAAGTAGCTGGGGGGGAGGGGAAGAAAGACACAGTCATTTATGGTTCAGTGTTAGGGTAACTCATCCATACTATATCTTATCATGTGTAACAGCCCACTTATCATGTGCTTGTTTGTTTACTGAACATATTAATTCTGCCTCGTTAACCAGGGTTTAGCATGTTGTGTGAATGCTGCTTGCAAATAGCCATGTAGTCCGCTAAGTAATTGATTTCATTTCATTCATTAGCTGGCATAAAATGTTGATTAGTGGACTTTGGAAATCAATTAAAACAACAGTTATGTTAAGTCATGGGCTCTTGGGAGCAGGAATGATGACATGAGGCTGAGTACAGGATAACTCATACTTTTATTCTTAGTGGAACTGTACTGGAACTTGGGCTGCAACCAGCCACAATATATAGTCTAGCCCCTAGGCGGCAGCCAATAGGTTTGAACCCACTCTTGCCGCCTGGGGCTAACCAATTGCAGGACCGGAGACAGCTTGTCTCAGTTGCTGGAGAGCCCTTAGCTGCTCCAGCAACGCACGTGGTGTAACACCACAAGCCCAATACATAACAAGTTCAGTTTCTATAAATCCATAATTTACATGGTTCTTCAATGAATATCTCCATGAATGTTCAATAAAGTTTAATTATATATTGAATTGGTCATTGCATTCCATTACCACTCGCTCTGTAATGTACCAATTTTTCTCTTGTTTTGATCTTCCTATAAATGAAGAGGTAAAACAAAGCAAAGCACATTTTTATACTAATAGCCAGCAGTAGCCTGGGCCTAACAAAAAAAAATCCAGACAATAATTGTAGGGATACTTTGAGATAATAGATTCTTGGTTGCAGTCTTACAGTCATGAGGAGTTTTGCAGGCCAGAACTGATAGCTTTATAATACCGTATTTTCCGGCGTATAAGATGACTTTTTAACCCATGAAAATATCTCAAAAGTTGGGGGGTCGTCTTATACGCCCAGTCGTCTTATACGCCGGAAAATAGTACATAAATCAATCGAGCGCCCCTGTTCTTGCAAAGCAACTTCAAGCCTCCTTAGTCCAGTCCCCCCTCCAACGTGACTCTCCCTTCCCACCCCCAAGAGCCTCTCAGCCCCTTCCCCTCCCCCTTGCAAACGCCAGACCCCGGGAGCTCTTGCGTCTATTCCAAAGGGTGGGTGGAAGGAAAAGCCTCTTTTGGCTCCGGCTTGGCTGCAAGTCAGTGAGCCCGGGAAGGCACACCCTCCCCTCTCACTGTGGAGGAAGCAGGGCAGGCTGGCATCTGGCGGGAGCCGGCAGGGCAGTCCTGCGCACGTGCGCGCTCCCCGGCTCCTAAGGAGTCCTTGGGGAGCCTTGGCCTGGATTCATGCAAGGACTACTCAGGCATGCCATGCTTGCTTTAGAGCTTGGCCAACCGAGTGCATGCCTTGGCTTAATGGGCCACTGGAACTCCATGCTCTGGCTCATCCAAGCCTTCAGGACTTCTAACATGAGAAGGTTCAAACCTAAAGCAAGACGAGGCCTGCTAGAATGTGCATGTCCCTCTCTTGAGCTATCCTACATTAAATTGTCCTGTGGCAAGTTGGCCACAGCAGATCAGCTGGAGTGAGTAGTCCTAGACCAGGAGTAGGCAACCTTGTCTCTTTTATGACTCGTGGACCAAGTCCCAGAATTCCTGAGCCAGCATGGCTCAGCTTGGAAACCTCTCCCTTTCCCCTCTGCATGGCTGGCTCAGGAATTCTGGGAGTTGAAGTCCACAAGTCATAAAAGAGCCAAGGTTGCCTACCCCTGTCCTAGACCCAAATAGGAGAAGAAGGAAGTGTTAAGTTTGCATACTGCCTTGAATTATTTGTAAAAAAAAGAAAGGTGGGATCTAAATAAATATCTAATAAATAAAATAAACAAATAGCAATAGAACAAGCTGTTTTCAGTATCATCTCTTAAGCATGCCTAGCAACTAGATACCCATTTTTTTATTTAAAAAGTTTTACAATACATTTTGACTTTAATCCCCCCCTCCCCCACCCCCACCCAACCCTCCCTATCCCTTCCCCCCATTCCCTCCTCCCCCCCCCCGACTTCCCAGAGCTAAATACAGGGTATAAAATCAAAAAACAAACATAAGCACCCCTATGTTATCAGCAATAAACTATTAATTCTATCTCCCTCTAGCTCATGTAAAATGAATACAAACAATATTAAAATTACAAATAAAGTAAAAAAGAAAAAGAGAAAAACAGAAAAAGAGCTTTACTCAGAATAGATTTTCTTAATCCCAGTCCTTATTCATATTAATTTCAAAAAGAAAGAAAGAAAAAAAAACTTTACATTCTCCAACCTTTCTCTAATTTCTAAACAAATTCTCAGTTACGCGCCAAAAGCGCCTATCTATTAACCTTAATAATCTCCAACCAAACTAAACCATAATCAAAAATAATTCTTGCATGTATCACGCCAAATGTCTCGCAGTTCCAAGTCATCCTTGAGTTCAAATAAAAAGAGTAAAAAAAAAGGTTTAAGCAGTCTGTAAGACAACTTGTTGTTAATTAGGAGCTTGCATACCCATTCTTAATTCAACACATACTTTTAGTCCATAACCCTAATATACTTTTCTAACAAGCAAATAACATCCATCTTAAATTGTGTTAAATAGTAAAAAAAACCTTTCTTTCTCCTCTATGATAAATTTAATCCATTAACATTCTAATTTAAAAATTTAATCAGCAATCTTAACGCCCCAAAGCTTTTGGAGCACGTCTGTCATGACCCCCAAAACTTCTTTGGACCGCGCCCCTCCCACAGCTTCACTGTAAGTACACTTTGGAGATTCCATAACTATCTGCTGGTCTTGCTCTTGCTCTCGTCTCGCTCTTCTTAGGGCGGCACGCGTCATCCTCTGGCCTCCTGCAACATCCGATGAAACTGTATCTTGATCCCCTCCAACACCATTGTCCTCTATCTGTCTGTCTGCAACATCTTGAAGCTTTCCCTCGCCATATCCCTTTACAGCTTCCAAAAATGATAGGGGGGTTGCTTTTAACACATTGCTATAAAAATCACGTGCCTGGGCCACAGTAACCAGACGATGTCTTTTACCTTCATGCGTCACCACCAGTCCAACTGGAATCTCCCATCTAAACTTAATATCACATTTCTTAAGTTCCTGTACTAGAAATGCAAAATCTTTCCTTCTCCTTAAAATCTTCGGAGGAATCTCTTTTAAAACCAAGACTTCTTGCTCAGCCACTACCAGTTTAGTATCATAAGCAGCTTGAATGACTTCATCTCTAATTACTCTCTTTGTAAAATAGACCACCACATCTCTGGGTAACTTCCTTTGTCTTGCAATCCATGAATTTACACGAAAAATTTTGTCCATATTTCCCTCAATTTCAGATGCTGGCTGGCCCAATACCCCTTCCAGAGCCTCAGAAATCAGCTGCTTTAAATCTTCTTTACAGTTCTCCTTTAAACCCCTGATTCTAATAGCATACTGCATCTGATGATACTGAGCAAGGCTCAATTCTCCGTCCATTTTATCCCTTATATTTTCATTTTCTAATACCTTTGCTTCTAATATAGAATTCTTTTGACTGAGATCCTTCACTTTTACATCCAGCTGTTGCACACATTCAGCTACAGATTCAATCATAGACAACATGTCCACCCTCATTGCTCTAAACTTCTCTTCCATCTTCTCCAATTTCTCCATTTTCTCCTCCATTTTCTCCTCCAACTTTTTCAACTTTTCATCCATCATGTCAGACATCAATTGTGAATGCTTTCCAAGAGCATCTTGTAAATCCTTAAGCGTCAATGCCGGAGGAGGTGCAGGAGGAAGCAAAGCTTGCAATGAGGTCTGTTGCACCAGGGAAGACCCCGCACTCCGAAGAGCTTTAGAAGTTTTAGCCGCCATCTTCCCCCACTTTCACTTATTGCGCACTTTCACTTTAAAGCTATAAAATCCATTGAGCTAGAGAGTAAAGATAAGAGTCCACATCACCTTGACCTCCTGTACCGCTCTGCCTGCATCTTGATAATCAAAAGTATTTCCTTTTGGCAGGGGTGGTTGCTAACGCCTGGCTCTGCTCCATAAATCCCGGAGCAGGGGCGCTGCGTAGCTCGGAGCAACCCAGGCTTCGGGGGGGCTCAATCCTTCAGCCGCCCAAACTCTCAGCTCAGGCGGCCCCGGAGAGCTCAACCCCTACCTGGGGCCTCACCCCCTCCTCTTCTCCCGAGGAGGGGGCTTCAAATCCATCTAAACAGCTGATCGACGCTGTTTACGATGGAAAAACACAGCTGCGAAGCGGACAGCCCGAAGGCGGCTGTCTTCGGCGCCGCGTCGCCACCGGAAGTCCTAGATACCCATTTTTTTGTACTACAAGTTACTGGATTGAATGGACCAGGTGAAATTTTCTGCTGATGAAGAAGCAGATATAAAGGAAGGCAGAGATATAATCAATATATCATCTTATGATGTTTGACAGAAAAATACATACTTTATATGGACAATGCTACCCTGTCGCCTTTATAGTCTTAAAATCATCCTTTGATTCTGTTCCAAAGACAGATTCTGGAGGAAGCTATCCCTTAACACCTATTGATCAGAGGTTCCGTTCCTAGTTCAGATGCTGGAAGATAGTAATCTGGGAATACTATCTCTCAGATTCAGTGTAATAAAATTGGTCATCTTATTGCTCACATTTTGATCTAAGAGTGAAATAGGATTGTGTTGTAACTTCCATGTGGTTTTATACAGTGGTGGGATTGAAATATGTGAACA
This sequence comes from Vipera berus, assembly GCF_964194415.1. Lineage (NCBI taxonomy): Eukaryota > Metazoa > Chordata > Lepidosauria > Squamata > Viperidae > Vipera > Vipera berus. The sequence continues at coordinate 64,721,305 of NC_138209.1, forward strand.
ACTTGTTCTCTGTGTGGATGCCACTTCTGGAAGTCCATTCTGGGCCTGGGCAACAAAATATTAGCTACTGGTTCTGCCAAAGTGGTGCGAACTGGCTGAATCCCACCACTGGTTTTATATCTAGGCAAATTCAATGGTGGCCGACATAACTGAAAAGGAATTCCACCTTTTCAAACCTAGTGACAGGCATTTGCAATACAGCTGTATACTGATGATAAAGCAAATATTTCTCTCACATAGCTGGGCCTCAGGAGAACTTTCTGAACCTTCGCAGAATTCTGTAAGGAGGAAAGTCTTCAGTCAATCACTCTAAGATCAAAATTATTATTTTCTTGGAAAGACCAAGATCAAACACCCGTGTCAAACTGGAAATAATAAAAGTGAATGAGTACTAAATACCTTGCAATTTTTCAAGTCTCTAGAGCTTGGCAAGAATACATTACAGTGAATTCTGCCAAAATCAACAATCGTGCCAAGGCAATTTGGGCCTTTTTTTTTTTACTCCCAAGAGTGCTACCATTAAGTTTTTTAAAATCGATAAATCAGATCCCAAATGGTGTGTATTGCACAAGTATGCAATTATAATGATTTAAAACCTTGTTCAGTGTAGATTTTTGCAAGTACCTTAGCATATCTCATGCTGTGTTTTCAATGCAATAATCCACATGGAAGCTGGTATGATCACACTGGAGGCAAGAATTCACATTTTCTAACTCCTTTACTGGCTTAAAGTCCTTTTTTTACTGGCTTATTGGCCTCACTAGGTCTCCTCGATGACTTTTTATCAAGGTGGAAAGAGAAAATCTCAGCTGACCTGTGTTAGTGTGGTCTTTCCACTTACTCTTTGCTGTCTCTAAATTTAAGGTCAAAGAATTTGTGATTAAAACCATGATAATGTTGGGTGCTAAATCATTCTGGAGCATCAGATGGGCAAGAGGACCATCTCCAGAAATAATAGGAAAAAAGTGATGGTGGCAATTTGGGTGGCAAAAGCAGCATGACTTTGCACGCAAGGTTAGATATGTTATCCCACATAATAGGAACTCAATTTAAAGAGTACTCTGGTAATAAGATATTTATGTGGAGCAAGATAAGTGGTGTTGCCTTATCCAGAATCTAAAAGAGAGTACAATTTCAAGTCTGTTGGATCAGAGTATTCAAATGCAAATCATAGAGCCTTTGTTATCTGAACAGGGATGCTAACTTATACTTCACCCCAATCCTAAATATGCTTTAAACATGTTTTAACCTCTTTTACCTCAGGAAGTGTTTTTGACACAAGAAATCAAAGTTCTCTGCCAGGGGTAATTATTGTTTTACAAAAACAGATTTCCATTGTAAGTCTTAGAAATTATTACTTTCATGTTAAAACAGAGAAAAGCATGAAGAAACTTAATAATTGGGGTTGCACAAAATGCAAAGGTAAGCTAAAACAGAGCTGGGTGATTTGTGGTTTAGGATATTATGAAACCAAGCCATTATTTTTGTGTGTGGTATCAACCAGGTCATTTCATTCGACCATAGGAATGAATGTGACAAACCTGTAATAGAGTCTTAAATTTAATCAGCAATGATCGTGAAATCTACAAGCAAAGTATATTTTATTCACTGGATTGCTTTCATAAACTAGTAAGCTTCTCTTCTTGGTTTAGGATTTATATTGGCTTTATCTGTATATAAAAAAGTAGAATTTATCAGTTTGTTTAAAAGTGAAGCAGCAGGATTTTTCAACATCTAAAATCCCTTACAAATGTATATAGTAATTCCCAGGTGCATTAGCAGGTATAGGAGTCAGGTCAGCAGATGAGATATAATAGTAACACACAGCTCCATTTTCCATTTATTCTTCTTTCCCCCCCCCCCCGCCGCCCCTCAAAAAAAAAAAACCCAACCCACTACTTAGCACACAGTCTACAAATCTCCCACTGGATGGAGCTCTCCTTTCACCGTGAATTCACACGATCAGTTTCCTGGGTAAAATCCAGGATTCAGCTACATGGTTTTGGCTAGCCTATAGAGAACTGCATATGCCCAGATTCGATGAGACTCCATTACCTCAGATAATAAAAGCAAGTCAGGAGCACTGGAGCCATGCAAGGCCTCAGATCAGAGTTCAGGAGTTTTGTCCAACTGTTCCTCCAATTACTTTCCCAGAACAGAAATGTATATTCTTGATACTCTAGATTCAAGTATGAAATCCAAATCTTGAGAAATTCCATGATTCTAATTGAGGCAGTTCCTCAGAGCCATTAGCATCTGAGATCTAAAAGCAGGTGTGTTAACAGAGACAATATATTGTCTGTTTGTTTATATTCAAACTTCACTATTTTTATAAAGATCCAGTGCTTTTTTGTAAAAAAAAAAAAAAAAGTGCCGGAACTCACACACGTCATACAACCCACCTTGCCTACCCTACAAGGTTTACCTTTGTAGTTGAAAAAAAAACCTTCAATTTTTAGTGTATCTAAAAGACTATGATTTTGTTCAAGGCAACTCTGGAAAATCCGTTGAAAAAAGGTGCCAGAACTCCGTTCTGGTGCGTTCTATGCCAAAAAAAGCCCTGTAAAGAACTGAGCCACCGCGTTCCTCTTTTCATGTGTATAAGAGTCATAGAATTCACTGTCTCATAGTCAGCACCTTCATCACTACACTAAGTTGGCTCTCTGATTATTGCCTTCATCTCATTCCCAGCCAACCACAGAATTATTGATTGATTGATTGATTGATTAGAATTATTATCTCATCTTTATTATTTTATAATTAACTCAAGACTTACCCAATATTCCTTCCTTGAGTGGAGCAGAACTATAAATGCAAGCAAGCAACATTAGAAAATTATAAATAATTCCGGACTTTAAATAAAATAATAAAGTAAAGTAAAGTAAAGTAAAGTAAAATAATAAAATTGCTTGCTAGCTCTTTGGTATGTCTCCTTGGAAACAGAGAATATAATAGGGAAAATAGGTCTTTTTATTTCAAGTATTAACATTTATTAATAGTAATATAAGAGAACTGAAGAAAGAGAGGCAGAACATATGCATGTATTGGGAAGGAAAATCTTTCTACAAGCATATACGGTTGGTCAGCCAGATGTTTATGATATATTTGGCATTTTTATTCACCCATCAAGTCCTCCCCAAGAACCATAGTTAACAGATGTTGTTTGACAGTCTTGAAGGTATCATTGCAGAATGTAAGCTGTTTCAAATAAAACTGCCTTCTGCAATAGATGGATGGTGATTTTATTAATGCCAATTATGTTCAAATGGTGCTCAAGGTATCTTGGGATTACACCTAAGCCACGTTCTATGATTAGTACTGTTTTTAGTTTCTCTTGCCACAGTTCTTCTATTTGATCTTTGCATTTTGTGATTTTCTTCAATTCTTTCTATTCTACTCCTCCTGTGTGTCCAGGTACTGTTATGTCCACTATCCAGACTTTATTTCTTATCAACAACTGTTAAGTTTGGGGTGTTATGTGACAGGTCTTTGTTTGAACTGTAAAGACCCAGAACTCTTTTCATTTTTCATTTTCTGTTATTTTGCTGGTTTGTGGTCACCACCAGTTCTTGCAGAAAAGGTCTTTCCTGCAAATATTTCAGTGCATCATTGCTGCTACTTCGTCATGCTATTGTCTGTAGTCAGTACATATAATCTTCCTGCAGCAGCTAACTAGGTGGTCCACTGTTTCTTCAGCTTCTTTGTAGAGGTGGCATTTGCTGTCTGTATGAGAGATGGCTTTTGCTGTCTTTGTTGTGATTCAGGGTCAGCCTGTGGGTTCGGCAGTTGGGTCGGACGACTCAGAGGAGGAGGAGGGGGGTGTTGAAGACCTTGCTGAGGGGGTTGAAGATCTTGCTGATGAGAGCCCTCAGCCAGGCCCCTCCCACTTGGTCACCACGGAGACTCAGCTGTGTGAGCCTGACAGCGTGGATGAAGATGACCCACAGCTGGCCCTGTTCAAGGACGCCCGACGCAGGAGGCAGTCAATTAGGAGTAAACAGAGGAAGGCAATGGGGCTCCTCGGAAGGAGGCAGAGAGAAGCCACGCCCTGAACTCTATATAAGGGGAATGTGTGGGAGGGCTGGTTTGCTGAAGGCAACTGCTTGGATAGTTCCTGTTTCTTAAAGCTCCTGTTTCTTGGTTTGTCTTGTTCCGTTTGTTTTTGTAGTAATAAATTTGGCAGGCGTAATTCCAGCCTCTTGCCTTCTTGTAAAAGGGGTTGTCCCTGCCTTTTCTGCAGGGCCGGTAGCAGGCTGGTACAGAACAGTCTTGTTGTATTATTATGATTGGTCACACAGTCAACCAAATGCTTAGACTGGATTTGGCATTTTTGTCTGACAATCAAGTCCTTCCCAAGATTAGATAACAACAGTGTGAAATCACAGTTGCCACCTATTGTGTTGCCCTTCATCCGCATCAAGGTCTTCCCAAGAGCCTAGCATGTTGTAATGTACTGATGCAGTAGGTGTGCAGTGAAGTCTTTTGTAATTGGCATATGGAAATTTTATCAATGCATAGATTTTCTAAGAGCCATACGAGATTTTTTGGTATGATACCCAGTGTGCCAGTAACCAAAACCAGTTCATTCCATAATCTTTCAACTTCGATTTCTAGATCTGGAGACTTTGTGTTCTTAGAAACTGTCTTACGTCATTGTTTATAATCAATTTGTTTTGTGTTTTTGAGTCATTGTTGACCTGGCAACTGCCTGGAAAAGTCCCTGCAGTTTTTGGGGAAAGCTTTTTGGAGGTAATTTTCCATTGCCTTCTTCCTGAAACTGAGAGGAAGTGACTAGGCCAAAGTCACTAGGCCAAAGTCACCTAGCTGACTTCATGCCTAAGAGGGGACTAGACTTTACAATCACCTGATTTCTGCCCAGTTCCTTAAACATAACAACACTAAACTGGCTCTTTCTGCCTGTGTAGAAGAAATTAGAAGACTGTTTTCTCCTCCCCATTGCTAATGTCATCATTTTATACCACGTATTTGAAGGTAATCCCCTTCTCAAATGTAGAAAGTTGCCCGAACTATGAAATTGACTAGGATTCTATGTGCATAAAGAAGAATGTAAAGAAAAAAACAACGTTTCAAGGCAAAATTTTGGATAGGGAAGATTGTATCAGAGAGCTGATGGTTAAAGAGCCTTAGAAGAAAAAACTGGGAAGGGGGAACTAACTTTCTACAAATTCACTTTCTAGCTCACAAACATGATGTGCAAGCAAAAAAAAAAGATCAATTTTACAGTGTTGGGTGCATCCAAATAGAGCCTATCAACTGATATCAGTTGTGGGGATGCTTATTGATATGGATGCAACATTAGAATAAAATAAAATTCTTTATTGGTCAAGTGTGATTGGACACACAAGGAATTTGTCTCCAGTGCATAAGCTCTCAGGGTACATACAAACAACTACAAAGTGATACAGTAAGTCATAATGGATCGTAAGATACAATCTTAAATCATAAGATACAAACAACAATTGATAAATCATAATAATATACCAATAGGACAGACATGTCAAACACAAGGCCCAGGGGCCAGATCCGGCCCGCGAACTGGTTTCATGTGGCCCGCGAAGCCATCCTGGAAACAGTGAGGGAACGGCCCCTGCTGCCTTGGCCCCAGCCCAGGCCAGCCAGAAGCCAATGTACAATTTCGTGGTGGCCATCTATGCTGAAATGCATTCAGTCTTAGCTCCACAAGGCAGGCTGGAAACAGTGAGGGACCGGCCCATGCCGTGTTGGCACTGCCCCCTGAGCGCACGCTGGGGAGGTATCACCCTTTGTGAGGAATGAAGAAATGCACCATCGCCTGGAAGTGGCCAGCACATGGCCCTGCCTACTTTGGGCAGGCTAGGGCCTGGGTGTTGTGATTCAGGGCCAGCCTGTGGGTCCGGCAGCCGGCTCGGATGTCTCGGATGACTCAGACGAGGGGGAGGAGGAGGGTGTTGAAGACGAACTTGCTGATGATGGCTTGGAGGCTTCGCAGAGCCCCCAGCCAGGGCCCTCTTCTCAGCTGCACGAGCCCGACAGTGCGGATGATGATGACCCACAGCTGGCCCTGTTCAAGGACGCCCGACGCAGGAGGCAGTCAAGCAGGAACAAGCAGAGAAAGGCTGTGGGACTCCTCGGAAGGAGGCACAGGGAGGCCACGCCCTGAACTCTAATAAAGGGAGTGTTTGGGGAAGGGCTGGTTGCTGAAAGCAACCGCTCCGTTTGAGGATCACAGTTCCAGTGTTTTGTTTCTTGTTCTGTTGTTTGTGTAATAAATCTTGGCAGACGCCTTCCAGCTTCAGACGCTCTCCAGCCTCTGCCGTTTGTACAGGGGTTGCCTTTCTGCAAGGCCGGTAGCAGGCTGGTTCAGAACACTGGGCAGTGTTGCGCTTCTCTTCAGATTCGTGTCACCCAGCTCAGCCTCTCGGCACTGTCAGGAAAGTGCCCCACTGCCTGCCAAAACCAGGCAGGCTGGGGGCTGGGCAGCATTGCGCAGGTAACATTGACTCTCATGCTGCTCATGGCATCCCCTGCCCCAGAGCCCACCAAGCCGGATATGTGAAGTAGGTGAGGGCCATGTGCTGGCCACTTCCAGGCGATGGTGCATTTCTTCATTCCTCACGAAGGATGACACTTCCCCAGATGTGTTTCTTGCCTGTTTTTCTCCCTCCCTCATCTCAAATATTTTCCTACCACTCTGTTCTAGGAAGGAAGGAAGGAAGGAAGGAAGGAAGGAAGGAAGGAAGGAAGGAAGGAAGGAAGGAAGGAAGGAAGGAGAGGGAGGAAGTCCTGCCTTAGTCCTGCCCTGCTGCCCTTTCACCATCCCCTTGCCCCCTCCTCCTGGCCTATCCTGGGGGGTCTCCCATCCTATTGCTAAGGAAGCTTTGGATACAAAGCCAGGTTTCCTCCCATGGAGAGGGAGTGGGCCTCCCTCTTGACTTTGCCCTCGTACCCATCATGAGCAACCTGGCTAAGGAGAGCAAGCACAGCAGCAGCAACCTTGAGGAGGAGGTAAGTGCAGCTGGGCGTGTCACCTTGGGGAAGTGGAGCTGGGCTTAGTGGCATGGGTTCTTGATGGCTGGACTGGGCATTTGACCTCCACGCCACCGTCCAACCCTCCCCCAAGGCCTGAGAGGAACAGTGAGGCTCCTCCAGTGGACCATGCCTTGGCACTTGCCCCGGTCCCATCTTCTTCTGCCAGAAACCCTCAGATCTGTCCCACTCCTGCCCAGGCCCCCATTGGCACCCTTGACGCGAATGATGTAGAGCTGGCCACGCCAACCTGGTAGGCCACGCCCACCCTGGCCACACCCACCTGGCCCACCAAGGGCAACTGCAATGCTGATGCGGCCCTCAATGAAATTGAGTTTGACACCCCTGCAGTAGGAGAAGGTAGTAGGAAAGATGAGAGGTGAGAAAGATGAGGAGGAGGAGGCAAGAAGATGGGAAAGAAGAGAAGATGACAAGGATGATTGCAATACAGCCTACTGCAAGGTAGCCCTAAGACAGTGCTGTGGAAGTTAGGGTTTAGCACACAGGTCTGCAACCCACGGCTCCGGAGCCACATGCGGCTCTTTCAGCCGTCTCCTGCAGCTCCCAGTCCTCTGCCATGTGCAGTCCAAAAAAAAAAAGTGGGACTAAAAAAGTTCAACCAATCAATTCAAATATGCAGGGTAGGTGCATATCTCGCCTTGGCTCCACTCTTCAGTCAAACCCTGTTCTGAGCATGCGCGCATGTACGGGCATGTGCACACATTTTTTGCAGCTCCCAGTTTTTCCTTTTGTGAGGGAACCGGTTCCGAGTGGCTCTTTCACTGTTTCAGGTTGCTGACCCCTGGTTTAGCAGAATGAGGGCACAGGGAAAGAAGCTGTCTTTGTGTTTAGTTATCTTGACATGCAATGCCTTATAGCGGCATCTTGAGGGAAGAAGTTGAAACAGTTTATGTAGATATTTTCTCAGCCCTTTTTCTGGTTTATGCACGATATAGGTCCTCAATGGAAAGCGAGCTGGATGCAGTTTGTTTTTTTCTGCAGTCCTAACTATTATTTCAGATATTTCAGAATACCACCAAACCTGTTTCCAAAATTATCAATTTCAAACAAACTGCACAAATATTTATTGCGGGCCAAATGTTTATTAAATATATTTGCCAGCTAATTAGCCCTGCCAGTTCAGAGAGTGCATGGGGCAACATGAAAAAATATCTTCAGCAAGAGACTGCTTTCCTTTCCTAAGTCTAACTTTCCTGTCTTTCTACTAGCATTCTGAGTGACCTAGTTTTATGCAGGTGTTTAATATTTATGCATTTATCTCAGGAGGGCTAATTTCAAAATATACATGAGTGACACAAATGCTAGAGAAACCTAATAAAACAGCCACCACAAGATTCTGTATCATGCTGTCGTGCATCTAATTTTATTATGGCCATAATTTCACTTTTATCTTCCCATCTAATATGGTTTTTAACAATTCAGTATTATTAATAAAGCCTGAGATTTCAAACATGAATCATACTGGTAGGAGGGGCACAGTCATGTCATGTAAGGTAGACTAGTAAACTTAGGACCAAATTCAGATTGCATGTGGCAGGACTTATTTTGGGAGGGGGTTTCAGGAATTTGAAGATGTACTTAAAATGAATCTTGTAGACCCATAACTTTAAGCCTCCCTTCCTGAATTGAAAAAGTGTAAACTGTTGTCTTAGGAAACTTGGGAGATCACTATCTATCTATCTATCTATCTATCTATCTATCTATCTATCTATCTATCTATCTATCTATCTATCTATCTATCTATCTATCATATTTAGAGACTGCACATCTCCCTCATAGAGCTATAAATCTGGGCAGTGTAAAAATAGGCATAAAAACATTAAAACTATATATAAATATAATAATAACTAAAACAAGAATTAAATAATTAAAATCCATAATTAAAAAGACAGGGGCGGAAGATTCAGGATGGGAGATTCAGTTCAATGGCTGTGTATCCCTCTATGGGCTCCAAGTGAGTTGAAAGAGCCAAGTCTTCAAGCATTTCCAAAAGGCCAAGAGAGTGATGTGTCCAGCTTACTTCTGGGGGGGGGGGAATGTTTGAGATGGTGGGGCCAACAGCAGAGAAGTCATTCTCCCTGGGCCCGACCACTCAAAATTCTTTAACTGGCAGTGTCTGCAACATATCTCCTCTGCCTGAGTGCGCAGGACAGGTCAATGTAATGGGGTGAAGATGGCTCTGCAGGTAATATTGGTATAGTATTCCAGATATGACTCTTTGGCCAACTTTTGCTATACTTTAGTTAGGAATATTATTTAAATAATATGTAAACAACTTGCTCTATCCCCAGTGCAAGAAAAGGATGTTTTGTGTAATATTTTCCAAAAGCACAATAATCCAAACTTGTTTTAGTACATAATCCATGAAAGAAAGCTACATTGTTTTCCAGACACAAAGAACTACATTTAAGAATAACACATTCATTTACATGTGTTATCTGATAATCTCTGAAAAAATTTCTGCAGTGCCACAGGCATATTTTGGACTCTATGGCTGACATGAGAGAAGACACCGATAGATATATTCACTTGGTTCACTACATAAGGTTGGCTTCATCCATTATTTTGATCCTTTCACTTCTTGTCAACTCTTCAAAGTACACCAGATTAGGAAATCAAAGTAGTATGCCAATACTACTTTTATTGTAAAGATACAGTAAAAGAATCTTGCAAGTCTGAAAGCGTTTCTCCCCTCCGTATATCTTTGTGAGAATTAGGGAAGATTTATCTGACAATTGTTCTCAGGTTATATTTCTACCCTAGACTCAATCCTCTTTTATCTGACCATTGTCTAGGGATGGCTCTTCCTTCCTGTCCCTGAAGGCCAATTCCTCTTCCCATTATAATTCCAAGACATTTTACTATTTTTATTGTGCTGTTATAATTATTTCTCTAACATAGTATCATATGTAGAAAAAGCATATCTGAAAACAGATTGCTTGGGTTGAAATAACATGGGTTTGTGGATTCCATTTTCCTTTTGCATTACAAAAGAAATGTGGCAGACCTTTATTATAGCATGTCAAGTTGTTGTCAAAATATTTTCAAAATTGTCATCACATATGCCACACTAGGGCTTCCGGTGGCTGCGCGGCGCCGGAGACAGCCTTCCCGGGCTGCCCGCGGCTCAGCTGAGTGATTTTCGCCCGAAACAGCGCCGATCAGCTGTTCGGGCGAATTTGAAGCCCCCTCCTCGGGAGAAGAGGAGGGGGTGAGGCCCCAGGTAGGGGTTGAGTTCTCCGGGGCCGCCTGAGCTTGTAGCTTGGGCGGCTGAAGGATTGAACTCCCCCGTAGCCTGGGTGGCTCCCAGCTGGTCAGCGTCTCTGCTCCGGACTTCATGGAGCAGAGCCAGGCGTCTGCGACCACCCCTGCCTGAAGGAAGGACTATGGAATAAAAGGAGCAGGCAGAGCGGTACAAGAGGAAAAGGTGAAGAGGATTATTATATTCTACTCTCTAGCTTGATGGACTTTTTAAACTTAAAGTGAAAGTGCGTCACAAGTGAAAAAGATGGCGGCTAAACCTCCCTCAAAAACTCTTCGGAGTGCTGGAACTTCTCCAGTACAACAATCATCATTGCAGGCATTGCATCTTCCTGATGTATTGACATCGAAGGATCTACAAGATGCTCTTGAAAAACATGCCCAGGTAATTCTGGAATCAATGGGTGATAAATTTGCACAGATGGAGGCGAAATTGGAGAAATTGGAGGAGAGAATGGAAGAGAGGATGGAACAGAAGTTCAGGGTGATGAAGGCAGACATTTTGTCCTCAGTGTATAAAGTGGCTGAATGTGTGGAAGAATTGGAGGAAAAAGTGGAAGATTTGACTCAAAAGAATGCCATATTAGAAGCAAAAGTATTGGAGAATGAAGATTTAAGAGACAAAATGGACAGAGAATTGAGTCTTGCTCAATATTACCAGATGCAGTTTGCTGTTAGAATTAGAGGTTTAAAAGAGAATATTAAGGAAGATCTAAAGCAGCTGATTTCTGAGGCTCTGGAAGTGGTATTGAATCAGCCAGCATCTGAAATAAAGGGAGGCATGGATAAAGTGTTTCGTGTGAATTCATGGATTGCAAGACAGAGAAAGCTGCCTAGAGATGTGGTGGTTTATTTTACTAAGAGGGAAATTAGAGATGAAGTTATACAAGTTGCCTATGATTCTAAAGTGGTGATTGCTGATCAAGAAGTTTTGGTTTTAAAAGAAATTCCTCCAAAGATTTTAAGGAGAAGGAAGGATTTTATATTCCTCGTGCAAGAGCTCAAGCAACGAGATATAAGGTTCAGATGGGAGATTCCAGTTGGGTTGATGGTGATGTATGAAGGTAAAAGGTACCGTCTGATTACTGTGATGCAGGCGCGAGATTTTTATAATAACGTTTTAAAAGCAATCTCATTATCACTTCTGGAAGCTGCAAAGGGATCTGGAGAAGGAGAACATCAAGTGACTGAGGATGGACAGACAGAGGAGAATGGTGCTGGAGGAGATCAAGCTACAATTTCTTTGGATGATCCTGGAGAGCGGAGGGTGACGCGTGCTGCTTTAAAACGATCAAAAAGAAAATAATAAAAGAGCAAGACCAGCAGAAGTCTATGGAACTTCCACAACGAACATCTAGGAAGTTATCGCAATGGACATGTGGGAAAAGATTTGGGTTAGGAACGTAAAGAGAGAACTTTTATAACATGCTTTATAGATGGCATTTAGATCCTAAAAAGTTTGCAAGTATGTATCCGGACTATCAGCCAAAATGTTGGAGATGTGGAGATGAAGATGTTACATATTTTCATGTATGGTGGACTTGTAAAAAGATCAAGGCTTTTTGGATAAAAATTTGGTGGAATATGTAGAAGATTTTTAAGCAAAGGATAAAGTTTTGTTCGCAAATTTTTTGTTTTTGTTTTTTTTTTGTTGGGGATAATTACGGACGTTACTGTTGTGGACACTAATTATGTGAAATTTAATTACGGCAGCAAGACTTTTGATAGCTCAGTAATGGAAGAAAGAGGAACTGCCGATTATAGGAGAGTGACTTCAAAGATTTTTGACCTGGCAGAGATGGTGTAGATTTTGGCCTAAGATTTTTCGCAAGAACGTTATATTATGGAGTGGAGAAAATGGATTTATAGGGTTAAGAAGTTTCATGTAGCATTTGAATAAGTCTTCTTTCTTTTCTTCTTTTTCTATTTTTGTTTTTCTATATATATTTAATATATATATATATATTATCCTATATAAGCTAGAGAGTGATGGATTTTAGAGTTTATGGATGTTAGTATATGGTTGTCTATGATTGTTTTTTTTATATACCTTGTATTTAGCTCTGGGAAGTCGGGGGGGGAGGGGGGGAGGGGGGAGGGGGGGAGGGGGGAGAGAAGGGAGGGGTAGGGGGGATTTTTAAAGGAAAAATTGTATGTTAAAACTTTTTAATAAAAAAAAACATATGCCACACTAAAACCTTCTTCAGTAATTAAGGGAAAAGGAAATAGTGACATGTTTTTACCATTTCCTTCTTACCCCTGTTGATATTGAGACTGAAACTCTAACATCTAGAAGCTCTACGGAATTAGAATTTCACATTATCCAGAGGATTGTAAATTCATTCATGTGAATGTGGTTGCTACCATTAAGATCTTCCCATTCAACACAAGGAAGTCATAAATAACTAAAATACATCATCACTGGAGATAGTCATTACTGTCTCCTTTCCCTTCATTTTTTTAAAGACTTAAAAAGTGTTATGAGTATTGTCTACTTATCCTCATTCAAGCAATGCATATTAGTTCATTGTCAAGATTCAATCAACATAGTCAGGAAATAAATAATTCCTAGGTTATGCTGACTAATGACAATGAAGAATCTTGTTTGTCTCTTCTGTGTGGAGCTTTGTTGGTTGCTTGGAATAGCAAATATCCACATAAAAAAGACTTTCATCCTGCTTGCCTCACATGCCGTACAATTCTCAAGAAAAAAATAGATGAAATTACATCCTAGGTACAAATACGCCATTCAACATAGCTTAAATGCATCTTTAAAATTCAATTGCTACCAGTGAAGCATTTACCATCATTGATCATTCTTGCACTTCACTCATTGACCTGGCATTCTAAAGATACCCACTAGACTTCTGACTCTGAAATATTGCCATTAAAACTTTCCATTAAACCATTACTACAGCTGGAGTTGATATAATTTCTAGATAAAGGCTGCCCCACAGAGTAGATGGTAATATTGAAAATTTTTGTAGGAATGTAGTTTCTCATGGGGCACACAAATTAAGCGGGTTGATTTCAGTTAGAGGAGAAAATTTTGATGATGCCTTGATGCCAAAGTACCCAGGATTTAATAATTGATGATCAACACACTGAGTTGCACCTGGAAACAGACAGGAAGCCAGGATAAGGCCTAGATCATATATACTTCTGGCTAATCATCAGGATGCTGCATTGTGGACTAACTGATGCTTCCAAGTAGTCTTCAGGTGCAGTCCCATGAACAGCATTGCAATGATCCCAATGCATAGTAATGGAATGGGGAAAAAATGATGTCGAAGTCCAGTAAGTATGGCTGTGTCCTATCAGGTTCCCTAATACCCAGGGAGTCTTGAAACAACCAGAATTATGGCTATATACATTAACATCATCCTATAGAAATCTAATGGATTATATTATATTACTGGTATAAGAAGATGTGAAAGCTCAGTTAGTTCTGAATTGTATAATAGAGAAATAGGAATGTGGAATGAAATTAAAAAGCTGTTAAGCAGAGAGTGAAAACATATTTCAAAAGACCAAGAAACAGAAGAAAGCACACTGGATATTAGGACAAATAGTGAAAAGTGACAAACAAAGAAGATAACCCAAAGGGAAAAAAAATACAGGAAAGAACTTAACAAAGAACTTCACAGAGCTGTCAGAGTAACAGGGATAAAAAGCAGTGATACAACAGCATCTGCAAAGACATTTTGGAAACAGACATGGGAAAAATAAAGTGTACCAAAAAATCTTTTGGAATAACTGAAGGAGTTTCCAACCTCTAATTTAATATACTAAAGAAATATCAGTGGATAGATAGTAACTGATAGAAAGAAATTACCTTCTGAAGTCCTCTGTTGTGGAGATGTCAATTTCCAAAGGTACCTTAGACATTGTTCCTTACCTACAAGAACGTCTTGTAGTAGACGATGAAGTTAGATCAGAACTCTATTCATTACCAAATCAGAAAATTACAGGAGGTAATAGAATTTCAACAGACATATGGCAAAAAATATGTAAAAATTCGACAGCACCTTTTATAGTTCTATTGTAAAAAAATTTGTTAACATTTCTGGAGAATGATCCAGTGACCAACAGGTTGGAAAAGACCAATTATTCCCATACCAAAGAATGTACACTTAAATAGAATGTGGATATTATAATTCAATATCCTTATGCCAGCAAATAGGGCTTTTAAGAAGAGACTGGAAATCCATTTGTCTGAAATGGTATAGGGTCTCCTGCTTGAGCAGTGGGTTGGACTAGAAGACCTCCAAGGTCCATTCTATTCTATTCTATTCTATTCTATTCTATTCTATTCTATTCTATTCTATTCTATTCTATTCTATTCTATTCTATTCTATTCTATTCTATTCTATTCTATTCACTACTCCAATAGCTGAAAACACAAGTCTGTAAGCTGAAATAATGAAAATTCACAAACAGAGTGAAAATGGGACTAAACCTGAATTAGAATTCTTAGAGTAAAAAATATCAGTGCAGCCACCAGCCTTAAAATAGACAATAAAATATTGAAATGATTGGCACCTTCCACCTTTTAGGACCAATTACTAATATTAAAAAAATGACAAGAAACACACAGCATATTAGAACTTGGTGGAGCAGCAATGAAGGCCTTGAAAAAGATATTAATTTGCTGGGGTATATCTATATATAAAGGTAAAGGTTCCCCCACACATGCGTGCTAGTGGTTTCCGACTCTAGGGGCCAGTGCTCATCTCCGTTTCAAAGCCAAAGAGCCAGCGCTTGTCCGAGGACGTCTCCGTGGTCATGTGGCCGGCATGACTAGACACCTAAGGCGCACGGAATGCTGTTACCTTCCCACCATAGTGGTCCTTATTTTTCTACTTGCATTTTTACGTGCTTTTGAACTGCTAGGTTGGCAGAAGCTGGGACGAGTAACAGGCGCTCACTCTGTTACGCAGCACTCGGGATTCGACCCGCCAAACTGCCGACCTTCTGAACGACAAGCTCAGCGTCCCAACCCACTGAGCCACCGCGTCCCATTTTATATCTATATATACAAAGGTCCAAATTGTGCAGGCAATGGTTTTCCATATGACAATCTGTGGTTGTGAAAGTTGGACTTTAAAGAAGCAGAATAAGAAACAGTATTAATGTTTTTCAACTTTTTTTGGAGAAAACTCCTGTGAATACCACAGATAGCCAAAATAAAAAACAATAAAATTCCAACAAATGGATCACTGAATAAATCTAGCCAGAGTTTTTACTTACAGTACAGATAACCAACTTCAAATTATCATTTTAAACACATTATGCAAAGATCTAGCTCTCTAATACTATGAAACATGGAATTAAAAAAAAAAGAAAGTAAAGGGCAGCAAGAGGGATGAACTCAATTATAACAGCAAAGAGTGTTCAGCTGGAGGGCCTGAAAGACTAGGCTGAGAAGTAATCATCAAAAAAAAACTTCTTTGTGATTACTAAGAGATGCCTTTGACTTGTTGGCACATAATCAATTAAAAACTGATAGCATTCTAATTAGCAATACATTTTACATGTAAAACATTGTGGATATTCAACTCATAGAGATGAGACTCCCCAGTGATGATTGTTGATAAACAATTAAAGCAAATGCAACACACCGTACCATTGCAACATAGTTCGTTGTGGCAGATCTGGTATTTGCCATGCAATGGGCTATTACCTTACAATGGGCCCATCACCGTTAAAATCAAGTTTGAGTGGTAAAAACTTTATTAAAACAATGTGAAATATTTTTCAATTTATTGAAAAATAATATTTGGGGTCAATACTGTTGAGTAATATAAGCATTTTTAATGTTTAATTTTTAATACATTTTTAATTTTTAATGCATTTTTAATTTTCACCATTAAAATTAAAATGCTATGTTGATCATACTTATGGTAATTTAAGAAAAGGATTTTATTAGATCCAGCAAAGGCAACCATCTGGCAGATCAAGGCTTGTCTTCAGTAACTCACATTGTGTCATTAAACTTAGTTATCCCATAAATGTGTCCAGCTTTTTCTTGATATATGTTCCACATTTTTATTGCTGACTTCAGCACTCCAGTCCTTCATTCATTCAACCACCCATTGTGTTAATCAGATTAATGTTTTAGCAACAGAGCATTAAAAAAAACCCTTTCTTTTTCTTTTGAAGCTAGGGAGTAAGATATGTTTATGAAGTCAAAATGCAGCCCATCCTATATTTAATATGAAAATGTGAAATCAATTAATTCTGTAGATATTTTTTACAGTACAAGCGACAAGCCATGAATTATGTTCACTGTTGCTTTTTCTGTGCATATCTCCAATGTAATATCTCCTAGAGGTGCTAGATTACAACTCCCACAATTTCCAGGAAATATAATTTATCTTTTCATTGAAAAGAATTAGTCAGTTTAATATTATGTATTTCCTTTTAGAAGTAAGAATTACTGAATTCAGTGGCATTAACTCCTAGTGAATTGACCAGTATATAGAAAGAGCTGAGCAATATTTCAATGGCCAGGGAGCACCATTTTCTTAATTACTTTTTTATATAACAAGGACCACACAGGCTATTAATAAAATTACATCAAAATAAGCGGATATGGAGCTTATTTTTGCTCTATGTGCATCTGTGTGTGCATGTGTGTTCATGTGCTTTAATCTTTTGAATCTCATAGAAAGATCAAAAAATACATTAAGTTGCTCAGACCTATTCATCGATTTGTCCATCAACAGGTTACTTTTCGGAGAATTGAACAGAATGAGATGTAGAGGGAGAAGCTGGCAAAAGAAAGATTGAAAACTGATCAGGTTAGGCCAGGGACTGCAATGAAAAACATTGCATTACATTAAACAATCCCTCAACAAATCCCTATGGGAGAGGCTGTTTAACAGCTACTCTGAATACTGCCATTCTAAACTGCAATGCTGCCACATAAGGAAAAAATGAAAATGAAAGAATATACTCATTATTGTGCAACATGGAGGGGGATCATATAAGCATCTTGTATGATTCCTGTTGCTAAAAAGTTAAAGGAAACTTTTGCCTTGGTTCATCAAGGAGCCTTGAGCCTTGGTGGAGCAGTGGGCTAATGCCTCCTTAAGTAACACCAGCTGCCTGCAATTAGTGCAGGTTCGAGTCCCACCAGGCTCAAGGTTGACTCAGCCTTCCATCCTTCCGAGGTAGGTAAAATGAGGACCCAGATTGTTGGGGGCAATAAGCTGACTTTGTAATAATGCTGCTTGCGGGGCCCCAAAAGCCCTAATAAGCAGGCATATACATAGAATGAAGGCTACTGCTAAGCCTGTAAGCTTGTAAGCCGCCCTGAGTCTTCAGAGAAGGGCGGGATATAAATGGGATTAAAATAAAAAAAATAAAAAATAAAATAAGGAGAATTTAATCATACAATGAAAGATAGTGTTATCCACACACAGGTTACTTGCCCCAGTTACAGAAGTATCAGTCCTTATGAACTCATTATTACCTCTAGTGATTATTTTGTCATGAGTAACGTGCTTTGAAGTAATTTTAAATATAAGAAATCAATACTGTTCAGGTAGGTACACTGAAATGCCAGATAAAAGGAGAGTAACTTTTTCTCCCGAGCTGTTCTTGTAGCAAGAATTGGAGGAATGGAAAGTAAATCATTTTCACTCTTTTTATTAAACAAACAGGCCCCAGAATAGCTCAGCCCTGAAGTTCTCAACTGAACTATAAACAGGACCGTTTAAGTATCCGATGATGCAGTTATTAATTATTGGACCAGGACCAATTGGCAGTCATGAAACTCAATGAATGACTTCAAGCCAGCCAGTTTCTGTTAGTCCTACCTACCTCATAGGATTAATTAATTAATTCTAATTAATTAATTAATTAATTAATTCTCTATTATGATCCAAAGACGGCAATTTAAAATTGTCTGCAAAAGTTAAAATGGCCAGACAATAAATAATAAACAGTACATAATGATACAGATTTATTTTTCTTCCATTCAGTTGTGTCTGATTCTGAGAGATTGCTTGAACAAATCCCTGCAGTTTTCTTGCCAAGGTGTTGGTTTTTTTTTCAGAAGTGGTTTGCCACTGCCTTCTAAGGATGAGAGAAAGTAACTGGCCCAACCTCACTCAGGTGGCTTTGGGACTAGAACTCACAGTTTCCCAATTTTCAGTTTGATCACTTAACCACTTCACCAAACTGACAATTAGTGTAATGATTTTATACCACGGGTGTCAAACTCGATTGCGTCACATGACGTATTGTGACATTTTTTTGCCTTTGTGGACCTGGGGTGGGTGTGGCCTGTGTGTGATGCATCTGGCCTGCGGGCTGCCAGTTTGATACCTCTGTTCTATAGCATGAAGAGAGTAAAAGATTGTTTGCTGCACTGTTGAGGGAGTTGCATTACCTGTTTCTTTGAGAACCCCTGATATCTATCTGTTACCACTTCCTACAGGCCATTACATTAAATTTTGCTACTGTATAGATCAGGGCTTTTCAACCAGTGGTATGGGTACCACCTGTGGTACATTGGCACCTGACAGGTGATATGTGACCATCCTAGAAAAGTGGTAGCGGGGGAGGGGAATGAGCTGAGCCAGTGGCAGCACCGCACAAGCCTGAATGAGAGACGGCTGGAGCTGCAGGGCTGTCAGGGCTCACGGAAGCACCAGGATCAGCACCAGGCTCCAGCTGGAGCTCGGCACTGATCCTGGCACTTCTGAGCCCAGAAGAAGCGCCGATCAGCTGGAATGTTGCAGCATCTCCAGGGTCTCGTGATTTACATTCAGATGCTTGGCAACTGATTCATATTTATGATGGTCACAGTATCCCAGGGTCATGTGAAGTGACCAAAACCTTCTGCAACCACCCAGCAGAGGGGGGGGGAATAAAATCCAACACACACACCCCGCCACACCCCTGCTGCCAATCTTCAACAGAAATGCTCACAACAATGAAAACCTCGAACAGGAGGAAGAGCACTGCTGGGCAGGCAGGCAGGTGTCTTGCTTGACTGTGGTTTGGGGGGCACTTTTTTCAGTGCCATTGTAACTTGAACAGTCACCAAGCGAAATGTTGTAAGTCAAGGACTACCTGTACTTCATCACTTTTTTCCTTTTTTTTTGGTCATCAAGTTTTTGACATCTTGCTAGGCGACTTGTGATACTTGGATGTTGCCATATCCTAAAAGTGGTACGATGGGTGAAAAGGATGAAAAGCCCTGGTATAGATGGTAGCAGCCTGCCTGTGCAAGTGTATATGTAGCAGAGCTGGGGTGAGAATGGGGCTGGCTGAGAGGCTTTGCAGGAGGCCTGCCAATCCAGCAGGGAAATGAGGAGCTCCGGCAGCTGCTGTGGGTCTGGCGGCGGGGCATGGCTCTGAGGATGGAAGAAAAGGGAGGAGGAAGCCGACGGGAGAGGAGAGAGAAAGAGACCAGAGGGAGGGTTTTTGGTGGGGGATTGGGTGGAACCAGCTGAGGAAAAGGAGAGAGAGCTTGGCTTAATGGAGCCTGCCATCCAGAGCTAGCTGAACGAAGAGATAGAAATAGAGAGTAAGAAGGCCAGACAAAGAGAGGGAGAGAGGGCAGGTTGGAGAGTTTTATTTCTTCTCCCTTGTTGGAGCCAGCTGGGTGAAGGGAGAGCCAGGAAAGAGTTTGACCGGGTTGAGGGTATGTCTTTTAGTGGGAAGTAGAGTGGGTTTTATAGGATCCGTTGGAGGAGGCAAAAAGGGGATAAGGAAAGGAAGGGGGAAATTACATATAGTAAGGGCAGAGAGAGACAAGGAGAGTGGATAAAGGAGGGCTCCTGTGAGCTCCAGAGAGGGACTGATTACCATCGTCTTAGGCAAATTGTTCTAGGCAAGTCATTGTTTCCAAAGACTGACTACCATTGGCTTAGGCAAGTTGCCATCACCAGAGACTGACTACCATCACCCTAAAACAATGGTAATCAGTCCCTCTCTGGAGCTCACAGCCCCATTCTCACCCCAGCTCCACTACATATAATAACCCATGTAGGTGACCAGAAAGACTTAATATAGACATAATTTTACTGTTTACTTTTACAATGTTTACAGTGTAACAGGACCTAATCAAGTGTTTCATCCGTGCCTAAAACTTGATTTAGACTTGCCCATAACTGCATGTAGGCATCACCCCATATCTACTCTATGAAGGGATTGATGGGTAAGTATAGTTTGCAGATGGTTGCAGACTGGCCAACGTGCACACCTCCCAAATCTCAACTATTCGTTGTACAGACATGTGCGTCCTGTATGCTGATTGGTTGATCCAACTTCCTGTTGGTGTTTTGTTGTTTGAGTGCCCTCTAGCCAGAACATTAACATTTGCAGAAATATAAATGTAACAGCTATGCAACCATCTCCAAATGATAGATGCATATGTTCCCTGACATACGGTGACGCAAAAGTGTAAAGCAACCTTAAGCTGCAAGAGTTAGTACACTCTTTCTAAAGGGTTCTGTTAAACCTACTTCCCAAGAAAGTGGATGGAAAAAGTGTTACATTAGGCCTACAAGCTGCCTCATAGGATTGTTGTGAAAAAAAATGAAGGTAGGACTTCCATATTTTAAGTTCCTGAGGAAAGTTGAGATATAAAGTAAATCAAATCCATCAATAACTAAGAAAAAAGAACAGTATGGTGTTAATTTTCTTTGTACATGTTAGTGTAATTCTCCATTCTTCTTTGTTATTAGTCCATTGAAGTGAATGGTGCAATAAATCAGAAAACATGATAACTGGTTTGGTTTATGTATTCAGTGGCAAATATTGTTGAATCATGAATGCATGTATGCATTTAATGGAAAATATTGATCCAGCTAATCATTTCAAATTTTGAATCCTCTTCCTTGTGGGAAGCAGTGGCATTACTGTCACTGCAGCTCCCCTCAACAGATCTTGCCTGTAGGAACAGAATTCATTGTACCAATGAATCTTTTAATTACTTTCTTATTGGAATACACATCATGTTTGATTGCAGGATATCCAGAAATCATCAATATTTTAAATAAGTAAGAACAATGTTTCTATAGACATTGGTTTTTTTCCCCTCTTTTTTTTTCCAGACAGGAAGTACTATCCACACAAAGAAAGGAGAAACAAAAGACAGTCCAGCAAGATAAAGACAAAGCCTTCTGCACACTCCATTGTGGTTGAAACTGTTTAGTACAGAAAGAACTCCTCGGCTGGGTTCCGAAAAATTCTCTCTATAAAGAGATTTAAAAAGAGCTGGTTCCTGGAGATGAATAAAGACAAAGGAAATGAGTATGAATGGAAAGGATTCTTCAGGCAGCAAAAGGAACCTAAACATTATAAGCCAACTCAATGAACTACGCCATGCAAAGCAATTTTATTCTCTCTTCCACTTTTAATAAAATTGCTTTTATATTGCTATGATGGGGGAGGGGAAAGATACTGAGACTTTTTACCCATTTTATCACCTCCGATTGTTGGAATGATCAAAACTGTTTAATTGCAGATCTTCTTTTCTTATCAGTTCTTCTAGCCGCCTCCCCAAGTATCCTTTCCTCTACCAGCAACAATTAAGAAACACAAAACTGATGAGATTCTTATATTGCATGAGGAAGATTATGGGTCCTGGAAAAATTGGTACTGACAGTTTCATATAAAAGGAGAATATCAGACGCTTGCTTACTCTAAAATCTTTTCTACCAGTACTTCGCAACTGCCTTCTTTGTTCAGAAACGGACAAAAAGCACTGCAGAGAGAATCCGCCATTACAGAGACAATAAATACCTCAGAATGCTTTGTTGTAGACTTCAGGAGTTAGTCAATATTTCTACTGTGAACTCATATAGCTGAATGTCAGCAAGAGAGAATTGTTAAGGGAAGGGAAGGGATTTATTTATTACTACAGTTTTTTATCACCCAATCATTAGGGGGAAAAAAACTTTAGGCCAGCCAGCATTTGTCCTCATCACTATCAACTTCAAAATGCAAAGAGGTATTAGTTAGATGCTGTTCAGCTGAACAATAAGAAACAGCATCTAACCAATTTCCCACAGTTGGCCCATAGTCTGTTTTATCTGACACCTGAAGATATGAATGCTCACAGTCGCTGTTCAGTTGATTAAAACAGGAAAAATTATAGCCATGAAGCTATGGTGACTTAACCTTTGTAGAGATAGGGGAGAGGTCAGAAGCATGAAGCAAGATGAAGTAAAATTTCCCATCTATGAGAAATCAGCCTGCCCTCCTGTTCTGCAAAGCTCCAGCGCATCCACTGGCTGAATGGGGATAAATCAGCCCAGCTGCCAATTGAGACTGTATCTCACAGATGTGAAGCATATCCAAGGATACCAATATTGTGTGTATAGAACTGTTCAAAGAAAAATCTAAAAATAAAAAAGGGGTGCTTAGTAGCAAATAGAAATAGAAAACTGAGCAATGGTGGGGATGGGAAGAAATGAAGTGTGGTTTGGCCCCTGTTAAATGTTTACAGCTTCATGTATCCTTAAAGATAGCCTGCTAGCTACATAGTTGGCAGTCTGAAAGTAAACAGCATTTGTCTCGCTTAATATGTGTGGTAATTAAATCATTGGACTAAGACCAGGAAGGTACAAAATCTACTGGTTGACTTTAAGCCAATCAAATATTTATGGAAGCTCTCAATCATCCAGATCATGGTTGTCCTAAAGGTGCTTTTTTCAAGAGGCAACTAGACTTTCTTGTTTTTCTTTGTAGACATTTCACTTCTCATCCAAGAAGCTTCTTCAGCTCTGACTGGATGGTAGAGAATGGAAGGATTTATATTCCTTGCAGACAGCTGGTCATTTGCATTCTTTTAGAGAATCGTTGAGGCCATTTGAAGATTTATCTGTGTCCTCAGGGTCACCTGAGTAGTGCAAATGGGTATGGATCCTTCTTGGAACTGCTGAAAGGAATGTGTTGTAGACTGGAGATGTCGTATTCCTCCTCTTCTGTTGAGAGAGGGATGTTCCATTTTGACGTAGATGGCTTCTTTGACCCCTCTTTTAAACCAGCGGTCTTCTGTCCAAAATGTGGACTTTACTTCCTTCAAAAGAGTACCCTTTGTCTTTTAAATGCAGCTGGATTGCTGAATCTTGTCTTGAGGGGTTTGTTCTCCTATGTTGCACTATGAGTTTATGAAGTGGTTGTTTTGTTTCCCCAATGTGCAGATCGACACATGTCTCACTGCATTGTACTGCATATACCAGTTGCTCAGTTTGTGTCTTGGTGTTTTATCCTTGGGGGGAACAAGGAAATTTTTTGCTTTGATTAGATAGTAACAATTACTATAATACTGCTGTCTCAGATAATCGAACATATCATTTCTTGATATAGTTCTTAGGACAATTTTCTAGTAGTTCAAGAGAACTGGACTCATTTTAAATGTATCCCATATATGTATTGTAGGTAATTTTTCGTCCCCTTCACTATAATCCATTGATGTGAAAAGAGATAATTTTAAGAGATAAAAACACTGGCATAATAAGACTGGCATCCATAGACTCCGCAATCAAGTGCCTAGGTAATAACAAGATTATTCAAAGTTGTGATGACCCAGGGCACAGCACAGAGGCAATGCAGTCAGCTGGCAATTCAAACAGCCCTTTAATTACTCGAAATTTCCCCCAAATGCTCCCATGTTTCTGGCAAGCCTCTAACAAAAGAAGACACACACCCCTTCAGCTGACTCTGGCTGCAAGTAGTTTCACATACAGTCTGATTAGAAGAGGAATGTACTCAAGGCTACAGAGATAACAAGGAATAACACATGGGTCATAAACACAACGAGTCTGTGTGAATACAAGCTTGCCTCAGCAGTTTCAAAAGAGAAGCCAAAATATAGTCCGAGGTCTTTAAACATTCAAGCAGCGTTGTCAGTCAGTCCAATAGTCAGAGTTTCCAAGCAGAAGTCACAGAACAAGAGATCAGCAACAACACACAAAACTCCAAGGAATCAGCGTTTGTTCCCGACAGCGTTTCCTTAAATCTTAGTCTCTCCAGGTGTGCCTTGTGGAGAGGGGTGGGACGCTCTCCTCCCGAGTAGTTGAGCCTGCCTGCGTTGTTCCCTCCTTCTCTCCACTCTCCGTGCTCTAGGATCAGGTGGGGATGGCCCTTGCTCATGGCCTGGACTCTGTCTCTCCTGTTCATCCTGTCCCAATCCTGAAGGGCCCTGGTCTGCCTCAGCCTGCTCTTCCCCATGTTCCTCTGAAGCCACAGACACCTCTCCCTCGACCTCCCTAGGGTCCCATTCCAGCTCATTTTCCTCTGCAGAGTCAGGCATGACAAAAGCCATATATTTACAAAAGTCTCAGAGCTTCATTTCAAAATAAATAAATAAATAAATAATAATAATAATAATAATAATAATAATAATAATAATAATAATAATAATAACAACAACAACAACAACAAAAACAAACCTTGCAATTATTTTTGTTGGTACCTGATAAATATCCAGATATGCTCATTAACCACTCACTATCCAGCACTTTTCCATCATCTCCATTGCCTGCAGAAGGATGAAGATGAAAAGGACAAGCTCCCAAATTAGGATTACAAATAACATTAGGTTTAACTTTCCTGGTAATTTTTTTTATGCTGAAATCAAATCTTTAGGTTAGGGTATAAGTTTGTATTGATGTAATGATAAATGTAAGATAGATTTTGAGTATTAAAATAAATTATGTTACTAGGGTGGTTCTTATCCATCAGAATGGAAGGATAATAGTGAGAGGAATAGGGAAACACTATACTGTATATATTTCCACCTTTCTATCTCATTAGGAACATTTGAAGATTACCCTGGTTTTTAAAATTCATTTATATCCATATAAAAAAAAACTTAGCTAGTACAATAACAAATTAACAAAAACTTAAAAAATGTTGCTAGTGATCTATGTAATAAAAGTGTCAAGCAAATCATAATTATTCTCTTTTCAAGTCTCTGAAAGCTTATATGCAACAATGGCTCAGAAGGTTTAATTGAGTAAAGATCATGTAAATATTATTTACTAATAGCAGTTATAATGATCACATACTGTTGCACACCATGCAGAATCATGTTTTGTGAGATGGATGGCTATGTAAATTTGATTAAGAATAAACTAATAAATAAAATTTCAAATGTGATTTTTGGTTGATTCTAATTGGCTTTTAATGGACTTCCTTTCCAGTGTAATTCCAGTCACTGTCCAGTTGTTGTTCAGTTTATATTTTAATAGATATAGACATATTTCAATAAGCAATTCTGAGCATTTCCCCAAAGGCCATCTGTGCACGAAGTGCTCTAAGAATTTTATCTTCTCCATAGCATGCAAAGACTTCAGCCTTCAAGCTAAACAAAATGAAGAAAGACAGTGATGTTGCAGCAGAAAAAATATATATAAAGTATGTACTCATTACTGAAGTATGATGGGTATATTGTTGCCTACTTTTCATTTACAATAGAGGAGCTTAGTGTGTTTTTTCTAAAGTTGTTCATTTTTCTCACAACAATGACTGTGCAGGCTGAATGTCATTCCATCTAGGAGTGTTAACAGGATACCGAAAACCAAAAATGGCACATTTATTTTTTGCCACTTGCAAAATGATTCAAGTCTGCATATGTTTTGAAGCAGCATAAAGCACCTATACACTAAATCTGATGCACAACTCATCTTCTGGGTGCAAAGTAGTGTGTGTGTGTGTGTGTGTGTGTGTTGATGTGAAAGTGTATATTTGTGTACATGTATCCACCCATGCATATCACACACAGCATTTGGATGTTATGACTGTCCCAGCTACTTGTATTTGATCTATAAGAGATCCTTGTTTTATTTATTGCAGTTCTAAATTTGCATTGGGTAAATTATCACTCCTTCCTATGCTGCCTTATCCCCTACATATATTTCCTTTGTATGCTTATCTAGAGGGTGTAATTAAGAATGGAAAGCATAGAAGGAGGCCAAAAACCGCAAGAAACATCCCATTCAACAGGCCCCTTTAAAGAAAAGCAATTAATCACCCCAGCTACCACAAAGTCACCCAACTATGAGAAAACCCCAACATGCAGACATTTTTGCAGATAAGTCCACAGAGCTTTCCAAGCACATGATTATAAATTATTCATGCATTCCTGACCAACATCTATTAACCGTAAGCATCTCTGGATGTCATGGAAAGGTCATCCTTGTTCTTCCTCTATTAATTGAATATATCTATCTGAACAAAAATATAGAACTAACCAAGCTTGCTGCTTGAGGCAAAAGGCAAGATGGTGCTCCCTTCTATTTCTATGTGCCCAAAATGACCACTTTAGCTCTTATATCTGCCTTCCACATTAATAACATCCATCATACCTGAAGATAGAAAGCAGATTCAAGGGAGTCGTGATAAGCTGTCTGAGAGTCTCAGCTCTGCCCTGTAGTAGTTTACTATCATTCACCTACTTGTCCACATTGTTGCCTGCTCAAAAAGTGCTTCATGGTAATAATATCAATATGCAACATTGAGGCCAAATAATATATGTTGCACATGGAATTAACTGATGTTGGATTGTTACATGGAAGCTTTTTTTTTCAAAGATGTGTGATGCTTGAAAGAAGACTGAAACAAGATAGATAGATTGGCGACAGCCACCACTGTCACTGAAACAGCATCTCAGAAACATAACAATCCCTAGAAAATGAATGTTTGGGAATGGGAAACCTTGCGTAGTCTTTCATGTCATTCTGATGACTCTGAATATTGTATTAACCAATGATGGTTAGACAGATGGACAGACAGATTAAAAAAACACATCAACTCTACTGTTTCTTAATGTTAACCTCTAGCTTTTCCAACTTCCAGTTTTTCTTTTCCAGCTGAAAGGTCATTTTATGACTTAGGTTATGTGTTCCTTTTAAAAAAAAAGACTAATTATAAAAAGAATTAAATAAAAAGTGTGATCTAGTTTCTTGATAAGGGAAGCGGTGGCTCAGTGGGTTAGGACGCTGAGCTTGTTGATCAGAAGGTCGGCAGTTTGGCGGGTCGAATCCCGAGTGCCGCGTAACAGAGTGAGTGCCTGTTACTCGTCCCAGCTTCTGCCAACCTAGCAGTTCGAAAGCACATAAAAATGCAAGTAGAAAAATAGGGACCACTCCTGTGGGAAGGTAACAGCGTTCCATGCGCCTTTGGCGTCTAGTCATGCCGGCCACATGACCACGGAGACGTCCTCGGACAAGCGCTGGCTCTTCGGCTTTGAAACGGAGATGAGCACCGGCCCCTAGAGTTGGAAACGACTAGCACGCATGTGGGGGGGAACCTTTACCTTTACCTTAGTTTCTTGATCTTGTTCAAGAATTTTTTTTTCTATGAGCATTCCATTGTATTTCTAATACAGTATGGTATTCAAAATCTGTAGATGGAATGGAATGGAAGGGGTAGCTATTAAGATAATAGGATTTTCATTACTATCACAAGATAGTTCAGCACACTATAGAATACTGACTGGACTTACTCAATTCATCAAAACCACAGTATGTCGAGATGTCTGTTTTAATAATATTAACCTTCTTACAAGCTCATAGTGAAGTCTTAGATGTTACAGTACAGTATATCAGTCAGAAAGCTACAGAAGAAATGAGTCATTGTTCTCCAAGAAGAACAGAAGACTCCCAGGAAACTCCTGATTCCAATCATCGCTAAATTCAATACACCACTTATTGCTGATTATATGTTATCTACACACAAACACTATCATGATTAGGAGGAAAACACAGGAAAAACTCTTAAGGATTGAAAGAATAAAAAGGATCACCAGATATAAGATTCTGCTACTTCCTTAAAATGCTATGCTTGTCTGTTTGGTTAACTTCAGCTTTACAAATGGGATTGGTCGACTGAAAATATATCCTATCTCTTATACTGTAGATGGGTAGTCATTTTATGTTCCCATATAAGAGTCAATCAAGCAAAATACAAAGTAAATTAAGAAAAAGAATATATAAATCGCTGAAAAAAATGATGAGATTATGCACTCCAGCACAGTGCTTTTATTTTTTTTTATTTTTTGATACGTTTTTCCACTTTATTCTTTTTTCATTTCTTTCTTTTTATTTACTAGCCAGTATTATTTCTCTCTAGTGACTTTCTCAACTTGCTGCTCCTGCAATCTGCTTGACACAACCAAAGCACCAGTCTGGAAAAAAGTACTGTATGTTCTCTAATATCTGTCAGCTGAAGAGACAGCACAGGAGTTTGTGAGCAGGAGTGGAAAATTTGCAGCACAGCATTATCATCTAATTCAGTTTACATCATATCTATCATCTTTTCATTTCACAAGGTTCAGAAATAATCTCCTATCTGTATTGGCCTTGGGACTACCATGCTTCTTCGATGCAAAAATATTTTTGCTTATCAGTATTGTTTCCTCATTAGTATTGTTACAATCATGCCAATTATCCAAATGTTTCATAGATACAGCAGAGATATCAGCTATAATCCACTCTCAGGACTCCCAAATTGGGACATCAAGTTTCACTGCTCTTTGCAGCAATCCATTTTTCTATTTTGGGAAGCTTAGATTTTACAATTAGAACATAAAGCAATCTCTTGCTGCATGAAATAAAAAAGCAACCTGTTTTCTACAATTTCTAGAAGCCCTTAACATACAACAGTAGGATGGCAAAAGTTTTTCTTTAATCATGTTCCCCAGTAAATAGCATACTGCATTATTATTATTTTTTTTTATTTTAATTCCATTTATATCCCGCCCTTCTCCGAAGACTCAGGGCGGCTTACAAGCTTAGCAGTAGCCTTCATTCTATGTATATGCCTGCTTATTAGGGCTTTCACACACACCCCAGCGGCATTATTACAAAGTCAGCTTAATTGCCCCCAACAATCTGGGTCCTCATTTTACCTACCTCGGAAGGATGGAAGGCTGAGTCAACCTTGAGCCTGGTGGGATGCGAACCTGCACTAATTGCAGGCAGCTGGTGTTACTTAAGGAGGCATTAGCCCACTGCTCCACCAAGGATTTGGTGAATTCCATTTGGATAGAATAGAATAGAATAGAATAGAATAGAATAGAATAGAATAGAATAGAATACAATACAATACAATACAATACAATACAATACAATACAATACAATACAATACAATACAATACAATACAATACAATACAATACAATACAATACAATACAATACAATACAATACAATACAATAGAACCTTGGAGGTCATCTAGTCCAACCCCCTGCTCAGGCAGGAAACCCTTTACCATTTCAGACAAATTGTTGTCCAAACTCTTCTTTAAAACCTCCAGTGTTGGAGCACCCACAACTTCTGGAGCCAGGTTGTTCCACTGATTAATTGTTCTCACTGTCAGGAAATTTCTTCTTAGTTCTAGGTTGCTTCTCCCCTTGATTGGTTTCTATCTATTGCTTCTTGTCCTGTCTTCATGTGCTTTGGAGAATAGCTTGACACCCTCTTCTTTGTGGCAATCCCTGCAATATTGGGACACTGCTGTCATGTCATCCCTAGTCCTTCTTTTCATTAAACTAGACATACCCAATTCCAGCAACCGTTCTTTACATGTTTTAGCCTCCAGTCTCCTAATCATCTTTGTTGCTCTTCTCTGCACTCTTTTTAGAGCAGGGGTGTCAAACTCAATTTCATTGAGGGTTGCATCAGCATTGCGGTTGCCCTCAGGGGACCGGGTGGGTGTGGGCAGGGTGGGCGTGGCCTACTGGGTGGGCGTGGCCAGCTCTACATCATTCGCATCAAGGGTGCCTATGGGGGCCTGGGCAGGAGTGGGACAGATCTGAGGGTCTCTGGCAGAAGGAGGGTCTCTGGGCCAGGGCCAAGGCAGTGGGGGCCATTCCCTCACTGTTTCCAGGATGGCTTCGCGAGCCGCATGAAACCACTTCGCGGGCCGGATCCGGCCCCCGGGCCTTGTGTTTGACATGTCTGTTTTAGAGTCTCAACATCATTTATACATCATGGCAACCAAAACTGGATGCAGTATTCCAAGTGTGTCTTACTATAGCATTATAAAGTAGTAATAACACTTCACATGATCTTGATTCTAGCCCTCTGTTAATGCAGCCTAGAACTGTGTTGGCTTTTTTGAAAGCTGCAGCACACTGCTGGCTCATATTTAAGTGATTGTCCACTAGGACTCCAAGATCCCTCTCACAGTTACTACTATTGAGCCAGGTACCATGTATACTACACCTGTGCATTTGGTTTTTCCTGCCTAAATGTAGAACCTTACTTTTTTCACCATTGAATTTCATTTTGTTAGATAGCACCCAATGTTCAAGTCTGTTGAGATCATTCTGTATCTTAACCCTATCTTCTGGAGTATTGGCTATTCCTGCCAGCTTAGTGTCATCTACACATTTGATGAGTTCTCCATCTATCCCCTCATCCAAATCATTGATGAAGATGTTGAAGAGTACCGGGCCTAAAACAGAGCCTTGGGGTACCCCACTGCATACATCATATATATATAAAGTTCCATTGAGTACTACACATTGAGTGCAGTTGGTCAGCCAGTTATGAATCCATCTGGTGGTGATGCTGTCTAATCCACGTTTTTCTATCTTATCAAGTAGTAGGTTGTGGTCTACTTTATCAAATGCCTTGCTAAAGTCCAAGTAAATTATATCCACAGCATTCCTCTGATCCACTAATTTTGTCACTTTGTCAAAGAATGGAATAAGATTTGTTTAATGCTTAAGAGCTATTTATAAATGTATGCTTAACAAATCATTAAAGTTTCTAGTTCCCATTACAATTTATTTATTATTTAAGAGATTTTATATGACTGCCCAACTCATTCATGGTAACTTTGGGCAGCTTACAGAAGTAAAACCCGAATACAAAACCCAATAACCCCCCCCCAAAAAAAAAGCCAATAAAAAACCACCTGATGGACTCTGTATCACCCTGGGGACCCCAGACTTCTTGCAAAACCCATGTCTTCAGGATCTTTTGAAAGACTATCAAAAGGGTGGCAACCTTTATCTCCATGAGGATGTAAGGCTTTAACTGTGATAACCAGCACCTTGAATTGGATCCAGAGGCAAATTGGCAACCAATGCAGCTTCTGCAAAAGTGGTGACATGTATGCAAGTCTAGATTTGCACAAAACCATGCAGGCCACTTCTTTTTGAACAAATTGAAGCTTGGTAATCTGGTAATCAAGGGCAATAAAACAGAGAAGGATCTAGTATTCACATCCTTTACCGTTTTAAAAGGTGGATTATTCAGTCATCATCCATGCGATAATAATCTGATACATTTTACCATTTTGTCATCTGCTATCTGATGCCTTCTGCTACCACTGAGCAGGTATTTTCCTATCCTTCAGAGCCTGTGCCTTGTTCCTGGTGGGCAGTCTGGACTGCTTAGTACTTACAGAGGTAGAAAGTACACCTGAATGATGCCTAAATGGGTTCTTAAATATGCACAAAGAAAATAGCATGGGTATTCAGGTACAAACTTGAAGTGCTCTCATATCATGCTGCCTTCAGTATATAGCATTTTTGCACACACATCTGCAGCATTTCTACTCAATTGGTAGTGTTTATTTTGCTGTGACATCTGTGACATGACTTCTGCCATGTGCTATGACTCAAATTCAGAAGAAGATATCATCTTCTCATCTTATCCTCTGGCTTTATTTGCTTGACAAAAAGAGGTGAAAGAGAGTGATATAATAGCCTGTGTTAATACCACCACTTCCACCTATGTTGAAGAAGCATCCACCATAATAACACTTGCAACATAACCAGGATAAAGGGGCGTAATACTAAAATCTAACTTCTATACAACACTGTCCTTTTCTTCTCTTGATCACTGATCGTTGACTGGCCTAGTTTTCCTTGCCATATTATGTAATATCTTCATATCAAGGAAGATAATTTGAAAATGTACCTGAAGTGGCTCTTTAACTAGCGGTTGGTGAGGGAAGACAAATTTCAAAGCCAACTTGCTTTAAAAAACAAGAAGTTTGAGCTTGTATCAATGTATTTACACAATTCTATATTGAAGATAATCTTTTGGTACACTAGTGTAGATGGGCTATTTAACTGTCTTAAAATTGGATACTGCTCAGTTTCTATCCAATATGTATTGACAAACACACACACACATACAAAAAGTCCTGCACAGCTGATCTCAAACCATTGCAAATGATTTGGCTTCCACAATTGCAAAGTTCTTTGAATTTCATTCTCTTTCAATGTCAGATCCTATTTCCATCTTTTTCATTATTTGACTCTTATTTAAATATGCAATATATTACTTGATTATTTTATGATGAATAGCCTTATTTTAATTATTTATTGCATTCTGATGTATAAGTTGGCTGGGGCGAGATAGAAATCATGTTCTCACAAAGCAGGATTGCTTTTAATATAAACAGCACCAGTTCAAAAACCAGGAGTGAAAAGCAGTAACATTAGCAATCCTTGAGATTTAGTTTTATTAACATTCAAACTAAGCTTGACAGTTACATAACTTATTAAAAATGATGGATTTTTTTTTCATCTATTCTAGGGTAAAAATTTCCTTTTAGAAAGTCTACTCGGGTGCTTTTTTTTCACTAGCTCCACTTTCAGTAGTGAAACTCTGTTGGAGACAAAAAAATATCTGGAGGTTGCAGGTAAGGAGAATGTTCTTCAGATCCATATGTCTTTTTGAATCTTAAACTGGAAGCCCATTTTCCCCATGACTGTGTTAGAGCCAATGAAATACATGAGCCTGCTTTGCCATTACATCTAAGGAGACAGGGAGATTCTACAAAGTCTATTCTACAATACCAATTTAGTATATAAAGTACTGTAGCTTGTTGAACTTAGTGTAAATTACATTTCCAATGCCTGATCAATTCAAAGGATGGGAATTACAAGCTCTCCTGTTCACTTGTAGAGTTAATAAGAATGAATCTGGAAGACACGCTGCATTGGTAAGTCAATTGCCTCTAGGGAAAAATATAATGGCCACTCCAAATGATCCTCTTCAGTCTAATTTCTCTCAAACATAGTTTTCCCACTGATTATTATAGGGTTTTTTTCAGGGAATCACAGCTTTTGTGTGCTTCTGAACATAAAGCGTTTCAAATATTGAGTATTTTACTTGACAGTCACCCTGGAAAGTTTACGCCATGACTAGAAAAATTGAAATTCAGCTTTGAATTTAAAAAACTGACCTTGCAAACATAACAGGGCGAAAGTTCAGTTCCTGCTTTACATTTCACAACCAAATGAACTGTTCCTACTCCTAAACAGCATCCCCACTTTCCTTGTTGAAAATAAAAAAAAATTATTGCTCACCATTAACAAAGACTGAAATTGACCACAGACAGCCAAATTCCAGCCTAGAGAATTGACTAGCCCTAATGAGGAAATTATAACAAAATAATTGGGTGATAGTCATCTGATCCCATCAATGTTTCTCAACTACCAAGAAATATTAGCTATTTTCAGCACCGCTGCCATCTCTAAACAGCACCATTTTCCTTAACAATACAGCAGGTCTCTTTACATAATCATTATTTAGTTTTCTCTATTGGGGCGCAAGATCTTAACAGTTAATCAAAGCCCCCCAATTCAAAATGTTTATAATTCTATCTTTCTACTGTTTGCTGTTCTTCTTCCTTTGTAAGTTGGACTCTACCAAACATTTAAATGAAGTGTGATCTTCTCCCTCAGAGTTATGTTCCATCGTTCAAGTCCATGATATATGCATAATAGAAATGGCTGTGTCATTAGGCTGCCCAGAATAATAACTGTTAGGGTAATGATTTAGAAGCTAACCAGCTTGTTTAATGTGAGATGAATGATGCAATGTTAGGAATCACTCAGCAGGAGTCTGTATCCCTTTAAGAGCTTGAGTATAAAAGGGAAGGCCTTGCTGGAGTCTTTCTCTCTTGTCTGTTTCCTGCTGTAATTGCTGTGTATTGGAGTTTGCTGAATTATCACCACATGTATGTATTTTGTTTCTAGTATATTTGTACATATTGTAATATAAACCACCATTTACTACAAACCACTGTTTACTGTATTTTCTCCTGGGCTACCTCAGTGCAATAAGACTGTGCATGTTCTTGACAATAACCTCTCCAGTCTTTATTTCTTTAATAAGTGTGTATGGCCTGCCATCTCATATACTGTACATGACTCTTAAACTTTCTGCTTTATACAGTTCCAAGGTATAACTCATGATTTTGCTATAAACAAAGTTGGCTAGTGAGCTGCAACTACATTTTGGAAAAGTATTACCCTGAACTAAAAGTTAAAGATATCTCTCCTCAGGGATCATTTTCTTCAGTCAGTTCTGATGAATGCCAGCCATATTCAGGTCAAAATCAGGAGTTTTCAGTATATAAGGTTTTGAAAGCTGTCAAAAGCTGAACACACTTTCTGTTGGCCTTAGAGAGCTCCTTTTGGATCTGGTGATGCTTTGCTACTCAGCCTCCTGAACTTTAGCTGACAATACCGCATACGTTGCCTTTGCTTATTGACCAGAGCTTGACCAAACATCTGCCTGCTGGCTTCTTTGTGTTTCTGGTGTTTGTTTTCTAATCCCGACAAAAATATTTGACAGTCCTTTCTTACTGTCTGAAAGCAAGAACAAGGGAGAGAAATGTACTGTAGCATACTGAACAGACTACATGGTACAATTCATGTATGCTGATCTTAAGCTCCTAAAGATTTAGGAATGCAAATTTTAATACCTTTGTATATCCCTCCGTTTTTGAAGATGTAAGATAATTAGGTAAATTTTAAAAAACCTATGTTCTCAGGATTGCGTTCACATATTGATATTAGTACACATCAAAATATTAGAATAAAGGTAAAAGGTAAAGGTTCCCCCGCACATGTGTGCTAGTCGTTTCTGACTCTAGGGGCTGGTGCTCATCTCCATTTCAAAGCCAAAGAGCCAGCGCTTGTCCGAGGACGTCTCCATGGTCATGTGGCCGGCATGACTAGATGCCAAAGGCACACAGAACACTGTTACCTTCCCACCGTAGTGGTCCCTATTTTTCTACTTGCATTTTTACGTGCTTTCGAACTGCTAGGTTGGCAGAAGCTGGGACAAGTAACAGGCGCTCACTCTGTTATGCGGCACTCGGGATTCGACCTGCCAAACTGCCGATCTTCTGATCGACAAGCTCAGCATCCTAACCCACTGAGCCACCGCATCCCTTTCAATATTAGAATAGATGGAATAAATTACACAGGCAAATAAATTGGTGTCATTTCTAAAAGTAAATTGGCCCACATTTTGTAGTAGGAGTTTCATTAGATCACCTTTATAGACATAAATATATGCCTACGTCTATAATAAATACTTCTATAATTTTCCAGTGGCATTTTATGGGGGAGGTTGAGTAGCAGAGTTATGATGCCGTTCCTATAGTTTTAGTCGGTTAATACTATGTTCATTGTAAAAAGCAGCACATTTTAATTCTTGCCATATTTTTCTTTATCAAACAATATAAAATATTCCTTATCTATTTTAAAAGCCAAC
This sequence comes from Vipera berus, assembly GCF_964194415.1. NCBI lineage: Eukaryota > Metazoa > Chordata > Lepidosauria > Squamata > Viperidae > Vipera > Vipera berus. Next base: position 64,757,115 of record NC_138209.1, read on the forward strand.
ACACTAAGCATGTTTACTGAACCAAGTGTGCATGTTCAGTGTTTTGCTTCTGAAGGTTAATAAAACAAACTAGACCAAACAGACAGACCTTTTTATCAACTGTAAATTTTCATCTATGTTTACATCTATCTGTGTGCATGCATGGCTGCAAAATGCAGGGTTCATGTATCCTTTTTGTAGAATTACAATATAATATGTTTTATGTGCACATGATAGAACAGATTATTTGGTACAGCCAAGTTTGGCCAAATGTATAAACTAATAACTTCCAAACCTCAGCAGTTTTTGTCTGGCTAGGCATCTGCATCTGCACATATGTTTAATACACACATAGAGAGAAGGGGGTTAATTAACCATATACTCAGTAAATAAGCGATACATTGGAAATGGGAGTTCATAATTCAGATTAGACAGGTTATTGATTTGGGAATGAAACATCCTGCCTCCACATCTCCCCATACTTTGCTCTTCGCCAATAATTTGGGGGGGGGGTTTGTTTTGTTTTTTGCTTTTATGCTGACCATTCCCAAAGGCTGAGTAGCTAATGACTCACAAACCACAAGCAAACAGTTCATACATATAAAAATGAACAAGATAAATGAGATTAAAACCAACCAAGCAGAAGTGCCCCTTGCTCATGCTTTCAGTTACAATGTACCTTCCTTTTACAAAGGACAGAGGTCTTCACAATTTTCCTAGAGACCACAAGGCATGAAATTGACTGAAAATCTTGGCAGTTCCAAAGAGCGGAGGTGGCTACAGAAGGCTACAGTTAGAGAACCGTCTCTAAGCTGAAGGGTATTCGGGTTACATAAACTGCTGAGTTCAAGAAAAAAATGATGGATGAAAGATGAAGAACATTGAGAAAATTCAGAGTTAGTTCCAGCCTTCTTATTTTCATTTGGAGCATTTTGCCAGACATCAGTCATAAGCAATATCTCATTCTTCTAGTCCTGGTATAATAGCTGAATTGACTCACAATAGAACTGCCTGTCAAGAACTAAATTAGAAATTTGAAGCTTTGAAAGGGATTAGCATGGATTGTCACAGTAATTTTTTTATATTTTTTATGCCTATCTTAGTTTGGCCAGTCAAGAAAAAAAAATATGTATAAACTTTCTGCACAGATGTGTGTCCTACGTTTTATATTTTTAGGTTTCCCCTTGCTACCTACCACTAAGGTGCAGCTTGTCAAAGGCTCGGTACAGTAGTCTATCACTGCATTCTTTGTAACTCAAAAAAGTAACTAAGACAATAGTTGACACTTTCTGAACATTAAGGGAGATGCCTAAACTTATATTCCTTTTGGATTCAAATCTGGCATTGTTATATATATATATTTGATTTGAATCCAAAAGGAATATAAGTATGTAGGTTCTATACATATGTTGTATGTTTTAGGTGTGACATGTACGTGTCTCACTTTGAGAGTGGGCAACTAAATTTCATTTTTGATGTGCGCCATTGTGCCCACAGTAAAAAAATGACAATAAATATTATCTTATCTTTTATCTTATCTTTCTTCCCTTAATTTCTTCTGTGTAATATAAACCAAATTTTCATTTCCTATATTAATTTGCTTCCTGGTTGCATTATCTACATTCTTCTCCTTGGAAACACTAGCCATTAATAAAATCCCAATAATATTAGAAGAAAATGCTTGATATACAAAGGTCCCAAGTTCATTCTCCAATGTTTCTAGGTTTGGAAAAAGAGGAGCTGCTGCCAGTTAGTGAAGGCAATAATGATTAGCTGGACCACGGTCAGTTGCTTCTGGTAATTTCAGCTCCATATTAGTCTGGGGAAGGGAGGCATTAGGAAGAAGCAATGCAAACAAGAATGTTTTCTAGCATCTTTATCCAGAGAAAGAATACAACACTACAATCAATGAGGTTTAAGTTACTATTGAAGGACAATTCCATAGCTGTGGCAGTAATTTTACAAGTGCAGCATGACCTGTATGTACGTATGTCCCCCAACATACAGTTTAGAACAGGGGTAGGCAACCTCGGCTCTTTTATGACTCATGGACTTCAACTCCCAGAGTTCCTGAGTCAGCTGACTCAGGAATTCTGGGAGTTGAAGTCCATGAGTCATAAAAGAGCCGAGGTTGCCTACCCCTGGTTTAGATGGCAATGATAGTTAAACCTTAAGAAAAATCATGATCACATACCAGACACATGTAGTCCTCTAAGCTCTATGTTGGAGCATCTGTTTATATATAAGAAAAAATTAGACTAAGACCAGCATTTTGAATTTTTTTTGAAGGGGAGGGTTAGATAGTATTTAAATAATGTGTACTTCTAATATCCCAATCCCGTTGAAGCCTGCTTCTGACAGTTTTAGAGCTGACCTTATCATGAGTGCCTCCTAAAGAGAAGGTTATTCATTTGAAACCTGATGGAAACCTGGCTTCTTTGTTTCCCCCCCCCCCACACACACACCTTTAATGTCGCCTGGTACATTGTTTCACTGTGTTTCCTGTGCCTGCCAAAAAGCCCATTCATCGTTTGAATTGTTTGGCAGCTGAGGGTGAAACACTTCCCAAGAAGGAGGGAGAAATTATGAGCAGCATATATCAATCTAATGAGACAATAAAAATAAATAGGGCCAGTCCTCCCTACCACGTTTTTTAAACATGGCTCTAAATCAAAGGGATAAGGAAGGTGTATTGATTTTGAAATTGTGTTTAAAAGAGGCAGAGTTGTGGAGCAGTGACTGTAGGGGTAGACCTTGACTTACGACCACAATTGAGCCCAAAATTTCCATTGCTAAGCAAGAGAGTTGTTAAGTGAGTTTGCACTATTTTATGACCTTTCTTGCCACAGCCGTTAAGCGAATCACTGCAGTTGTTAAGTAAGAAACAGGTTGTTAATTGAATCTGGCTTTCCCATTGACTTTGCTTGTCAGACGCTCACAGAAGGTAATCGCATGATCCCAGGACATTGCAACTGTCATAAGTATGAGCCAGTTGCCATGCGTCTGAATTTTGATCACATGATGAAAAACACAACTGCTCCAGGATGCTGGAACAGTCGTATGAAAAAACGTCATAAGTTACTTTTTTCAGTGCCACTGTAACTTTGAATGGTCACTAAATGAATTATTTGTAATTCAAGAATTACTTGTAATTCATCAGCACAGATAGAAAAATCCTGAATCCGAACATCCAAATAAGAACTTATGCAACCTATCTGAACATTATCAAATTGTGAAAGTGAATTGGAAAAAGTAAATATGGACTTCCCTATGTATGAAGAAAAAGGGGGGGGGAAATATTTGGAATTTCCAAATGTCTCTCTGAGTACCAGAATAAATGCTGTTTAGCATTTATAGAGAAGTATTTTTCATTTCTACAGAGAATGCGTGCCTTTTCATCTGTCTGTAAAAACAACACAATACTGATTGATTTTCTTGGCATGTTATAACAAAAGGAACTAATAGACCCTATTTTAAAAAAAACACCAAATGATCATACTTAATTCACTTCAAAAGCAACACAAAGCTACAGAAAAATGGACATTGTAAAGATAGCGTGAAGGAAGTATCTTTCATCTGGACTACATTGAAAACATATTAGTGTCCCCAGATTGCAGAAATTACAGGAGATAAAATTTACCCTCTTATTATTTATTAACTCTGTAAATCATTTTGCAATACAGTAGGGAGAGAGTTTGGGGACTGAGTGAAGAGAGAAGAACAAGGGAAGAAAGTCTGTGCATACGCAGCAAATAAATAGAAGGTCCAAAAGGCAGGCTGAAGCCAATTCTATTTGATATGATAGCCAAGGACAGTGTTGACAGCAATAAATACTGATCAAATAATCTGATGGGAAGATAAAGTAGGTTTGCAACAAAAGCTAAGTCAAAGATGTTGTGTGCTTATTATTTCTCTTATTCCAGAACCAATTTCACATCTGAGTTATAAAACAGTCATGGTGTCTTTATATTATGTATTTTAATTCTGCTACTCTCCAGGTGGATGGATAGATGTTTTTATATTCAGTCAAAATATTTTTATGTTCAGTCAGAAATTTAATTAGGATTTCTCAAAAAAAAAGATAAATATGTGAAACACACAAGTATTTTGTTTTAGTTTAGTTTATTTCTAAGGCTTTTTCCACCAGTTTCCGTTCCTTAAAATAACTAATGTAGAATTCACAACATTGCTGTCTCATCCTGAAACCATTTCCCCCATTTTCTTTAAGATGCACATCTATTTTACCAGCACCAGTTTTTGGTCTCCATTGTCATGAATAAAAGTTGTCAAAGGTTGCAATTGTAGTTCTTTGTACCTGGGGATAAATTTCTGTAAAGATAGCTTTTATTATAAGCATGGAAATACAATTTACAAAAATATTTTAATTAGATTATAGTACAGGTAGTCAATTTATGACCACAGTTGAGCCCAAGGTTTCTGTTGTTAAGTAAGACATGTGTTTAATGAGTTTTGCCATGTTTTACAAAGATTCCGGCCTCAGTTGTTAAGTGAATCACTGCAGTTGATAAGTTAGTTCCCCATTGACTTTGCTTGTAAGAAGGGTATACAAAGTGATCACACAACCTTGGAACACAGCAACAGTCATAAATATGAACCAGTTGCCAAGCATCTGAATTTTGATCACAGGATCATAGGGATGCTGCAAAATGGTCATAAGTCACTTTTTCCAATGCTGTTGTAACTTTGAACAGTCACTAAATGAAGTCAAGGTCTTCCTGTATTCCATAATTTGATGCAAAAATTGTCTCACTGGATACAAATAACATGCTCATATACTGCATGCCATAATCCAATTTATATTTAATTAATTGGCACTCATTGTAAAAGCATACGTTGAAATTCAGATCAAGATGAACTAGTCATTCTCTTCCAGCTAAGGAATTTGAAGATATGAGACAAAAATTAAACCTCTGGAAGGTCTTTTTAGCTGATGCAAATGATTTAAGTATAGGATTTATTATTGATTTAGAAAAGGAAGATATGCTAATATCTGAGTCATTAGCAACACAAGAAGCTGTTCCCTTTTAGCCTGTCCTTTTATTCATCTCTCCCAGAATGGTTGACCCTGACTTCAGTCAACTCTCCGGTACTGTTAAGACTTTTTTTAGCCTGTCTAAAGACTATGGAGCTTCAATCTGGGATCTTCCTTAAGCAAAGCATATGTTATGCTACTGAGGTAGGCCTCTCCAATATTTTTAAAGCCAACAGTCAACAATGTGGTCTTGGTCACCCAGCCCTTCTTTACGTGTGTGTGTGTGTGTGTGTGTGTGTGTGTGTGTGTGTGTGTATAGTAAAGGTAAAGTTTCCCCCGCACATGCGTGTCATGTGGCCGGCATGACTAGACGCCAAAGGCGCACGGAACACTGTTACCTTCCCACCGTAGTGGTCCCTATTTTTCTACTTGCATTTTTACATGCTTTCGAACTGCTAGGTTATATACATACATACATACATACACACACACACACACACGTGTGTGTGTGTGTGTGTGTGTGTGTGTGTGTGTGTGTGTGTACAAACTTTTTTAGTGCCTGGGTGGCCAGATTCCGAGAACTGACTGTCGAGTTTTAACACCACCACCCCAACACTTTCAACAACCCACTGCCCATTCAAAGCATTCCTGCGGAAAATATTGAAGACTGTATTCCTATTTCCCAGACCACAAAATTAGACACTCCAAAAAAGCCAGATTGGCAAGATATTCTAATACCACATTCTTGTTCCTTATTTACACAGAGGACAATTTGCCATACAAATCTATTAGCTATTGAAGTGCAGCCTCCATAGGTCAGTTCAATTTATGTTACTGCAATCCTAAAAAGTTATGAATACAGTGTAACAAACTATGCATTTATAATGCCAGGAGGGAAAATGAGACCAAGCAGCTGACATATTAAAGACATTTTTATGTATGATAACTCAAGTTTTGTTAATCTCTTGTATCAGTCCAAATGGACAGTGGTGGGCAACGATTACAGATGAACAGTGCTATGCAATTATCATCATCATCTCAGAGTTGCAGAAGGCATGACAATAGCACTGTGATATTATAGAGTTTTGTTTTTAAAATTTATTTTGAAGGGAAAGCTCGTAGGGAGATTTCTGTTTTCAATGGTTTGGAGTTTCAAAACACCAAAATTTGTACTGCTAACGTTGCCAATGAAATCTTAGAGCATGATCCAAAGGGTTCAGAAAACCACAAGGTGGGGTTGATGGCCATGCATGGTCCTAAGGCTGTGGCTCATTCATTACTAATATGCATCATTCAGGTGTTGGTATCTTTCATGTTAGCTCAACTAAATCAGGGTTAATTTATTTCTGAACGAACAAGGTCTTCTTTCTTCTAAATTATATTCACCTTAGACTAGCCAATAATCTTACCTGCTTAAAGAAAGCACAAACATGCTTCCTTTTAGCAAACTATAAGTCTGAGTCAATATATTAGAAGTTGGGAAAATTTGCACTAATATAATGTCTCTGCAGTTCAAGTCAGTTGCTGAGTGCCTTGCATTGTGATTATCATTCTTGTTAGTTAAAATGTAACCAGCATTTTTCATCAAGTTATCAACAGCTCATAACTATAGCCAGCAAAAAAAAAAGTTCAATGCTGCAATCATGATATATAGATATAGGTATAGATATTGTTTCTTTTTCATAAAATACGAGCTTTTGTGATTTTAACATCAAAAGAACTTTCGTAAAGAAAAAAATTATTAACATTATTTATTGATCCACAGTGCAAGCACTAATTTCATACAGACTTTTACATTATTTTGAAAAATGCAGAAGAATTGTGTATATTTGCATGGGTTAACATATGCTGCCACTTAGAAATAAATGTGATATGTTGACAGTTGCAAATCCAATGGCAGTTTTCTAATTTTAATAAGCTGTTCCCACTTTCACTGGCTAACCTTTTACTGTATTCAATATGTTTTAAAGGGCAGTGTTGTCTTAGTGATAATCTATCTTATAGTTTTGCTCTTTCTGGGGGTTCAAGTCTCACTCCAAACAAGTTATACATAACAATCTATTTAGCAAACATAATAGATACCATCTTGAAAACGTGAATGTTGGGAAGGGATAGTGAGAAAGGAGGAGATTCAAATCTCTAGGCCCCTTCCTCCAAATTCTAGCCGGTAATATCCTCCTAATTGTTTTATAAAAAGAGTAGCTAAAAAAGGCTGTAGAAGCAAGCCCTCCCCCTCCATCTCTGTAATTTGAGCAGGGTAATAGGGCCTCAAACTGAAAAAAATGGACTCTAGACCTACTCTGTGTGTGAGGTTTCTGAGGGCTGTCTGCCCACAGCTTCTGTTTTTCTCCCTTGTTGGAATTTAACAATTTCTTACCTTAAATCAGAGCCCTTTGGGATCCAAACATTGCTTGAACATGGTGAATTTTCAAATATTTAGGAATCTCCACTTAGCTGATTAAATTCTGTCAGCTACACTGTGAGCATATACAGGTGGGTATGTGAGAATTCTAGTTTATTTATTAGAATAATAGAGGGTGTCAAGATGAAATGAAAGCATGTACCGAATACCATTTGCCAAGTCATAATTCAATTTATTCTACTTGGGTGTTGAATCATAAAGAGGTGATAATATCTAATAGATTGGATATTCATATGTAACACCACATATACATTGATGGTATACTACAACCAAATATTATTTATATTTATATATACATCCACACACATATATACATATATACTTCAATTTAAGCAACCTAAGAAAAACACTAAGCTGTCAAGAATATGCATAGAATATTAAATTGAAAAGAATCAGTTAGGCCATCAACTCCAACCCCTTATTCATACAACAATGCAAATGAAATCATTCCTCATAGTTTGTTGTCTAATCTCTACTTAAACATATCCAGCCAAGTGTTTACTGCCTACCTAAATAGTTCCACTACTGAAATATTGTAGTGATATGAAATATTTTTTATGTTGTCTTCCATAACCCAATACTACAGTTTCATGTTATGTATTTTAGAATAAAATAGAATAGATAATGGCCTTCTTCAGGGGTTTATTTTTTTCTGAGAGCTAAAAAAATACTATTATATTCCCCTCAGCCTTCTGAAGTTAAGATCAATTCCTAGTTCCTAATCCTTTTTGTCGCCTTTCACTGAATCCATTTCAGTTTGCCTGAATTCTTCTTAGCCTTGCAAAATTCTTAGACTTGCACTTTGGCCATGTTTATGATCCATGAGCCTAGAAGAGAGCCATATGTAGTCAAAGCAGCACAACCTAGAGAAATTATTAGAAACTCAGGACCTGAAAGTTCAAAAAGCCAAAAATAATGCTTATAGAGAAAAGAAAGTGTGATGTGAGAGGGAAGGCAGACAGGATTAAGAATGCTCAGTGTTCATGGACCAGGAAATCAAACAAGAAAACAAAAGCGAATGGAATATATATTTTTTTAAAGTCATAGTTATCCACCTGGCTAGAACACAGGATATCTTAGACCACATTGTTAAAAGCCCCATTGGCAGTATAGGAATGCTGAGTCTCTCGATTCATTAAAAATAAGTATACATGAGTTCTGTAGCATGAATAGCTCCTAACAGCTTCATTAAGACATCCCATGGAATTAAGAGATGTCTGGCTTATTATGTTTCCAGACATCTAATGAAGTACCTGGGGTTTGTTTTTTTAAAAAAAAATCTTACTTGCATTTTGACAAGAAAAATATATTTCCCTTGGAAAATGCATTAAAAAAATTTATTCAGGCAAAGGACTTACCATGGTGAACAGGCACCAACTAATTGGCTTCCAAGTGGTTATAAACCAGGAAATAAAAGCACAATGCCAAAGTTCTGCCTCTCTAAGTAAGTCCCATCCTCCCCCTCCCCCTTGGAATCCACAAATTCTTCTTTGGTCATGTTGTGGTTTAAATAAATATATAAATAGAAAAGACAAAACTGGCAAAATTTTAAGGGAAACGTAAGCATTTCTTCAGTTTGTGTTTCATCGCAATAATTGCTTTAGGTTGTCCATACAGGCCATCTGGAAAGATTCAAAGGCATAAGAATGATTTTACAGAGCCTATAACACAAATGCTTATTTTCATATATGCTTTAAATCCCTAAATCCCAGATTCTTTCCATTTCTGCCTTGCCTGAACTCAAGGCCAGCACAATTTCAAATAATAGTTGTTTTTACTTTGTCCAATAGGGCCACTTTACATAACTCTTGTAATGAATTCTAAGTACATACTACTTAATATAAATAGCCTTCTCCATTCTTTTTAAAACATGTTTATAACTTCTTTTAAGGTAATTTATTCTAAGATTTCTGCAATGTGTTTATTATAAAGCATGGCACTGAACCCTGAAACCAAAGTAACTTAAGAATGAAAGCATGTCTGGGAAATTTCCAAACAAACAACTCCTAAGGTTAGTAGCACCAGGAAGACATTTTGTTTGACCCACATATAGCCAATATCAAGCTTGGCTATTTGATGTTGGCCGATCTTGAAAAGTTAAGCAGCATCAGGGAGGACTTTTGCTGTAGGCTATACTGAAAAAAGTGATGACAAATAAGCTGTGTATCTTTGTCAAGAAAATTGCCTATGTCCATGAAATCAGTAAGAATTGAATCTGAGTTGTGAGAAACCATACCTTTATTCAATACCACATGGCAGACTAAAGACTACCACTACAATCTGATACACTTTCACTCTTGATTGCTAAAACATAATAATATAGGCTTCTATATACATTCAGGACAAACACTTACTTCAAGAATGCCTATAAAGAAGAGAGGAAAATATGGGGGAAGGGGGGGTAAGCAGGATTGCATTTTTCTTTGAGACTAAGAAAGTAAAATGAAAAGGCTTTGTTTTATTTGCAGAATTCTACAAAGCCAAGCTTGAATGACTTCCAGATCCATTCAAAGAAGGGAAGAATATCTAATACAAAATGAGATTGCTGATATCTTCTCTGTAAGTATTATTAGGTAAAATGCAGTACCAACAACTAATACCACAGAGAATATAACTTGACTCTTTCAGGAAACATAGAGTAACAGAGGTGGAAGGGACCTTGGAGGTCATCTAGTCCAACCCCCTGCTCAAGCAGGAAACCCTATACCATTTCAGACAAATTGTTGTCCAATCTGTTCTTAAAAACCTCCAGTGTTCGAGCAACCACAACTTCTGGAGGCAAGTCGTTCCACTGATTAAATGTTCTCACTATCAGGAAATTTCTCCTTAGTTCTAGGTTGCTTCTCTCCTTGATTAGTTTCCATCCATTGCTTCTTGTCCTGCCTTCTAGTACTTTGGAGAATGGATTGACCCCCCTCTTCTTCGTGGCAACCCCTGAGATATTGGAACACTGCGATCATGTCACCCCTAGTCCTTCTTTTCATTAAACTCGACATACCCAATTCCTGCAAACATTCTCCATGGTGCTCAAAACTGGATGCAATATTCCAAGTGTGTCTTACCAAGGCATTATAAAGTGGTACTAACCCTTCACATCCGAAGGAATAAGTTTTTTTAGTCTGTTGCAGAAATGCTTGCCAATAATGTCATGGCTTTTATAAGCAAATGGTTCTTTTGGTATAAATGTTCTCAGAGTACAATCAGTTCAGCAGACTTAGCATATCTCTATATTAAACCCAATGCCATCTGAATCCAAGGCATGTGCTTTAGCAATGATTTTCATCCCTATATTCCTTTTAAGTAGAGCAGTTGCCCCAAATGGGACACCAATTCTAACAATTCCAGCCAGCACTTCAGGGGTTGGGAAAGACCACAGTAGAGTAGCCTGTTCAGTGGTGGGATTCAGCCAATTCACACCAGTTCAGTAGAACCGGTAGTTAATTGTTTGTTGCCCAGGTTGTTCACATATTTGAGTCCCACCACTGAACCTGCTCCAACATGGCATCTTCTAGATATGTTAGGGTTACGAGAATTCAAAGCCAAGAGCTAGAGATAATGAAGAGGGGGGGTTGGGATGAGCTGGTGAGTGAAAGTGTGTATTATAGTTGTGAAATAACTGAGCTACAAATACACAACCTTAAATCACTTCTTAAATTTCTGACAAAATTGGGCAAGGTTGGGCTAGGCACACGTGTTCCATTTTGATTTCCTGTTAATATAAAAAGGGAGAGATTTTTGTGTTGTAAATCTGCATATTGTAAAGTCTTGTAAGAATCATTACATGACAATGCATGAGAAATACTATGAAATATTCTGAAGCACTATGTACGTTCTTTGCTGCAATTAGATTTTGCTGGAGTTTAGGAAATGAGTGATGTGTGACCTACATGGCTAGATCGAGTGAATTATTCTCCCTCAAATTTTCAAACATGGAGATTTGGTAGAGGATCAAAGTTTTATAATTTCTTTACTTTTGTTTCTCCTGTAACAATGGTATCATTCAGGGTGGACAAAAAATTCAAACTGAGCGGAGAGACACTCAGCAGTAGGTCAAAAAAGACAGGAGCCAGAGGTACCTTGAAATGGCTCCTTTCCTTTTCCCCCAGACAACTTTTTATAGAAGCCTTGGCTCAACAGAGAAAGCCATCAGGGCACTTCCAATCAACCTAAAAGCATGATTCTTATGTAAAATGTATTTGATGAGAGTGGATAGTAATTGTTGGTGTTTTTGATGGATTTTGGTTTAGAATCATTACAGATGGATACTTAAGAGTGATAGACATACATTTCTACAACCATAAATATTATTTCCTGGTCCTTAGCAAGCAACAAATATACTTGAATTAAAAGAACAAGTTTTAACTTCAAGAGAAAAATTCCAAGAAATGTACAAATATTTCAATTATCCCAGCAAACTCTATTAATCTTCCTTTTTAGATGAAATATAAACCATTCAGATTTCTCTGCTTTCATGCATGTACCTTATGATGACAAAATGATACTTTATATTTCAATCAGTAGCAGAAAAGGATGGTGGTTTCCTAGAGGGTGTATGTATATGTCATTCCTAAGGTGTTTTAATCTAATAGAAAAAAGTTATGTAATCACTTGAAAGAGAGAGATCAGGTAGCCAAGAATAGCTGTAGTTACATAGAACACTACCCTATGGTTTACTTAGCTAAGTCAGTTTCCTGGTTTAGCTCAACATACTGAAACATAAATTAATCACACTGGTTGGGTTCACACTGTACATTTTGAGCTGCTTTAAGCTCCATTGTGCAAACTCTGCTTTGCTTGATATAGTATAGCTAAAGCTACCACATCTGCGCTGCAAAAATCTTGATAACCAACAATTGAAGCAAAGAGATACAGAAAACTTTAGTTACTGTTGTTTAGTGGGTTTTACAGAGCCTGTAACTGGTTGACCTAGTAATCACATTATGGATACCACCAGGCAGTAACATTAAAGTGCTATCCTGTCTATGAGTGGGCCTAAAAGGATGCTAGCATCAATTGTGCATCTCTTCTTACTGATTCCTATTTGGCCTGCCATATTTTATTTATGTATGCATGCAAGCTTGCTTGCATGCAAGCTATACACACAAGCTTGCTTCAGTCACAGCTGACTCTATGTAGCAAACTATTCTATATTTTAAACAAGGTTAAAACAATACAAAATAATATCAATAGTTAATAATAATCAACAGCTTAATCAAGCACAAAAACAACCTTATTGTTAGATATCATAGGATTTTATTTATTTATTTTATTATTTTATTTATTCGGTTTATATACCACCCTATTCCCAAAGGACTCAGGGCGGTTTACAAGGCAAAATTTAAAAACAATCCAATATAAAATTAAAATAAATTAAATTTATTTTACAAAATTTACAAAACATTTTATCACTTATTGCTACAATATATAGAAAGCCAGTCACTGTGTGTATGCTTATTTAGGTAAGAGCTTGCCCCTGAACTTTTATTGTATTATTTTTGTTGTTAGTGTGAATGAAATATTTCTCACTCCAAACATAACAGCAACCTTCTCTTGCTGTATGGTAGCTGAAGTTCACTAAGCTATTCCTGACTGCCTGTTTAATTATGAAAAAGATTGCTTGAAATTTTGGACAGAAAACTAATAAAGGCATGTTTCAGAAAGCCGGTATTGGTGAGTCTCTTGAAAGAAAGTTATTGCTGCAGAATACGTTCAGATACTCTGCAAAACCTGGTGGGGGGGGGAAGCAATTCAGTTTAAGTCAGTGGTCTTGCCTGATTTTGCCATTTGGCTTTCCTTGTACTTTTTACTTGCAGATTTCTAGCAGAAGTCAGCTGTTTAATTCATCTGGTTATGTATGCATAGGTTGTGATTATGTAGAGGATAAAACATGCAGTTCCTCATCTACTAAATTAATCTTAAACTATTTAGTTTAAGTGCAAAAGAGAACAAGGTTTAGTTTTAATTCAAAAAGAAGAGTTACATCTTGTACTATTACAATGCTTTGTTGCACTTCGTTAAATATCATTATCCTGGCCTTCTAGAGTCTGTGGCCACAGGAATTGCAGTCAACAGATGTTAAATTTCAGTAGTACAAAAATGCCTAGGGAGTAGCAGTAAAGTAACTAGCTGCACTGTAATTTACAGTTTGTAAACAAGGGCTTTCAGTTTAAAATGATATGTGAATCCAGCCACTTGTAGATTATGCAGCAGCTTAATAAACTTGGCAATATTTTTTATGTTTAAACTTGGAAAAAAGTATAGCTGTATTTAATGAAGGCTTTGATATGTGCGTTTGTTTCTCTATTAGCTTGTGCATTGTTATGGGTGGTTAGGGTGTGATTTTCCCCTGCCCCACTCCCCATGCCCAATCTTATGCAACATTCAGTAAAAACGAAAGTTAAAATAAATGGGTCAGGTACTATGCTGCTCCAAGTGCCAAATAAATATCTATACTTCATCAATTTACCGGGTGCTGAATACTAAATTATGTTAAGAAATTTAACTGGTCTTTTTCATTTTTTTATTCCACCTTCCTTAGTCTAGGAGTTGTAATATAAGTACTTTTAATAGACAAAATAAATATGCACAGATGGGGAACCTTGGTGGTCTTTGGATGTTACTGCCTTACTGTCCACTGTATCTGTTCCATGGTGGGATCAAAATGAGCAAAATAATGTTTCTGCATGTTTTGAAGGCTATTGACCCATACTGATATCCAAGCTATGCTTTAATCAATTAATAAGGGATGGAAATAGTAGATAATTCTCTGGAAACACAGGTTGCAGAGGAGAAGAAAACAGAAGATCCAGAAAGATCTTGACAGATCCCAAAAGTTCAAAAAGATCCAAAAAGATCTTGACAGACTTGAACACTTGGCCTTATCTAACAAAATGAAATTCAGTGAGAGAGAAAACGTTTTACACTTAGACAAGAAAAACCAAATGTACAGGTACAAAATAGGTAAAACTTGACTCAACAGCAGTAACTGTGAGAGGAATCTTGGAGTCCTAGTGAATAATCACTTCAATATGAGCCAGCAGTGTGCTGCAGCTGCCAAAAAAGCCAGTGCAATGCTAGGCTGCATCAACAGAGGGATAGAATCAAGATCACATGAAGTTCTAGTACCTCTTTATAAAGTCTTAGTATGACTACACTTGGAATACTGCATCCAGTTCTGGTCACCACAGTATAAAAGATGTTGAGACTCTGGAAAGAGTGCAGAGAAGAGCAGTTAGGGGGCTGGAGGCTAAAACATACTAAATGATTACAGAAATTGGGTATGTCTAGTCCAATGAAAAGAAGGACCGGAAGAAATATGACAGCAGTGTTCCAATAATTGATGGGCTACCACAAAGATGAGGGAGTCAAACTATTTTCCAAAGGACCAAAAGGCAGGACAAAGAACAATGGATGGAGAACCAAAGAAAAAAGCAACCTAGAACTAAGGAGAAAATTCCTAACAGTAAGAACAATTAACCAGTGGAATGGCTTGCCTTCCAAAGTTCTGGGTGCTCCATCACTGGAGGCTTTCAAAAAAAAGACTGGACAACCATTTGTCTGAAATGGTATAGAGTTTCCTGCTCGAGCAGGGGGTGGGACTAAAAGACCTGCAAGGTCCCCTCCAACTTCTATGTTCTATGTTCTAGAAACTGTATTGAAAGTTCTCTCTTGACCGCAATACAAAAGAACTGATCTCACCCATTCCTAGAAAAATAAAAACCCTACTTGATTTTTCCTATTTCTGCATTTTCTATAAACAAACCTTTGGTTTTTGAGCAGAAGCATTTGAGCAGAAGCATGAAATTCCATGCCAATAGTTGCATTGACTTGCCTTCTTCCAATTCCAACATCTGTCCTGATATGCTTTTTCTTATCTTACAGCCAACTCTGATTCTGAGCAATTTATCTCTCTTGACCTCCAGCATCTATCTATCTATCTATCTATCTATCTATCTATCTATCTATCTATCTATCTATCTATCTATCTATCTATCTATCTATCTATCTATCTATCTATCTATCTATCTTACTTGCCACCCATCTCATGGTTCAAGGTGACTCTGAACAAGCTCACTTATCAAACCACAGTACACAATTATACACAATTCAACAGGTCAACTTCTGATGTTTGACTGTGTTACACAATTCAACATGGGATACTTTCAAGGCAGATACATCTCTGAATATTGCCTGAATTTTTAAGAACTATGGACTGTGTCTCATTAATGTAAATGCCCTAATAAATGCAATTCATGTTTAAGATGCATCAAGGTGCATTCTTTGTTCTTTCTACTTTATGGTGACCCTTGAAGCCAATACTCGTTTTTTTTTTTAAATCTTGTCAAGTGTCAGAAATTACACATTTAAACTCAAGGTGTGTTTGGGCTCCTTAAAAAAAATCCTTGCTGCCACAAAAGGCACAGGCTTAGCACTTTGCAGCTAGTTGTCCAGGATTGGTGGTAGGGATAGTGGAGGGGCCCACAATTCTTTTTTGGGGGGGAGAGGGGGTGTCTTAAGCCTTGCCTTTCAGAGTCGAACAAAAGACAAGACTTCCCATCGCTTCCCTGCCTTGTTTGCATATGGAACAGAGATGGGCAACATAGCAAAAGTGTAAACAGCTGCAAATGGGAGGAGGAAACCAGAAGCCAGAGAGGGGTGGGGTGGGGGGGCATATATTTATTCTTCCTGGACTGAATCGGGAAGGAAGTTTGGGTCGTTGTTGGGGGGGGGAACCCTCTCCGGCTCCGTACAGGTTTTCTTCCTGTTGTTTGCTTAGAGAATCGGGGTGGGGGGGTGGGGGGTGGATAAAAGGAAGAGACAGGGAAGGGCAGAGTCGCGGGGGACCCGGGAGGGGAGGGTGGGGGAAGGCCCTGACCACAACGTGCCCAACCAGTAGCCTTGCCTCCCGCGGTCATTAACCTTGCTGGGAAAGGCAGGGCAAGCTCCTCGGCGAGGCTTGTCATTCAGAGAGCGTGTGAGCCGAGGCAGGGACCACAGCAGACACGTTTCCGGCGAGCTGCTCCTTCGCTGCGAAGGGAGATAAAAGAGCGGGGTCCCCGGTTCGTGCGCAACGCCAGCCAACCAGCCGACATGAGATTCCCGCAGCTTCTTCTGAGCTGGGTTTTGCTGCTGACCGGCTTGCTTCTGGTCAACGGGCAGAGGCCAGGTAAGACTTGGGGTGTGTGTGTGGGGGGGGGGGGGTTTCCTTGCCTGGCTCTGCCCGGTCAACGGGAGAGTAAGCTGAGGCAGTTAAGTCGGTGCTTCTTCTGCACGGGTAGGCAAGCACTCCGGCAGAGCGCTTCTGCTTTTTTCTGCCCGTTTGGACGGTGGCAAATTCAAAGAAGTCATCCCGAGTGCATCAGCCCAGTGGCGTAGCGTGGGGGGTGCAGGGGGGGGCCGGGCGCAACATCTGGGGGGCGCATTAGATGCATTTTACTTTAATTACATCAGTATTTTCATAACAAACAATACATGTGCTTAGGGGGTAAGGGTTTCTTTAACTAATCTAGTGGAAGAGACTCGAGTGCTAAAATCCACGGGTTAGGGGGCACAAATTACTTGCCTTGCCCTGGGTGCTGACAACCCACGCTACGCCACTGCATCAGCCCCCCCCCCACACACACACACCTCTGGATACCTGCGTGTACCTGGCCTGGTGGGGAGAGGGGTTTAAAGTACGAGAGGTTAGTTTTGCTCGGGCTGGTTAATTTTGTGTCTTTTCTCAAAATAAACTCACGGCAGAGCTGGAAAGGGTGGGCTTTAGATCCTCTGGCTCATCTTTAAGCTCGGTTGCTATCTTATGAATATGGAGCGTTTCAGGAAAATATCTCAGTTATGTTAACAGCAATGTAGAGCCTTGGTGGAGCAGTGGGCTGATGCCTCCTTAAGTAACACCAGCTGCCTGCAATTAGTGCAGGTTCGCATCCCACCAGGCTCAAGGTTGACTCAGCCTTCCATCCTTCCGAGGTAGGTAAAATGAGGACCCAGATTGTTGGGGGCAATTAAGCTGACTTTGTAATAATGCCGCTTGGGGTGTGTGTGTGTGAAAGCCCTAATAAGCAGGCATATACATAGAATGAAGGCTACTGCTAAGTTTGTAAGCCGCCCTGAGTCTTCGGAGAAGGGCGGGATATAAATGGAATTAAAATAAAAAATGTACATGAGTGATTTTCTGCCCAGGACCTTTAAGAGAAGGTGTATAATTCTTCATTTAAAAAAAAAGTGCTGCAACTGTATGCAAATCTGTATTCGAAGTTTCTAACGACTTGCAAGCTTTCTACTATTGATTAGAAATTACCAGTGTTCTTCAGTTAATATCTCCCAGGTCTGCTGCTTTGTTGCTTCCTATGATGGCTATAAACCCTATTAGGCTGGTCAATATCAGCGAGAAGTGACTTAATTTGAGCCTTTCATTTCATTTTCTTTTGCTTATTCAAATTCACTGACCCTCTCTTGATTTCTATTGCTCTCCTCTCAGCAAAGCAATAAGAAAACAGCAAAGGTAACACGGTTTAGATATATGGATTGTCTGTCAGAATAAGTTAACTCTCTAGCCCTCGGCTGACTTTCCAGCTAAAAAAAAAATATTCAACAGTCAATTGACTTTTCAGAGGGGAGTTTAACCATCCTACAGCACTGACTCCGGTGTGGTCTCGTGAACTCTTAAATAAAACAGAGTTTGAAGTTGCACCCTTGAGGCTGCATGGAGACATGGAACTCCTTTAATGCCAGCTGGTGACAACTTACATTTCCAGTTCTCTTTGGCTGAAAGAGAAAGGAAAGCAACAAGACTGGGATTGGGTAAGGGATATTTAACTATTATTACCACCTCCCATTTCATGCCCATATTAAAAGCATTCCACTGCAGGTGAACCAAGTTTTGTTTTGTTTTGTTTTTCTACAGGAAAAGCAGAGCTATGTATGCATATAGTTCTTTTAAGATAGTTGCCCATAGATCTGATGGAAGTGGACTGTGCTCCATAAAAGATTAGATGGTAGTAGCTGCAAATGACTTTGGGATGTCACAAAACTTTCCTGTGTTTTTCAAAGGAACATATAGTCCATAAGTCATTTGGTAGTCTGATCCAGCAATTGGTAAGAGGATAGAAAAGAGCCTTTTTTTGTCTATTTGTGTGTGTGTGTTTGGAGAAAGAGAGAGAGAGAGATACAAATATAGACATAGATACATAGTATATCATTGCACCTGTAACTGTCCAGAGGGCTGAAGAATTATAACAGTGGTTCTCTTGCTGTCCTCAGAATGAGGTTAAAAAAAGGCAATATGGCAGCCACAACAGTGCAGTAGAAGCTCTGCCTATTTTTTTAGGGGCATCATGTGCCCTGCAGACACTCTGGATACAGGGCAAACCTACAAAGGCCAGAGCAGCAACGTTGGTGTGGATTCATGTTCTACAGGATGTTGGACCAAATTGTCTCACTATTTCTATAGTCCAGCTAGCATTTGAAGAATGCTTGATTATGATATGATGAAATTATTCTTGGCTTAGTTTTAAAGCATAGAAAAATATCAAAAAGTTCAAGCAATTGTTCGTGGATCTTTTATATCCTTGAAAGTATGTCCATTGGCTTTAGGAAAACTATTACATTTGGATTTAAGCTTTTCTTTAAAAAAACATGGCACAAGAGCAGCAGCACCTAATATGGCCTCGGCCATCTAAAAATTGCTAACAAGTCAGATGTGGCTAGTCCATTGGAAGGAAGATCACCAGGAGATTCCAGGGATAGGCCAATTTACCAAAAGAAATGGCAAAACATTTCCATATCAGTGCAAAGAGAAAAAAAAATTAAGTGTGTAATCAGAAGGAGTAAAGTTGACCTAAGAGAAACTTACTTTAATTAATTATTTATATAAAGAACATAAAAAACCTTTTTAATTACACAATTCTCTTGAGAGAGGAGAAGTTAGCAGTTTATGAGCATCCAGGCAAAACAGGACATATTTTTGTCTTCATACAAGATTTTTAGCACCTCAAAGCTCTTTGCAACGAATTTTGCTTTCCACTCATGGTACACATGCATTTCTTAATTATTCTTCCTAAATGTTCAGATATGCTTTGCATGTGTTATAAAAAAAAAACCTCTGAGGCAGACCATTATTATGAGAGGCTGAAGCAGAAAGAATGAACAACTGTCTGCTCATTGCTTTTCCAATTGTGAACAACTGTCTGCTTAATACTTTTCCAACTGCATTGAAATGAAAAGCTGT
The DNA here is from genome assembly GCF_964194415.1 of Vipera berus. Lineage (NCBI taxonomy): Eukaryota > Metazoa > Chordata > Lepidosauria > Squamata > Viperidae > Vipera > Vipera berus. The sequence continues at coordinate 64,776,735 of NC_138209.1, forward strand.
TCATGCCTTAGGATATAATCCAACATTTCCCATTCTGGACCTTTCCAACATACATTAGATTTCATCTCCACAGACAGAATACTGGCTGAGATTAATAGACTTTCAGTCTAACACTCTGGAGAAGGAAAAGCTTGAAGTTTAGAAACTAAGCCAAAACAATTTGCAGGCTTAAGCCATTTATAGTTTCAAAAAATATTTGAATTTATTTTGCACAGTGTTTTTTGATTCATGCAAGAAAACCAAAGGACACAATCCAGCCACACATGTGTTCTCTAAAGCTTATCCCATTGCATTATACTGGCTGTTTACTCTTTAAAGTAGTTACACACAGTGCTTTTTTTGTAAAAGAAAAAGGTGCCGGAACTCACACATGTCATATAACCCGCCTTGCCTACCCTACAAGGTTCTATCAAAAAAAGGTGCCGGAACTCCATTCTGAGTGTTCTATGAGAAAGAAAGCCCTGGTTACACATCATGAACAACTTACCTGGGAGTTGAATACCGTGGTACTTTGGTATATCCAGGCATTAATTATATAATAAGGCTGCTTGCTGGCTCGTGTTTTTAAACAGCCGATAGGTCTATATATTATGCTAGTCTAACTAATGGTTTTATTATATGCAAGTATTTATAAACGCACACAGAAACATGCACCCATACTTTTGAAAGGGAAGTTTTGCTAGAGGTAGCCCAGTGCTGTGATTCAAATATGTGAACGACCGGTTCTCTATGTGGATGCCACTTCCAGAAGTCCATTCTGAGCCTGTGCAACAAAAAATTAGCTACCGGGTTTTGCCAAAGTGGTGTGAACCCGGCTGAATCCCACCACTGAGGTAGCCTATTCTTTTAACAGGAAATTTGCCTTTGGACTTGGAACAAGCAGATATATATATATTCAATGTTTCTTCTAAAGTACTTCCGATAGCAAGCTGAAGTTAGGGTTGCTTCTATCTTGCATTAATCCTAATATCACAATACTGACATCTCAATATTCTTTTTTTCCTGTCTTCCAGCTAACTTGGCCAACAGACGAAAACTACACAGACATCACTGTTCCCACAGGAGATGCATGCCCCTTCATTCCAGAGTGCCCTTCCCTTGAGGTATTTCCAGGGCTGGGACTCAATTTAGGCAAAGAACAATCAACACACATTTGGTAATGAAACCAGGTGTCATTAGGGTGCAGGCATCAAAGGCTCTCATGTTGCCACTTGGAAGGACTGGCTGGCTGGGTGACCAGAATATCTCTCTTTGCAAATTACGTTTCCATTTTCAAAACATTGTGTGTGGGGGGTTTGGGGGAGGAGAGATTTGATTGACCCCAAACCATGAACAATTTCCTTTAGGCTGCTCCCATTGTGTTTTTATTTGCTCTGAAAATAGAGTAAGGAAGAGGGAGTACTGGGGGTAGGGTGGGGATGGGAATAAACTAAAGGGAAGAACAGAACAATAAAAGTACTTGTTTTATGTGAACCCCTGGGCACAGTTCCAAGTGATTGAGTAGCACTGGGCTCTGTGTCAGTTATTTCACTCTCTGAAGCTACACAGAGAAAGAGACTCATTCGAAACTCTGCTGCCCTGCTGAAGCTTTCTGCTCACCAAAGGCCAATATTTCCTCTTACAGTGAAACTGCAACTATCTCGCCCCTGTTAATGCTGATATTCAAATCTCTCACATTTTGGTTCGTACAAGATTTTAAATAATAGCATTGGGTTTACATGACTATTGATCAAAGGTAAAAATGTTTTATTCCTGTCCACTTAGAGCAGGACTCATATGTAACCACGTACAGATGAAATGCTAACTTGAGAGGACGGTCATTGAAAAGGACAGAATCGTTTTGTCCTTTCACTTCAGGCCATACAAACATAGCAGCCAATATTTCTAGCTATGTAGTACAGACAATCCCTGTAGTTTTAAAGGTCAACCTTATCAAGTTAAGTTTCTAAACAGATACTAAATGAAAAATCACAAGCAGAAGTAAATTTCTTTGCCTAGTTGGTCAAGGAATTGCATTGGACTTTGCTGCATTTGTCATATATTGTTCCTCCTGTTTTGGAAACAATAAATTTTGGGATAAAAGGCTTTATTTAAAATCTTCTCTTAAATCACTAAGGGAGTCTTTTGTCCTGGAATGCACCGGTGCTAACAAGCTAAGTAGTAAACTAATATTGTACTAGTTATTGAATGGCAATTTAACACATATGTGTATTAGTTAACAAATCAGGAAAAACAATATTCCCTTATACTAGACTGTCAAAAACAAAGTGACATTTTTTTTTAAAAAAAGACTGGGAATCTTTGCTCTGTAGATGTTGTTAAACTAGAACTCCCAATCACTATACTGATTGTGAAGGATTTTGAAATTTGAAGTTCAAGAGCATCTGGATCATTACAGTTTTTAATTCCAGAAAAACTGAAATTTGCTGATGGCCATCTGTTCAAAGTTTCAATTTCATGACAAGGCCAGTAACACTGAAACTATAGATCTGGATATGGCTATGAATTTAGCTAATAAATTTAATATCTAATCTAAGTCCCCAGAATAGATGCACATTTAATTTAGGTGTCAACTCTTTGTGGCCTGTGACAGCAGCTCATGAGGCATTTTGTTCAGAGAGGTCACTGGCAAGCTGTTGCCATGAGGACCTGGGAGCACTTTAAATTTTAGATTGCATTCCAGCAATGTATAAGGCTAAACTCCTGAACCCAGTTGGGGTCCTGCAGCTTAAATAATGGAAAGTGCAAAGAAGCAGGACTGCATTCTGTGACAGCATATAAATGCAAACAGTCCAGAAGGATAGAATTAGGACATACTAGAGCAAGGATCAAAAGAATGCTAAGCTCTTTTCTTAAGGAAGCATCCCATTTTCAGATGAATAAAACATGTGGTCAGACACTTTGCATCTGGAAACATCTTTTGTTATATATAGGCAACTACACAGCCTTTGATACTCTAGCTGCAATAAAAAAATTTTAAAAAAATTACAGGGGTTGTAATCCCTGTCACTTCTCCTAAAGGCTCTTAACAACGAGTAAGACCCACCTCTGAGTAGTTTTGAGTGGTTTTAAGTTATCTTTAAAGGAATGTTTGCTTTTTCTAGGCACTTAAAGCCAAACAAAGACCAAGCACTGAATTTAGTCAGCACCTCTACTCCTTTGAATCCTGTCTGTCACAGGTTTGGGAGAAAAAGGCATAGCAGAAACCTTTTGCTATGGCACCTCCTGAGTACATATGTGATTTTACATGGTTTGTTTTTTTATTATTTATTTGCATTGCAGAATTCGTGAATCACTTTTCCGCCTTAGAGGGAAATTAGATTCTAGATCTTGGATGTAAGAGTCCAACATAATTCAGAGAACTTTAGCTCCTAGGTGACATCTAGCAGTTGTATGGATTATTGAAGCCCAGATCTGGTAATGCGAGCTGCTTCTTGTATCATATTGGTTCAGGAGCAAGTAATCTGGGGATGCTGCAGCCATTGTTTCCATGATGAAGAACGCTGAGAACTGATCCCCACTCCTAAGTCTGGGGTTTGTTCATTGAGAAAAATCAGTGAGTGAGCTTACAAAACATACTAAGCCGTCAATGTTTCACTAGCCCTACCCAAGGAAATCAGATAATTGATTTACCTTTTGTAACCCCTATTAACTGATACAATATAAATATTTAGATTAAGGCAGGCAATGGATATTTCTTCTGTTCCAAAATAAACCCCAGTGGGAGCTTTCTCCCCAAGAAATTAAAACATAAATACCTTATTAAACAAAAAATAATAATGTATCATATGTAAATGCTTGTTCATCATGTCCTAGAGTAGGAATAAGAAGTATATTTCAAAGCTGCCTCAGCACTGTCCCTTACTTTTCCATGATCCAGTTTAGTTAGATCATTAGAGTTTAAATGATAGGAGATCAGACAAAGCAATTAGAGCTTAGGTTTATCTTGAGGTTAAATTCAACTCACAGCAGATTAGGAGACTGGTGGTGTCAGCAGAAGAATACCTAGCCAAAGGAATTACAACTGTTCACTCACCACATAAAGTGTAGTCACATTGTGGAATTTAGATCGAAGGAGAAGCCTTGGGCCATTCCCACAAAAGTGATTCAATCATCTCTTTCCAGTACATCCAAGCACTTCCTAAAGTCTTTAATGTGCATTGAAACATAATGCATGTGAGTTACTGTGAAGACCTGGGTGATAAAAATGCAGTTAGGTGGATTTTTTTTCTTTCCCTACCTACCCATTTATAGAATAGCTATTTGTAACACTGAAAGCTTATTTTGTAGCTAGTTCCATTTATGGAGCTGCCTGCTCGTAACAAGAGGCAGGGAGCAGAAGTACACACTCTTAACTATCACTTTGTATATGGTACATTAACTGAAGGAAGGATTTAATAGAGTCAGTATTTCTAATTTATTTCTAAACTTTCTGTGTTGTAAACCAGTGAAAGGCAGCCTGAGATTGTACAGCTAGTGATGGCCTGATCCTTGTTTTGGTGGGTCTGTGACAACTCACTGCAGTTAACTCATCACAGCCAACTCACTGTAGGACAAGAGTAACACTAATACAAAAAATAAAAAATAAAAAAAATGGTTGAATAGAATCATTAAAGAAAGAATGCAAAGAAGGGATAAAATGAAATGTGAATGACAAAAATTAAAGTAATTTCTTAATTATTTTAAATAATTAAATTGAATTGTTGAACAGTCCCAGAGTGGGCATGACGAGTTGAATGTGGCAAGTTGTCCCATTCCATGTTTTGGATTGTCTCTCATTGAAATTCCAAGATGTAATTGAACCAAATGTGGCAAGGAGATGAGCTGCATTTAGAATCAGTTGTAGAACAGAGAACAGAGAATAATAGAGTTGGAAGGAGCCGTAGAGGTCTTCTAGTCCAACCCTGAGCCCATGGCAGGAGATTGCATACCATTCCGGACAAATAGCTGTCTAGTCTCATCTTGAAACCTACACCCCCACAAGTTCTGGAGGCAAGCTATTCCACTGATTAATTGTTCTCACTATCAGGAAATTTCTTCTTAGTTCTAGGTTGGATCTCTCTTTAATTAAATTGTTTAATTAATTTAATTTTTGAATTTGTATTGGAGACATGCAAACATTAACACAAAATCTGTTTATATGGTTTAAAACTGGCCAGTAGGGTGTTACTGTTGTTTCTTAAGGCTATTACAGTAAACTTTCCCAGCCTAGAGCGCTCCAGATGTGTTGAGACAGCAACACTCACACTGGCTGGGTTGTAGCTGAGTACAACTGTCAGGAATCAAAAGGGGTGGGCAAGGCCATACAAAAGTAACACATATTTAAAGTTAGTTACTAAGAGAATATATATTTATATATATTTATATTCCAAATGACAGTTCATGTAGCTCTGGGCTATATTTCTTATTAACTACTTAGAAATAAAAGCGATGGAATGGGAGTTTTGGGGGAAGAAAGATGTTACATGTCTACATAAAAGTTATTGCGATTGTCATTTAGACTAGTTTAATAAGGAACATCTTTTTGGTGTACTTTGATCCATTTTCTGTCTAAGGAAAATATTTAAGATTTAATGAGAAAAAACCCAAGTTGAGCTCTAATATATTCAGTTATTGCACTGGCCTAATTTTAAAAATTTAGAAGATTTTTACTACAGCAGATTTATCACATGTCTTGAGAATCCTGGTCTGCAGTTTAATGTAAATACATTTCCCTCTGTTCCTTAACAAGGAACTGAAAGCCAATACATTATATTTTTACCAAACCACTGTATACCTGCCATCCTATATTTTTTATATGCTTATACATGTAATGTAAAATGCTTATTGGACAGGAAGATCAACACAGTTCCACCGATTCCACTGGACTGTCTTTTACAAATTTTTTTTCTAAGACGTTCATTACATTAGCATTATATAATTCCACATTATTATATATATTTTTTGTATAGGATCCAGAATCTTCTGGAAGATGTCAATAAATATTTTTAACACATACAATAAATAGTGGAATAATTCAGAAAGATTATGGTACAGGTGCATATGAAACAGGATTCAGCAGACACAGAAAAACACATGCACCATTTCATGTTTTCCATCCTCTTATCCTCTACCTGACTGCAATGGATTGTCTAGCATGGCAGGAAAGAAGATAGGGAGAGCATATATGCATGCAAAAATGCCATTTTTGTTTCTTGTTTGCCTTTTAAAGTGGATTCTGAATTTCAGATGGCTAAGATTTATTCTACGTACCATACCTCAGAGCACCAAAAAGTGCTCTAATCATCTTCTTTGTTTTGCCCAGTTCTTTTATTAAATTAGGGACGTGGTGGCTCAGTGGGTTAGGACGCTGAGCTCGTCGATCAGATGGTCGGCAGTTTGGCGGGTCGAATCCTGAGTGCCGCGTAACAGAGTGAGCGCCTGTTACTCGTCCCAGCTTCTGCCAACCTAGCAGTTCAAAAGCACGTAAAAATGCAAGTAGCAAAATAGGGACCACTACGGTGGGAAGGTAACAGCGTTCCGTGCGCCTTTGGCATCTAGTCATGTCGGCCACATGACCATGGAGTCGTCCTTGGACAAGCTCTGGCTCTTTGGCTTTGAAACAGAGATGAGCACCGGCCCCTAGAGTCGGAAACGACTAGCACGCATGTGCGGGGGAACCTTTACCGTTTATTTATTAAATCATGGAATTCCCACTGGAGAATAAAGTTGTATGTAATTGTGTAGAGAAAATTTAGCTGACCATATATAAAGATCATATTTCTTGTAAAGATAAATATACAGTGTGGGTTTTTACAGACAGGAAATGAAGCCAAAGGAGAAGTGACAAGATGCTAGAATCACCAAAGACTCCAACTGCACCTTTTCTTCCTGACAAACAAGCAAAGTCTTTGGACATATTGCAATTTACATGTTTATTCTGTATTGCCCTTCCAAGGCTCTCACTTCAGGACAACTAGACTTGTAGACTCCTCTCAGCATCCACAAAAAGAAAATTCTGTTTGACTAAAGTACCAATTTAACTAGTGGCTAAACATACAGAGGCAAATGTATCCTGTTTGCTCAGATTTAATCACTTGGTCCAAGGAAACAGGTGGATCACAGCTTCTCTATATTCCCATAGGAATCAGCTTTCCAGATGAGAGTACAATTGAGTGATGACTTTTTTCTCTTAGCCTTTTTTTTACACAGCATGATGCAAAGTTGTGCAAAACACACCTTAAAACAATGAAAACACCTGGGGTAACATCTAATCTCACATCTATTTCCAGCACAATATTTTCCCCAAACATTTCCAAATAAGCATATTTTGGTAGAGTGTCCCAAAAGTCCTTTTTGAAATCAGCTGGACTTTCTTTCACTTCTCATCCAAGAAGCTTCAGTTCTGCATTGAAGAAGGTTCTTGGATGAGACGTGGAAAAAAAAGTCCGGTTGCCTTTTGAAAAACCACCTTTGGGACAACCATGACCTGGATGACTAAGAATCTCCATAGACTATTTGGTAGGGTATTTATTGGTGAATCTGTTCTACAAGCAATAGAACTTTTTTCCATGACCAGAACTAAATCAAACTATTACGATTTTGCATAAAATTGAATTTAATTAATTTAATTTAATTTATTAATATTTCTATACCGCCCTTCTCCCGAAGGACTCAGGGCGGTGTACAGGGCAAGAATAAAACACAGAAATTACAAAAGATAAAAGGTAATTAAATACATGCCCAATTAAAAAATACAGTTAATACATACTAAAAAAACCCAATAAAAATAATAAAAACCCCACCAATCCCCCCTCAGGGTCCCAAATACTAGTTCTTCCCCGAGTTTCATGTAACTGTCAACTGCTGTGTGTAAAATTTGAAGCCGCAGCATGATTTTGCAGTGCAGACTTCAATATTTTAATATTGCACTTGCTCATGGTGTTTCCTAGATCTGCTGGGGTCTAAGAAACTGTGTTCCATGATCCCATATTTTTATTGATTCATCTCCACTACATTACTGATTTTCTTTTTTCCAAAGGGAGGGAAGAATTACCCCCTACAAATCTACAAAAAAAAAATTGTTTTCCTGAAAATGTAGTATGCCTTATTTTTTATCATGATCTGACTACGTTGGCAGTTACATAAATTTAGTGTTAATATTTTTTATGGGCCTTCTCATGATAATTTTAAATTCAGTGTGGTTCTGTCTTTTCTATAAAATAGTTTCTTCAAATTTGCTGAGAAAAAAAATATAAAGCACCGAAGTCCAGATGACATTTGATAATGGCACAGTTGCAATCTACAGAGATATCTCATAAGCCATCATCGGGAAATGAAGAAATCATAGGAGAAAACTGTTGGAGCAGGTTTTCCTGGAGCTCGGGGATTCTTTAAGAAGAAAGAAATAATTATCAACCAAAAGATCTTATCTAGAAGCACTGGAGAATCATTGGTACAGTATAACCACCACTTTTCTTGGCATGTCAACATAGCAATCTACATTAGTAGCCAGAAAGCAAACATTGCAATGTTAGACAAACTATGTCCTTGAAAAAGCTTTTGCTGTATTAAGTGTCTCTTACTCATGTATCCTTTAACACTCTATTAAAAATATGCAAGAGTGAAATTAGTATTTGATAAACAGAATGACTGCTTAAAGCCACAATTATTTAATTGGTTTCACTATTGCTTGATGACCAGGATGTTCTGTTTTATTCCTGTTGTGTCCAAACATTTCTCAGGCCGGCACTCTTTAGTATCATGGCCTACCGTTCCAGAATTTCCAACCACAGCATGTCAGCAGGGTGCCAGGTTAGATAATCTGGCTATTTTTGAAAGAGGAAATTCTTAAATATTAACTAAAATTAACAGAAAAAGCTTACAAGCATGTCTGAAACTTAAAAACCACTTATACCAGTGGAAATGCACCGTATGATTAGGCTTTGTGTGATCAGATACTTAACAGATCAATACTGTAATGTATATCTTGCCATGGTCCTTGATGCATATGTAGCAATTTTAACACTACAATCAATTTAGATCATATATTGTGATTCAATAATTTCTTAAAGCATGTTTGTAACTGTATATGTTGTACAAAATGTATTTCAAATAGTACTGTCACATTAAATATTCATGTATCTTTTCACATTTTTGTATGCTGTATATTAAAATCATCCACTTTCACAGAGAGGTGAAATCTGCTTAATTTAATTTTAATTTACATAAGGGATCAATATAAACAGTAATGATATATCTACCTAAGCAAAATATACATTAAACCATTCTTTTTAAAAAATGTTAACCCACCATTATTACTAGAATTTAATCAGATAATGGCACTTTATAGAAAATGTAGATTTCCAGTTCCAGCAGAATAAGTATTATATACCTTTTTTTGGAGAGAACTGCTGAAATTAAAGATCAATATTTTTAAATATCAGTGTGCTATGTTGTGTTCCTATTAGAATAATTTCTCTGGATATTAAACAGAATTTATCTTATGATTAGATTAAGTGAAATAAATAAAATCATTTACATAATAAATAATAAAACTGAGGTTTAAGATCTGAAAATATAGAATCTTCTATAGATCTGTTCAAAAATACAAACAACTTATTCACAGATAAATGCATATGGGTATTAGTATGCACTCAAGATTTTTTTAAAAATGCTTTCAGTGCCAGATTTTGGCAATAATTATTAAAGCTTCAAATAAGTCAAAGGCATACAATTTTAAGTGTGCAAATAACTAAACATCAATGAAAGGGATTTAAAATATATAGGTTCCTTCAAAAGTAAATAGGAATGGGAGTGCAGAAAGGAAACAAAATATTTTGAAGTCCTTTAAGGGAAAAATAGACATCAAATAAATACTTAAATGATATGTGAAATGCCTTAGTCTTTGTGTTGCTTCAAAAGCTTTATTGCAACTAAGCTAGTCACCACAAATGATTTGCTTCTTCCTGCAAGACCATTTTTCCAAGCAAGAAACATTTATACGTCGTTTTTTATGTGGCAGTACTTTGATATTTGGCATTGGGTCCTTACACCTTCCTTTGCCCTGAGCGGTGGCTCAGTGGGTTAGGACGCTGAGCTTGTCGATCAGAAGGTCAGCAGTTTGGCAGGTCGAATCCCAAGTGCCGCGTAACAGTGAGTGCCTGTTACTCGTCCCAGCTTCTGCCAACCTAGCAGTTCGAAAGCATGTAAAAATGCAAGTAGAAAAATAGGGACCACTATGGTGGGAAGGTAACAGCGTTCCATGCGCCTTTGGCATCTAGTCATGCCGGCCACATGACCACAGAGACGTCCTCGGTCAAGCGCTGGCTCTTCGGCTTTGAACGCAGATGAACACCAGCCCCTAGAGTTGGAAATGACTAGCACACATGTGCGGGGGAATCTTTACCTTTTACTTTGATATTTGGCATTGGGTCCTTACACCTTCCTTTGCCCTGATAGATTCTGCTGCCCAAACTAAGGAACTAAGGAGAATTGCCGACAGTGCCTCTATTTGTGGTGCCATGGGAATGGGCTTAAGAGTGTGTGGTCTCTGTAGGGGCTCCCCTCTTTGGAATAGCCCCCCTCCCCAATTGAGGATGACCTTCTGAAGTCTTGTAAAAAATCTGGCTTTTCCAATTTATTTTGTGTGAAGCATGAATAATTTTATATCCTTTCTATGAAATACAATCAATCATTATGAATTGTATAGAATTGCTGTATTCTATATTTGAACTGTGTACATGACTTAATGTCTGCCTCCAGACTGAGGCAGTAAATAAATTGCAGGGAAAGAAGGGGGGCCTTGGGGCTGTGTGTGGAGGATGGAAAGCCTGAATTCCCCTGAGCAAAAACATCTTCAGGTTCAGCCAAAAACTTTAAACTTATTTAATGTTCAAGACCCTTCTTTTTAAAAAAAAAGTATACTCATCTAGCCTGATTCCAATCTAGTGCAGTGACCTCTGTAAATCAACTAATGTACAAGTGTTTGAAAAAACTGGGGTCAAAGGGATTGTGTACATTGTAGTTTAGTGCCAACCGCAGTCCAAACAGCCAGATGTGGGAAGGAAAACTTTACCTATTGGAAAAAGCGATTGATATTTGCTCCCATTTGCATACTGATTAAGGTTTTCCCATTGTATAATATTTACACACTGGGACAGCAGAACAATTTGTAGCCCAGTTCTGTCTCCAAACACATGGTTATGCATCAGAGACACTTAAACCAGTCAACATAAAAGGACAGTCACTGTGGGAAATGGTTATCTCAGGATTAGGTTGTTGATAGCATTATCCAACCAGATTGCTTTTGCCTTTAATTACCCATCACAGTGAAAAGTGTTGACTCTGATGTTTCTTTTCATGTACGTTTCATTCATATTGTTTCCAGCCTTAAACGTTTATGGGGAGCTGATTCAGTTAACATAAATTTGAAAAATCTTAAGGGGGAAAAAAAGGGAAATAAAAGCAGTCCAGAAACACTATGGAAAAATATATATCAAACCTTATACTTTCAGCTCAACTTATCTTCTTTTTTAAAAGGAGCTATAAATATCCTTGATATCGGGTACATACCTGAAAATATTCATTTTTGTTTACTGACATGCCATAGTACAAATATGTACTAAATGCAAGATAGCAAGTTCTCTTTATCTGATATTTGCACCAAAAGAAGTCTTTGCTGATATTCAAATCATGCATTCAATGATCTTAAGGTGGAATGTGGGAGTACACAGAAAACATTTTTCAGTGTTAATTTCAGACTTTTTCCCCCTTGTCTTCCCCACTCTGAGAATTATTTTGTCATTTAAAGTAATTTTAGAAGCTTGCCCCTTTTTGTGAGAAATTTCGTGAACTTTTACAGCAGATAGATTACTCTAACACATTTTGAAGATTTTCTTGATCACCTTTACTTTTTGTAATGTTTTTAGATGTGTTCTCTTTATTTTCCAAACACTTGAAATATATTATGAATTATACTGATGCTACTTTTTCTCCACATGATATCAATTCATTTGTGAACTATTTAAGTACTTATGCTACTGAGCCATGAACATAAGAATCCAGTTATGTTTGTCCTTTTAACCAATCAATGTAGAAACAGACAATAATTTACTAATGTTATAAAAACTGTATATAAGGCATTCTTTTAAGTCAAATTTTTTAACCATCATAGAGATGGTATTGATTAGGAATAATTTTGTAGTATTTTTAAAATATTTAAAATATTTGCACTTTGATTTTTTTAAAAAGTTCACCCTTTTATTTTCCATTTTTATTTATCAAATACTGAATGTTCTAAAACAATATAAAAATACTGTAAGGAAACACAAGTTACTGTGTGGGGAAGGCTATCAGAAAAGGCAGGCTAGTGTGCTTCATCATCCAGTATGCAGAACAGGCAATTCTTAGGATATGTATGCCTATTTCAAAAACTGAGTAATTGTTTGGCTTATATCAAATTTTATGCATTCATATTCGTAGACACATTTCTCTATATAAACTGCCTGTATAGAACTTATATACAGACTGAATTGTGACCGCTTGGGAAATGCGAGGATTCCCAATCCTATAATTGAGATATCCATAGGGGAATGGAGAATGTCAATTTATGTAGCGGCAGAGGGAGCCTATGCAATGGATTTGGTTTTTGAGATATTTTCTGCTATAAGCCTATCACTGATGCACAAAAGTCATGCATCCCGTACGTCTTTACCAATGCATGCTTTGGTGAGAGTCATGACAAGTAACAGTACTATAGGTACTGATCATTAAATATTAGGTGGGAAATCAGCACAATAGCCTAAGTCTTAAGACTAGACTGGGAAACTAGAAAAAGAGCAAACTGTGTCCAGACTGTTGTCAAATGAAATGCATAGGTGAATAAATGTGGTCAGCAGGAATAAAGCTTGTCCTAACCTTAGTAAGAGAGCAGTTGGAGATACTATCACTGATAAGGCCACACTTGGAATAGTGCATCCAGTTTTGGTCACCACAATGTGAAAAAGATGTTGAGACTCTAGAAAGAGTACAGAGAAGAGCAACAAAGATGATTAGGGGATTGGAGGCTAAAGTGTATAAGGAACGGTTGCTGTAATTGAGAATGTCTAGTCTAATGAAGAGAAGGATGAGGGAGTGACATGATAGCAGTGTTCCAATATCTCAGGGGCTGCCACAAAGGTGCTATTCTCCAAAGCACCTGAAGGCAAGACAAGAAGCAACGGATGGAAACTAACCAAAGAGAGAAGCAACCTAGAACTAAGGCAAAATTTTCTGACAAGTTAGAACAATTAATCAGTGGAGCAACCTGCCTTCAGAAGCTGTGAATGCTCCAACACTGGAAGTTTTTAAGAAGAAACCAGACAGCCATTTGTCTGAAATGGTATAGGGCCGTGGTGGTGAACCTATGGCACGGGTGCCACACAGAGCCCTCTGTGGGCAGGCACGCCGTCGACCCAGTCCTAGGCCTTCAGCTGGGTTTTATAAAACCTTTTCGCTTTAGGCCTCTGCCGCCATGTGCAAAAAAAAAGGTTCAATCAATTTCAACTTCTCGCGGGGAAAAAAAAGATCTCGCAAAGTTGGAATTGATTGATTGAACTTTTTAGTCCCAACCAGTTTGCCATTACCACCGCAGCCATGCCCACCCAATGGGCCACACCCACCCAATGGGCCACGCCACTTAGCACCCAATGATACATAAGAAGGTTTTGGGTTGCAGTTTGGGCATTCGGTCTCTAAAAGGTTCGCCATCACTGGTATAGGGTTTCCTGCCTGAGCAGGGGGTTGGACTAGGTGACTTCCAAGATCCCTTCCAACTTTTTCTTTGTTGTTATTGTTGTTGTTATCATCATCTTCATCATCATGAAGTTGAGTTTAGAACTCAAAAAAATCAGTCACTGACAGTCCTTGGGAATTATAGCCCAATAGATCATGAATAATTGGAAACAACTGAATTACTGATGATCAACAGCATGATAAACACGGGAAGAAATTATTTCTGATTCAAATAATTTATTCCTTTCTAAAATAGATAAAATGGAGATATGCTTTTTTATAATGCTAGCTTCATAACCTAAGTCAGGGCTTTTCAAGCAGTGTTATGGGTACCACCTGTGGTACATTGGCACCTGGCAGGTGGTACGCAACCATCCTAGAAAAGTGGTAGCAGGGGAGGGGAATGAGCTGAACCGGTGGCAGCACCGCACAAGCCTGAGCGAGAGACGGCTGGAGCTGCAGGGCTGTCAGGGCTTAGCGGAAGCGCCAGGATCCAGCTGGAGCTCGGTGCTGATCCTGGCGCTTCTGCTGGGACCAGAAGAAGAGCTGATCAGCTGGAATGTTGCAGCATCTCCAGGGTCTTGTGATTTACATTCAGATGTTTGGCAACTGATTCATATTTATGACAGTGTCCCAGGGTCATGTGAAGTGACCAAAACCTGCTGCAACCACCCAGCAGATGGGGGAAATAAAAACCAAACACAACCCCACCCCATCCCTGCTGCCAATCCTCAACAGAAATGCTCACAACAATGAAAACCTCAGACAGGAGGAAGAGCGCCATCGGGCGGGCAGGCGTCTTATGTCAACGCTGCTAACATCGAATGTTATTGCTTGACAAGAGATGAAGAAGTAGCCGTTTTATATGTTAAACTTGTGTATTGCTTTAAAAGATTTAGTTTAAGGTTGGGAGTGGGGATTACATCTTTCAAGGCCATCTCTAACTAGAGAAGATAAGACCTTGGCGGGTTTTCTAATGGAAGGGAAACTGATTCTTTAAATTAATTGGAGAATATGATTAATGACAAAATTAGAAAGGTGGAGAATTGTGTTTTAATATACTGTATTCTGCAAGGGGCGGAGATTTCAGATTCCAGCTTCCTTTGAGCAAGCATTTGCCGGTGTTTTAGGCTAATAACTTTTAAGGTAAACAATGCCTCAGAGTCACTTGAAAAGCCCATACGTCAGTCACTGTTGTAAGTCGAGGACTACCTGTACTTTTTCACTTTTTTCCTTTATTTTTTTTGGTCATCAAGTTTTTGACACCTTGCTGGGTGACTGGTGGTAGTCGGATGTTGCCATATCCTAAAAGTGGTACAATGGGTGAAAAGGTTGAAAAGCCCTGACCTAAGTCATCTTCCCAAATGCCAGAGTGGTGGTGGCTCTTTGGGCCCCTACATATAGTCTGCTCCAAGTTATGTGATCCAGGAACAGTGTTTAGAACAAAGGAATTGTTAACACTCTGATCCATTCCCCAACTGGGATGAATTGGAGTTATTTTTTCTCTGCATACTCAAACTGGTTCAACCCCACTTTAAAATCAGATATATTGTATATAGTTTTTGCCAGTTTCCCGTCATTCTGGTTCAGTTATTGGAGTATTATTCTGCTAATGGATGAACAGATCAGCAGATATAAAAGAAGCAAATACAAGCAAAGCATTAAATGTAAAGAAAGAGACTTCTTATATGGCTTGAGCATTTTTATTTTATTAGAACTGCATTCCTCTCACTGGGAATTTGGTAATTCTAAGAGATTATAGTTCAATGCATATCTGAGGAATCAGTCTGAGGCAGCCAATCTTTTAAATGAATTTAAAGGTATTTTGTAATGCACTTAAAACCCTTATCCCAAAGTGGAATTTACTAGGTGCCCTGAGCCAGTAAAGATAATATGTACTTAGATAAAATATGAACTTGAGGTGGAGGACGCAATTCAAAGTGTAACACAGAGCGCTTGAAACAGGGAGGGTATTAAAAGCATTAATTTGTGACTCAGTTCATAGACCTTGCACAAATTAGCAAATCTTCCAAAGCACAAAGAAAAATTAAATGGGAAAACTATTTACCATATCTTGAGCAAAGGATGGATACTGTGAAAATAAAATAATTTTAGCTGAACTGGAAGGATAGAAGCTTTGTGACTGGTAAAACAGAAACAAAACAAAGGTTACAATCTTTGGCATTTACCAAATGCTCCACAACTTCAAGCAACATTAGCAAGTTTGGCTCAAAAAACCAACAGATAGAAAGCACTGTTGTACAGCTGGAATGCCAAAGGTTGCTCACTATACTTTAACCCAGTGGCTTTTCAAACTTGGCAATGTTTTGATGGTGGGGAATGGCTGGGGAATTCTAGGTGTTGAAGTCCACACAACTTACAAATTGTTAAGTTTAAAAAACAACAACAGTGCTCTAAATCTTCATACCAAGTAAGAACTGTAACTGAAAGAGCCATAACGGCAAATGTTTCTATACAATTTAACTAATTCTTGGCTTAAATTAATGCACAAATGTTTATATTGTTATCTAATATTCCAGACTATGTTTTAGAATTTTTTTTAAAATTCCTGCTGACATTAATAGAATCATAGAATATCACTTGGAAGGGACCTTAGAGGTAGCACTTTCCTGCTACCAATCACATATGATAACAAGATGAGTTCTTAACTAGGAAACTAGATCTGATAAAAACAGGGTTTGAAGAATTTTTACGTACAGATTGCAATAGAGTAGGATTTATTGCATTTATTAATTTATCACACTTAATACAAAAGGTAGAACAAATTACATACAAACTATGTTGAAATCTAAGTATCCTTTAAAAGGAAAGCTCATCTTCTATATAAAATCTTACCTCTGCTTAAACCACAGCCTAAAAGACATGAAGGAATTAGTGTTAGAAGCAGTCAGTTGCAATATTATGTTATTTTGTACAGTATACATGCATTCATATATTTCAGTAAACAGTGGATGAATAATCAGTTTGTATAATTTATAACAGGATGGTATACTTTTGTTCTTCCCCAGACAAGGTCACAGAATTAGTATGCCTTTCTGTAGAAATACTGACTACAGAATACACAAAAATTTGTCTTCATTGCTAGCAAAAAGACAGAGCAGGCAATTAACTGTTAACGGAGAAAAAGGAAATTAAAACCTTTAGTCGAGCAGATCCCAGCAACTAATTTTCATTGAATTCAATAGGATCTATATGCTTTTATCTATTTTGTGCAACAGCTTTTGAGGGAGAAATCATTAACGTCTAGTAGGCCTGAGTATTTTCAACAACTATAATAGGTTTAAAGGGCAGAGGAAGTGGATTTTAAACATCCCATATGCAGGAATTTAAAGAAGTAGCTTTTCAAAATAAAGAAGTAGGTCTTAAGGAAAAATTAAAAGCCAGAAACTAATGTTTCTTCACATTATAAACAATAACACACCATAAACCTCTAGGATAGAGACTGATAAAGACTTACATGCAGCTTGTTAATATCCCCATGCATTTAAAAATATATATTCAGACACTTCCCCATTCTTGCTCATTTGATTGTAAGATGCTGCCGGCCCATACACATAAGTGAGGCAGAAAGGCAATATTAGCTTCATTTTCATATCCATGATTTTAAAAGGCTTAATTTATATTTCCCATATTATATCCACACGGTCTTTCCAGTTTATGTAGAATATCCTCACTTTCCTCTTTCAAATATTCCTTTGCATTCAGGATTCTATTCTGTTATCACTATATCTGCAGAAATTGATTCTGCACGTTTTTTTAAAAAAAGGTTTTCCAGATGATTCTTCACTATTACCATAGTAATTGTATTCATCTCTGAGGAAGCAGAGATACAAATAATCCTTAATTTCTTTTATACATGTATCCAATAATTTAACCGATAGCATTACAGATGTAAGGAAAACTGACACTTAAATGAAGATGTTTACTTTGGTTGTATTTTTGAAAAGAACTGAATCCTGAACTACCACACAAATCTTTGGCACTTTTAGAAGAACAATCTGCAACTGACATAGAAATAGAATTTTTCCCTATCTAAGGTCCACCTCCCGCACTGCAATTTTTTTTAGGAGAGACAACCATTTAAAAATATATATCCTTTTTTTAAAAAAAAGAAGCTTTTCCAGTGAGCCAGGAGTGATCCAACTGTTATTCAAAACGTAGATTGGAGTTTTTCAGTATAACTTGCTTTTCAGAGAACAAATCAACCCTGGAGATGTTTTTCTTCTACACTGCTGTCTCGAATACCACTAGCTTCTGTTCTGCTCGGACATTAATGTCAATAGTCTCTTGCTAAGCAAGGCATTGTGCCGCCGAAGGTATTCAATCACATCACCTTGTTTTTCAACTACTTCGTCCAAACTTGAGATTTCCCTGAAAAGCAAAATAAAATAAAATAAAACAAAATCACACCACCATCCTAATTACATTGTCTTTTGCTATTTTAATTCATTTCAATAGGGTTGTTCTTCCCAGCACACTAACCCTGTAGAACAGAGGTGTTAAAACTGCCGGCCCGCAGGGTGGTTTCATCATACCGAAGCTACGCCCACCCCATTGCCGGCAATGCAAAAAGAGTCATTATACGTCGCGACACATCACGTGACATGGCGAGTTTGACCCCTGTGCTCTAGAACAAAGGTGGGAAACTATGGTCCCTTCATGACTTGTGGACTTCAACTCCCATAGTTCCCCAACCCCTGCTCTAGAATAATGAATCATGAGATTAATGTATCAAACTATCAGAGCTTTAAAAAAAGTCACAGGAGTCAGTGCCAAGGATTTATCCAAGTTCAGAAAGTTTTATACAAGTACCTGAATCCAACTTCTGAGGTGACTTGATTAGGGTAAGAATATATCTTCTCTTCTTCTATTATATCAGGTCTTGGCTTTGCTTGGTTAAAGTTGCTTACCTTCACTTTGAAAACAAAGAAAAGATAAAATGTATTCTGCTACTATCAAACTATATTCAATTAAAAACAAACTTAATTTATAGAAGAAAGTCTGTTCTCTTTCCTCTACAAAATGGAATTGTTCAAAGCATTTAAATACAAAACAAGAAGCATAAGAAAAGAGAGAGTTGTTATTCAGACCCAGAGAAAATCAGACAGCCCAAACAATAAAAGTTAAATAAAATGACAAAATCCAAGATTAATTTAAAAGGAATTTTGTAGTATAAACAGAGAGCATAAATATTCTGCTTCCAAAAATAAAAATCCCTGCACATATTTCGTTAAATGTGCCTCTAAAGGTAATTAGTTATGGGGGGGGGAATCACATCAGCTAAATATTCACATGAATGGAAACAGTTCTTCAGAAAGCTTTACCTCAAGATGTTTAGGACTTTAATCTAAGGCAAACAATTTAGCAATTCTAGAATACATCCCATACAAAGCAAGAATAGGGAGATTTTTCTTTCGGCTTTTCTCTAAACCCTCCCCTTTCAAAAAAAAAAAAAAGAATAGTCAGTTTAAGTCAAAACATGTCATCTTAGGGAAAAGGGGGAAAAAAAACCTCTACAATTGTGCAGTTATTTTTTTCTTTATATAATGAAATCACCGATCCTGTTTTACATAGCATATTTATAGGGAAAGGGTATCGATATAACAGGAAAACTGGGATAATTTTTACCTAGTCAACTGAAGAGATTTGGACTTAGTCCAAAATATCCTGAAAAAGAGCCAGGTTGTATTTAATAAATTCACCAAAGAAAGAAAAAAAATATATCTGGAGAAGAACTAGACTTAGTGGACCACTACCTATACCTTGGCTAAGGATCTCAATGGAAGGTGATACAATAAAGGAAATTGAATGACAGATTAAATGTGGCTGGCAGGCATTCGGCGAGCTAAGCATAATTTTCAAGAACAACCTCCATCTATGCATGAAAAGTTTTTGATCAGGGTGTGCCACCTGCTCTAACATATGCGTTGAAACATGGACACTAACATCAAGACAAGACAAGATAGAAAGACCTGCACATGGATTCAAGAACAAACGAAAGTCTACAATATCATTAGGAGAGTAAAATAATTCAAATTGGAAATGGGCTGGTCACATAGTAAGAAAAACTGGCGGGTGGACCAAGACAGTCATAGAATGGATCCCACTTGATAAGATGTGTCCACGAAAGAGACTAAAGATGGATTGACAGCATCTGAAAGTATTGCGAGCCCAATCGGCAAAAGCAAGCTCAGGACCGTATTAGTTCGAAACATGTGGAAGAGGCCTTCATCCTGAAGTGGATAGATATTGGCTAAAATGGTAACGATGATTCTGGGTGAATGGGGAATACATCTTTCGGATGACTATGGAGCATTTGTCTTAACTAATATTATTCTCAACATTCAACAATGTCCCAGAAAAGGCCCATGTGAACAGAACCAGTTTTGTTGTTCCATCAGTCTCCTTCCCCATTTAAAGGAAACAGGAGCTAGATATGATAAACAGTGGCATCACTATCTTTCCCCTCTGCTCAAGAAAATAACATGGGAAATGGGAACAGTGGGCAAAATCTTCCAGCGTGCTTTGTGCCAATGGGAAAACAACCAACCAAACAAGGCTTATTTGTTATCGGTGAGCAGAAATGGGTGAACTGGCTGAGCAAGAGGATTGCTAGGTAATTTGCCACGTGAATACAACCATAATATATTATTACTACCAGGAAATGCAATGAGGAGGGGGGGGGAAATGGAGACAGGTATTAACAGGGAAATACCATGTGACCGTTTCAGCTATTTTTATACTTTACAGCAAGCTAACTATTCACTTGTTAACTCAGAGAAAACCCTTGTCAATTGGGTTATTTCTGTGATTGCATATTTTGCTAGGAAATATGGAAGTATGGTTTATGTAGCATTCTTACTCTAAATTGTTTTAAAGGGCCATGAGGTTGGAGTCCTATTTAATTCCCTTAAAAATTTTTTTAAAGGAGCATTAAAAGGCTGTTTTGAATGGTATGAATTAAAGCAGATATGTTTGCTGAGTTCATGGGTAATGTATTCCAATACACTGTGGGGAGAGGCAGAGGGGGGGAAGGGTGGAAAGGATCTGGCTAGGAAAAACTGTATAAAAGTATCATCATTCACATCCAAGATTTGGTTCTGCAAATATGTTTTCAGAATGAATGCTTGAATACTCTTAGTCTTTAGCCAACGAGGGGTTAGCCAGTATACTGGAGATGATTGTTTTTATTTATTTATTGGTCTGACATCAACACAATGCTTCATTCTCATCTACTCAATCAACAGCTCTGTGTGAACAGAAAAAACTCTTCCTATCTCCACTGGAATTGCTTTACTAGGCCACCTGCTATGTAGGAAGAGGGCTGCATGACTGATCAGAGGAATAACTAAAGCAGGTGTGTCTACAAGCTGTAAAAAGCATTAGATGCATTTAGCTCTCAAGCTGCCTTAGAATTCAGGTATCAAAGCGCAGATCAGATTACCCCAAAGCACACAATCCAAACAACTGTCATTTAACAGGTGCCTAAAGGTGGGCAGTGGAGGAGAATCATAAAAGATGGGTAAGCTAGTGATTTTGTTACTAGACCTCTACACAAAGCATTTAATAATATAACTATTTCTTTCTGAAATAGATGGTTATTAGTCAGATGAAGAGATAGGTGAGGATGATTAACTGTAGAGAGCAGATCCACGGGCATCTTAGCAGTAATTACTGCTAAGCTTGTAAGCCGCCCTGAGTCTTCGGAGAAGGGCGGGATATAAATGTAATAAAAATAAAAAATAAATAAAAAATAAATCTGCTGAGGCACGAAAGATGAAATAACCACTGTGACTCTGCTCCATTTGTGTGTTGTTATATTGCACATAGGTATGTAGGGACAGAACCTGCATTCTGACATCATGACACTCATTTCAACACTTTGTCAAAACCACTGATTCTTAATAGAATCTAGAATAATAAGAGTTGGGAGGAGCTGTCCAATCCCCTGCTCAAGCAAGAGACCTGATGCCATTTCAGACAAACAGAACTAAAGAATTGTGTGGCACATAAAAGACTAGCCAATGTGCTGCGTTACATATTTACAGCAATTTGTGTGCTGTCATACACATTGCCAGTGAAAATCAGTATCACTGACCAAGAAGCAATCAAGGAAAACATTGACAAAGTAGAAGGAAGTTTTTTTTAAAAAGAACAACTGTATAGATCACAGGTGTCAAACTCTCCGCATCCCATGACGTGACATGACTTTTTTTTTTTTGCATTGCCGGAGCTGGGATGGGCGCGGCCTCCGTATGATGCAACCAGTGTGAAGAATGTAGTTTCTATGGCTATGCAAAGGTCTGGATTCAAAGGGCAAAAAGGGATCCTATTTTCTTTTTGAATTTGGATCTCTGCACACTTATTATATAAAGTAGTAAAGAATTAATGGGCCAGGATACACAGCATGGTTTTTGTTAACCCTTTTAAATTTTCAATAAGTAAAAGGTAAAGTTTCCCCTGCACATGCGTGCTAGTCGTTTCCGACTCTAGGGGCCGGTGCTCATCTCCGTTTCAAAGCCGAAGAGCCAGTGCTTGTCCGAGGACGTCTCCGTGGTCATGTGGCCGGCATGACTAGACGCCAAAGGCGCACGGAACGCTGTTACCTTCCCACCGTAGTGGTCCCTATTTTTCTACTTGCATTTTTTACGTGCTTTCGAACTGCTAGGTTGGCAGAAGCTGGGACGAGTAACAGGCGCTCACTCTGTTACGCGGCACTCGGGATTTGACCCGCCAAACTGCCGACCATCTGGTCGACAAGCTCAGTGTCCTAACCCACTGAGCCACCGTGTCCCTTAAATTTTCAATATTTATACATAAATATGACCTAAATGTTGAGAATCATTTTCTTCAATAAATAAATAAACAAATGTGTTTTTGATTCATGCAGTTTTAGGAGTTGTGTGGAGATAAGATCATGTTTTAAATCATACTTATGCAGAAATATTGAAAATTCAAAAAGATTCACAAACTTCTAAGCACCACTGTATGTATTTAGCTACTTCAAAGTGCTATTTTGCTTCCATCACATTTACAAAGATGCCTTAGAAGCTAGCTAAAATCTGTGCTTATGTTGCCATTATGTGTTAAATGAGACTATACAGAAGTCACATACTTTTTTTGTTCTAGGTTCTAAATTTTATTTCTTTAATTGTGAACACTGGGAGACTCTGTCATGGGTCAGAGGAACAGAAAAAGCAGCAAGTCCAATACAAAGCCACCATATTCGAAATCCAACTCCTTTGACACAGCAATTTACAGATTATTCACATACACCAGGCATGTCAAACTCATAATGTCATGTGATGTCACGCGACATATCGTGACTTTTTCCCCATTGCTGGCAATGGGGTGGGCGCGGTTTCGTCATGACGCCAGCAGTTTTGACACACCTGACATTCACCTTAACTCCTTAAAATACAGATTCCCCAGCATGGCCTGAAAAATAATAGCATGGTGTCATTTTTGCCTTCTTTGCTGCAATGACTTATAACATTATCTTACTTTACTGTCAATGTTACATTCTCTTGACAGTTTTAGCTTTTTTCATCCTAATAAAGAGACCGGGGAATTTTATTATTCTTATAAGACTGCATCTTGTGCTTGAGTTTCCTCTAACACTCTCTGAATTGTGCAAATATATCTTACAATATGCATTTTGCTCTTTCCTTCCTTAGCTACCATCTGCACAGTAAAAAATAAAGAGCCTTGAACTATTCATGAAGAGATGTAGCTGCTTATCAGTGCCAGGCAAAAAGCTTCTCAAAGCAGCTGCTTTGCCACAAAAGATGGCTCTCACTGCCAAGGGAGGAATTTCTTTATCAACAGCTGCATTTTGTATGCTCTATTTTTGTGCTGTACACTGCCCCAAGCCCTTGGGATACACCAGTGTAAAAGTTGAAAGATGTAAGTGTCATGCAAACAATTGCAGCTTGCAGTTCCACCACCACCGCAAAAGTTAAGTCCGGTAACATCCGCATCTTTGTCCTCTTCTAAAATTAACCATTTTTTTCAAATGTATTAAATTACATACTTTTTCTTAACACCATATAGAATAATACTGAAAGGACTGGCGGTAAGATTTCCTATAATACAAATATTAAGCTGATAGCTTGTAAACTTTTTTGCAGCCCTCTTAATGTTAATGTTAATAATGCTTTAAAGACCACGAGAGTGAGTGGATTAGTCACCTTAACAAAGCAAAGATACAATTCTCACCTGTGTAGACAACTAGACATATCAACGAACATATCAGTTCCATAGCCAAGATTCCCAGCATGAAGCAGAGATACATTTTATTGTGATTGGGAAACGAATGTTGCAATGACACTATCAGCAATAAAGCCACATTTCCTATTAAAAACAAATAGAACACATTAGAAACAGAAATCTGGGTTAGCTTCCCCCACAAAGCCACAATGGTTGAAAGTCAAGGTCCTGGGGATGGCCACTAAAACAGTCACGGGTAGTCTAGAATTTTCCAAATATAGCTCAAAATTAACCCTTAATAATAGCGGTGCAATAGCTTTAAACTAAATTGCATGCAAGAGATAACCTCGATCAATAGGCCATTAAAATAAATCCATATACAGCTCATTCTAATGAGCCAGAATAGAAACAAACAGAAAAATATATTAACTGTCTGCAAGGCTAGGGCTTGAATTCAGTTCTCCCCTTTATTACGCCTTCCAGAACAATTCAGTCATCACTGATTATCTGTGTAAGGGTTTTGGATGAATCTTTATAGCAATGGGCTAGTCCTGCTGGCTCAGGAATTCTGGGAGTTGAAGTCCACGAGTCATAAAAGAGCCGAGGTTGCCTACCCCTAGGCTAGTCTTACTGGAATGATAGATGCTATTTATTTTTATTGGATTTCCATCAGTCACACCATCTTTCTATGGGTTTTAGGAGTAATGTTATGAACATATATAAGACTATTCGTGGTCGAATTAATATACAGGCTGATTTGAGTACTGTCAAATCAGTGTCAACTTTCGGTAACCATAGCTGAAATATCTCTAGGATGATTTATTTTTACCTTGGCCTTTTAAGTTGTGTAGGGATGTGATGATTTTAACAATCACTACAATCATTTGCTTTCTGTATCCAAATACAAGAGTACATTAGCATTGCATTCTTTTCTACAATACAAATATTTTGTTGTTCTCCCCCCTCCCCACCACCACCACCACCCCACAGACAAAACGGTACAGGTTCTGCTTTTTATACAGGTGTCTGCTCGATTTAGCTGGGCTGACCTTTATATCTTGGGTGACTGTACTGAGAAAAGAAAAAAAAACATTTTGGCTGTACCTTAACGTCCTTCTCAAGAACATTCACCCCTATAAGAATGAGACAGCACAGCAGGGACTTGCAAGTGAAATGATTATTAGCATAGTGTAAAAGGACAGTATTTTTGTTTCACAGCAGCATAGCCCAAGCACTAGATCTTAAGGAAAATGTATCCTCTGTTTAAATAGTTATGGGCCATCTTGCCAATTTCTCTATCTCTAGAGCTCTATCTAGCGGCCACATTCCAGTGGTGCACATCTAACATATTCATCAATCTGTAGATTGTTGATTGGTTCAAACTGCAGTTTGTGTGTGTATACACACACACAGAGAGAGACAGAAATGTCAGGTGCTTACTTTAGAAATAAGACAATTTTTTCATTAGAGAAGAAACAGACTTCTTTTCAAAGGGTGCCTATTAATTTTTTAATATCTGGAAAAAGGGTTTTTCATTCTACTCAGTTAAGCAAGCTTAGAATTGCTCAGTGGCAAGTGCTGGCCACCTTCAAGGTAGTCCAGAGAGGAAGCGCAATCAGGAGCACCAGATTATTTTATTGCAAGATTCCATTAAACAGAATTTTGCAAGACTGAAAATATTGCCCCCTTCTATCTTGTTGGCCTCTGGAAAGCTAAAAGGGTTCTCTTTTGAAATGCTTCCCATCCTTTCCCCCAAACCTGCAAACTAAGCTGCCTCTTATCAGATGTTGTCCAGGCTGCTAGTCTTCCTCCCCCAAGGCCATCCCCAACACTATCATGTAACATGGGAAAACTGGGAGCCACAACATTCTTGTCTCGTTTTATAATTAGATAGACAAGGAATATAAATGTAACACATATAATGATAGGTTGAGTTAGAAATATAAATTTAAAAATGAAATTAAGCGGTACTACCACAAAAGAATCTCTCCAGTTTTGTAAGACTGCATCTTTTAAAACTTATTTAATATGTCTTTTATGTTCATAACGCATGCCATTTTCCATCTGCATGCTACACGTACTACTTATTTCTACAAGCCAATGAAACTAACTGATAAAAGTGGACTTACTGTCTTACTAATAGGCAGAATCCAAACCAACAGGCCCAAGATAAAAGCTTTCAAGCAAACATTAATCTAGATAATATAAGCTATTTGACACCAGACTAGAGTATATTAAAAAGTTGATAAACTTTCATCCTTGAAAGCAAGGCCAAAACCCTATTTTTCAGGGATGTTTCAAATCAATATCTGATATTTATTGTGTATAAGAATAGAAATTTCCAACTCTATTAATAGTACCCTGGCACTTGCATTCCTAATGAAAAAGTGCCTTGGATACATGCTTGATCTCTAAAGAATTAGGACCACTGGTGTTACTGCAAATTTTCAATGCATGCAAAGAGGTACAAATACAGATACAATACTCATATCTATGGACTTATTTACTACATAGTGGGCCTGGTACAATTAAGGCAGCACATTATCACTTTTCATTGTAGAAAATATAATGTGACCATTACTTGGCAGTGGCTCTATTTGAAAACACGCTGCAGTGTAAAATGTATTAAATGCATGAAAAATAAAACCACATTTTTAAAAATCTTTTAAAAGTCTGAGCAGGATTTTATACTTTTTATTAGTCGTAGCTATAATAGAGACTTGTTTCAGTTTACTAGAATGAAAGTTTCAACTTATCAGAATGAAATATATCACTACAAAAATAAAAGTCACAAAAATTTCCACCCTAGATATGTAACATCATTAAACATTAATTAAATTGAATTAAGCATTACTTAATCAAAATAAGCAAGTATGTTCTGGTTCACCTGTTGACTGAATTAGTAGGGGAACCCTTTTAAGATGTCTTGTAGTTCGGTAGATGCGGAGGTAACCTTTGCTTCTAGCTTTGCTGTGATGAAAGTGAATGTATCGTTCCAGGATCAGATGAAGAATCCAGAGAATTACCTTGGCAATTATTATAGTAGTCTGCACTTTAAAAGGATAAGTGTAGTTTTCAGGACATGTGTCTTCACTTGAATCAGCATAAGAACAAATCACCCCGGTCACAAATGCCAGCACAACGAAAGTAACCTAAAAAAAGGAAGATATTAAATAATTATATGTACTAATGAAGTAGTATTAGTCAGGTTTCATGCATACAAGCTATTTATTTCTATTAAGTGTCCTTATATTGTTTTTGTTGTGAGCTGAATTATTGTACTGTTTCAACTGGGAATGCTTGTATTTACCAATTCAGGAACAATACCACTATAACCCGATTCTAAGCATGACAGAATATTCTAATGCAAATATGTACCCAAGATATAGCTATGCATACATTTAGGGCACTTTATAACCAGTTCAAGGGTCATGAAAAGTCCGTAAAATTCAGCTTTGGCTTCTTCAAAGGAGTCACTGGGGTTGTTCAATGTCCTCTTTAAATAGCACCAAGGCATTATGGTGAGTCCCCAACTTACAATTATGTATGTTATTTCATTAAACTTTTCAAGGCACCAGTTATTTTCTCAGTTCAGGAAGTCTGGGTGTGCACATAGGGCCAGTTTCCACCAGCCTGTTTCTGGTGGAAAAATGGTATGGCCGTGGGCTATATAAAGATTCTAACAGGAAACAGTAAATTGAAGATAATTTTTTAAGGATCAGAAGCTCTTTATTACAGCCAACATTCCAGTATTCAAGGATTATACAACACTACTGCCAGTAGATGTGTATAGCCATGGGTTAAAAATTATTCAACATAAACTAGCAATAAAACCTCAAGGTTCTAGTATAGTTTATCAAGAAGCTTTGGGATGGTTGAAATTTGTGATACTTAATATCCAGACTGACAGATTTAACTTGCAGCATGCATCCATTTTAACACAAAAAAGTCTGTTTAGGTGACTTGCAACTTGTGGTTTGAATTAAAAAACTGTCCTGCCGAGAAATATTAGAAACGTTTAAACTTTCACTTCAGTGAAATAGGAACTCATTCAGAAAAGGGGAAATACAGTTTCTGCTTTATTTTTTTCACTTCTATTGTAATCTATCTTGAACATAATGAAGATAGTCACTACGTTAATTCACTTGTAAAGCAAAGAGTGTTACTTAATCTGGTTTCAATATATGTCACTGCTTCCGTCATCAAGCTCTTAAGAGTAGTTTTCTTTCTTCCCTCACCCTCTATATACTGAAGCATCTCTCTCTTTTATTACATCAACAATACCGCTTGGCATATGCAGAAACCGTTTTGATTGCTCTATTTCATTTTGTTAATAGTCAGTAAGGAGACATGGCAATTCAGATTCCAGTACTGTAAGAATAACAAAAGCTAGATTTATTAGTTATGGCACCAGAAATAGGAATCTTCTGCACACTCCATTTTGTTTTTAATTTTCTCAGTTGAGGTGTGATTCCCCACACTGAAAGTTGACAAAACTGTAACTGTAAATACAGTGGTACCTCGGTACTCAACATTAATTGGTTCTGAGAGGCACACTAAAAAATACGAGTGCAAAACAAACAAGGTGACTTCCCATGGGACTCTTTGTTTTGGCCAGGAAGAACTTTCTATCTGTCCTTTTTCCTACGCCAGCAACCTTTCCAGCATGGCCGACTTCCTCTCTGCCCTCTGAAGCCAACCCCATCTTCCTTTTGCAGTGTGTCAAATATCAAAGAAACTATGAGTACCGATACAACATTTTTGCATCAAAATGCATCAAGTACCAAATTTGACAGGTTTTGAAGCAGTCGAATACTGAGGTACCACTGGAATAATGATGGGGCAAGACTATCTTAAATGATACTTGATGCCTCTGCCACTTTTAAAGGACCAAGAAGGAAACATTGAGATAAATTTCTGCTGGGGAAGGAGCAAGAAAGAAGAGAAAGAAGTTGGTATTCCTAATTTGTAGATGAGCCAAATGAAATAGGCACACTTTACCACTGGTCTTCAGGCAAGCTAAGCTGATCATTTGTAGGACTCCATATCTGTTTTTTTTCTTCAACTTACATGCAAAAGCAACAAAACATTGGCAACAAAGACTGTAGGTATGGCACGGAACTCTGGATGCAGCCTGGAATGTAATGTTTGGCGTGGAAGAAGTGGTGCATCAAGTAGAGGGTCATCATCCATACTCTGTGTTACCTCAAAGGACCCCTGAAACAGATGACAAAAAAAAAATTAAAACCAGGAAGTCAAAATAACTTTTACATATGCAGAAATCAATTATGCTATTTGTGCAACTTGTCTCACATTAGAAAGATCTGTACATTTCAAAAAAATATTTTCAACAAAATTCTATGTTTTTACTTGGATGTATCTCCTACTATGCTTAATAGGATTTAACATCATCTACAAGGAATTATAGTTATCATCTAATTTTAGAATTACCCGGATTATAGCAATGAAGGTCCTGAGTACAGGAAAAGACCGCCTTCCCCAGGAAAATGTTGCTATAAAAACATTATAAATCCAATCAAAATATTCACCTCAGCATCCATAAATTACACATTGGGCGGCTACATTATTGGATTTTTGGGGTGGGTGGGGGGAGGAGGCAATGAAATCCCTGTTCAATTTTTAGAATAACCTCCATAAAACCAAACTTCAATACAACTCTGAAACTGTCAAAATGCCTGACTGGAAAATCTTCTGGCCCTCAAATCTGACCAGGAAATCTTATTTATTTATTTGTTTGTTTCGATTTATATACCGCCCTTTTCCTGAAGGACTCAGGGCGGTTTACAGGGCAAATTAAAACAGTGCAATGTACAAATTAAAATAAAATTAAATTAATAGCCCCAAAACAGTTTAAAATTTATAACCTTAAAACCGCTCAGTCCAGGCCGGCTAAGTCAAATAGCCAAGTTTTTAGGTCCCGGCGAAAGGAGCGAAGGTCGGGGGCGATCTGGAGTTCCACAGGCAGCTGATTCCATAGGGCAGGCGTGCCCACCGAGAACGCTCTCCCCCTGGGGATCGCCCACCGGCACTCCCTGACCAGCAGGACCCTGAGGAGGCCCTCCCTGTGGGAGTGCACAGGACGATGGGAAGTGGATGCTGGCAGCAGGTGCTCCCTAAGATAATCCGGACCCATGCCATTTAGGGCTTTATAGGTCATCACCAGCACCTTGAATCTCACCCGGAGGGCAACTGGAAGCCAATGCAGCTCGCGGAGAAGAGGCATTACATGGGAGTATTGGGAGACCCCCATCACAACTCGCGCAGCCGCATTCTGCACCAGCTGAAGCCTCCGAGTGTTCCTCAAGGGCAGCCCCATGTAGAGAGCATTGCAGTAGTCTATCCGGGAGGTCACAAGCGCATGAGTGACTGTACGTAGGGCGTCTCGGTTCCAGTCCTCATTTAATTATGACAGGTGGTGTTGGGCCCATCACTATTTCTCATGAAACATTCGTATGAAAGTTGTTGTGGGGATAGAGAGAGAAATTCACATTTTATTTTCAGTAACAGAAGCTACCTAAAAGTAATACTTATTTCAATTCCAATTTCAATAAATTGAAAGCAAGCAACATAATTGAAAAGTGAAAACATGTGATGGTAGGTGAAATTTAATTTTCTTAAGCTAATACATGCATCCTACAATATGTTTCTAGGTTTGATAGGAGTGTAGCTATATGTTTCACCTGTAGGGAGCAAAACCCCCAAAAGTATTCCCTGGGGGGGAAAAACCCGCACATCTGACACTGGAAACAGTTCCTTTCACCCATTTACAGTACCTTCTCTTCACAAGCAATGCTTTAGCTAAGAAGACAATTCCTCAACCTTGATATTTCTTTGCTCATGTTTGAAGTTTGCAAAAGAGCACCTGGATGTTCCACAGCACTACTGGCAAAATATACTGTGGACAGATGAAACCAAAATTGAGTTGTTTGGGAAAAACACACAACACTATGTGTGGAGAAAAAAAGGCACAGCACACCAACATCAAAACCTCATCCCCACTGTAAAACATGGTGGAGGGAGCATCATGGTTTGGGGCTGCTTTGCTGACTCAGGGCCTGGATGGATTGTTGTCATTGATGGGAAAATGAATTCCAGAGTTTATCAGGACATTTTGCAGGAAAACGTACGACCATCTGTCCACCAACTGAAGCTCCGCAGAGGATGGGTGATGCAACAGGACAATGACCCAAAGCATACAAGTAATTCAACAAAACAATGGCTTCAACAGAACAGAATACGCCTTCTGGAGTGGCCCAGTCAGAGTCCTGACCTCAACCCGATTGAAATGCTGTGGCATGACCTTAAGAGAGCGATTCACACCAGACATCCCAAGAATATTGCTACACTGAAACAGTTTTGTGAAGAGGAGTGGTCCAAAATTACTCCAGATCATTGTGCAGGTCTGATCTGCAACTACAGGAAACGTTTGGTTGAGGTTATTGCTGCCAAAGGAGGGTCAACCAGTTAAGTCCAAAGGTTCACATACTTTTTCCACCCTGCACTGTGAATGTTTCCAGCTTATGTTCAATTAAAACATGACAACAGCTAATGTTTGTGTAGTATTATTTTAAGCAGACTGTGTTTTTCTATTGTTGTGACTTACATGACGTTTAGAGCGCATTTTATGGCCAATTCATGCAAAACTCCACGTAATCCCAAAGGGTTCACATACTTTTTCTTGCAACTGTATTTTGAATTTTGCAAGCCTCCCTTTGAAACACAGAATTGGGTGGCTAAAAATTCAGAATTACAATGATAATTCCAGATCAAATTTGTCAACATATTCCTGACAATTTCCTCCAACTTCGGGGGGGGGGGAGATTTTTTTTTCTAATTAACCTGTTTAAAATTTAAGTTTTAAGAACCTCTGGACAAAAAAATAATATTTAAAAATCCATCAAATACATACTAATATGTCAACAAACAGCTGACAACCAAGTACATAATCTTCATTAAATTTAATACAATGCTACTTTTGTGTATGTTTTTCAACATAAAATCTTTTTAGATTGGTTTACCATTAACAATTGCAAGCATTTTTTTCACTCTTAACATATTCATTCTACAAGAATCAAAAAGACCTTTAAAACGGCAGGACTTCCAGTTTTGCGCCCATAGCGCATGGTCGTGTGAGAGCGGACCTCTGCTCCTCACGGCTAGTTTCTTCACTTGCGGAAAACATGCTGCTTGGTAAGTGAAGCCTCAGGATCAGCGGGCTCCAGCTGATCCGCGCTTTGGCTGTAGCCCGGTGCTGATCCTAGGGCTTCACTTGGACAATGGAAGGAAGGAAGTTGAGAGGGAGGAAAGGAGGAAGGGACAAAGAGGGAGGGAAGGAAGGTACACACACCCCTCCACCAGAGACCCACGGATTATCCCCCCACAGGCACCCCACAACCTGAGTGATGAGCTAGCCACGCCCCCCCTGGCCATTGACTTCACTTGTCAAAAAGCTGCAAAAGGTGATTACATGACCCTGAGACACTGTGAACGTCACAAGTATGAATCAGTTGCCAAGCATCCGAATGTAAATCACATGACCCTTGGGGATGCTGCAACAGTCATAAATGTGAAAAATTGTCATAAGTCACTTTTTCAGTGCCATTGTAACTTTAGTCACTAAGCGAATTGTTGTAAGTCGAAGACTACCTGTACTTTATCATTTTTTTCCTTTTTGGGGGGTCAAGTTTTTGACACCTTGCTAGGCGACTGGTAGTACTCGGATATTGACTTATCCTAAAAGTGGTACAATGGGTGAAAAGGTTGAAAAGCCCTGTTTTAGAGGAGAATCTGTAGGAAGGATTTAAAGTGGCTTAACATACTGAACTGTAATTTTGACTGATAAATTGACTTTTGAATTAAAACGTTGATGAAAGATTATTTGAAGAGGGGAGACAACACGGATATCACATATGTATCAAAAAATGACAGGATGCCACATTCAGTATTTTCTCCTGAAAGACGAAGCCTGGAAAATCAAGGGCCTCCAGAAGCAATACTTCAAGGCAAGATAAATACTTTCCAGAAGGAAATATATGTAATGTTAGGACAAATACAAATGTCAATAGACACAAACCACGAGGAAATCCGAAACAACTTTGATGATTTAAATAAGCATATTTCCAATCTAAATTTACAATTACAAAAATACCCAGGAAATAACAACAAAGGCACAAATAAATCAGACAGCAGACTACAAATTAGAAGAGTATGATCAAATTGATGAAACAACAAAAGAATTACAATTTCACACAAACAGGAAAAAATCTTCAAGGTTCTGATACAAGAAGAAAACTGGAATTCTGTCTCTTGTATTTATCTTACTTACTTCATCTTTTGAATTCCCAACATCTGTAAAAATGTTGAGAACTGCTGGGTAAGCAAATTACATCAACTTGGAAAATTACTGGGCAAAATTAAGACCAGAGACAGATACAAGAGATTTGACTCACCTTACCAGATGGACTATTATGTGAATAAACATTTGTTTGAATATGGCTAAAAGAACAGAGAATTTTGAACACAAAGGGGCCTTATAACAAGAAGAATAAGAGATTTATTTATTTATTTTTATTTTTTATTTTAATTCCATTTATATCCCGCCCTTCTCCAAAGACTCAGGGCGGCTTACAAGCTTAGCAGTAGCCTTCATTCTATGTATATGCCTGCTTATTAGGGCTTTCATACACCCCCCCAAGTGGCATTATTACAAAGTCAGCTTAATTGCCCCCAACAATCTGGGTCCTCCTATTTAAGTAATATAGTATGTTTTATAATATATGCAATGTTAAAATAGTAGTTTGATGTAACTTTTATTAATATATAAGTGAAATATAAACTGATTAAAAAGGATGTTATATCTAGATATAAGATAGATAAAAAGTATAGTATTTTTATAATGCATGATATAAAATATTGGGAGGATGTACTTAAATGGGAAAATTTGGAATATGAAGAAATATGAAGAAATTATGACTGATAGGAATTGGATTGAATATAAGGGAATTTAAGCAAACAATAATTATGAACTAATGAGATGATGGTTATGAGAATAAGCTGAAAAAAATGTTATAAAATGCCTATATCTAATCATTTACATATTGAAAATATTAAGAATTATATTTTGGCTAAGGTTGAAGGAGAATTCAAATGGGAGAAGGGAAGATCAAAGAAATGTATCATTAATTAATATATTAATAATGGAATTATCAGATTTAATTATTAATTGTCCTTTTTCTTGTTAAAATACAAACCAAGACAACACACCAGGCACTGGAGATTGTTAGTTAAAAACTAATAAAATATCTATAAAAAACCCCATATATATAATGTTTGTTAAGTATTTAGAATGCACTTGCTTGGTCCCAAACACGGGACAAATCTTATTTCCTGTTTCAGCCTAGCCCAAGGCCATCTACAGGCAGTAGCCACAGCAGTAGCAGCTCATATTTGTGTAAATTTTTTGGCTTGCTAACAAAGAATAAAGGGAGACAGATATGATCATTTCAAACTTATCTGAATGAGAACAAATAAGTTTGAAATGATCATATCTGTCTCCCTTTATTCTTTGTTAGCAAGCCAAAAAAATTACATATACATACATACATACATACACACACACACACACATACATATATATATATATATACACACACAAACAAACTAAAAAAGATTTTAGATACTCTTGGCCAGGGAATTAATACAATAGGATTTCAGAACAAAATGAAGTATTCACTAACATTTAACCATTTCCTATTTGTGCTACAGTAACATGTTTTGTTTCTAACCAATAAAACAAAATTTTGAATTGGAATGTAGGTATCATGGAAGTTATATTTTCAAATTAAGCAAGTCAATCACTATTGTTGAAGAGAAACAGCATGGTCTTCAAAATCAAAATAGTTATTCTTTGGAAAAATTGTCTAGTTTTCAGAAAGTAGGAGGTGTAGTGTTTAGTAGCTTAAAGACAATGGGGAAAGTCTGTGATGGTTCAAGTCCTAGCACTTGTGTGGCAGGTGAGATTCTGTAGCTTGCCTTGGCTTCTGCCATCCTAGCAGTTCAAAAGCATGCTAGTGCAAGTAAATAGGTACCACTTTGGTGGGCAAAATAACAGCGTTAAATGTGGAAGTGCGAATCCAACCTGTGTTTTACCTGCCAGAATGTGACCCCTGACTGTGAGCTAGTTTGCTCCCTGTGGTGTACCAAACAGATTAGCAGTCTTAGGCAGTCAAACAACTACTCAGTATTAACACTTGTCTCCTGGCTAATGTACTATCACCATACACTAAAAATATTAGGAAGTAGTAAGTAATTAGTTTTAAGAGTGCTAATGCTGTAATGTATAGATGTCTATTGAAATGTATATCCTACCTATTGGATAAAATGTATATGTAGGCTCGGAATATAATACATCTTAATTTCACATTTGTTTCACCTTCCACAGAGAAAGAGACCAAATTATCATTCCCAATAGACAAAGGAAGAAAGACAACTCTTCCATCAGTTCTAGTCAGCATGACCAACAATGAAGAAAAGTCAATTCTTTTAATAACTGGAGACCAATGAATATTTAATCTGTTCAATGTATTTCACTTTGTAATTTTTTTTAATTACAAAATTGTTTTTCAAAGACATAAATTTTAGAAAACTAGCACAAGACACAAGAAAGCAACCCTTATTTTGACAGAAATGTCAACATACTGCACAGAACTTATTTTCAGTGCCAGAATCAGCCACAGCAGATAAGCAAACAGAATCACCTCAAGTATCTTTAGTTTTATCTTGAAATCTATTATTGATCCTACTGAAATCCTAGCAAACTGTGTGCAAATTCATACTGGGGGATAATCCTGACCTTTTATATTTGTTGTTGTTAGCTGCGAAGTCGTGTCTGACCCATCACGACCCCATGGACAATGTTCCTCCAGGCCTTCCTGTCCTCTACCATCTTCTGGAGTCCATTTAGGCTCACGCCTACTGCTTCAGTGACTCCATCCAGCCACCTCATTCTCTGTCATCCCCTTCTTCTCTTGCCCTCAATCTTTCCCAGCATTAGGCTCTTCTCCAGTGAGTCCTTCCTTCTCATTCGGTGGCCAAAGTATTTCAGTTTCAACTTCAGGATCTGGCCTTCTAAAGAGCAGTCAGGGTTGATCTCCTCTAGGACTGACCTGTTTGATCGCCTTGCAGTCCAAGGGACTCGCAGGAGTCTTCTCCAGCACCATAGTTCAAAGGCCTCAATTCTTTGGCGCTCAGCCTTTCTTATGGTCCAACTTTCACTGCCATACATTGCAACTGGGAAGACCATAGCCTTGACTATACGCACTTTTGTTGACAGGGTGATGTCTCTGCTTTTTAGTGTGCTGTCTAGATTTGCCATGGCTTTCCTCCCGAGGAGCAAGCGTCTTTTAATTTCTTGACTACAGTCCCCATCTGCAGTGATCTTGGAGCCCAGGAAAATAAAATCTGTCACTACCTCCATGTCTTCCCCATCTATTTACCAGGAATTGAGAGGGCCGGATGCCATGATCTTGGTTTTCTTAATGTTAAGTTTCAAGCCAACTTTTGCACTCTCCTTCTTCACCTGCAACAAGAGCCTCTTTAGTTCCTCTTCACTCTGCCATTAGAGGGGTTATCATCTGCATATCTTAGGTTGTTATATTTGTACTCTTGACCAGTTTTATAAATTTTGGTAGAACATGAAACAAAGCTCAATTTATCTAACAGTGCTTCCTGGCGCTTTTAACTTCAGCACTTCTGCAGAAAGGATTTCCAGCCAAAATAGGGGAGGGAGGAAACAAGAGGAGGAAAACCGGAACACCTCCTAGGATATCAAGCAGACCTATTGTTGTGATTCAGGGTCAGCCTGTGGGTTTGGCAGTTGCGTCGGACGACTCAGAGGAGGAGGAGGGGGGTGTTGAAGACCTTGCTGAGGGGGTTGAAGTTCTTGCTGATGAGAGCCCTCAGCCAGGCCCCTCCCACTTGGTCACCACGGAGACCCAGCTATGTGAGCCTGACAGGTGGATGAAGATGACCCACAGCTGGCCCTGTTCAAGGACGCCCAACGCAGTCAATTAGGAGTAAACAGAGGAAGGCAATGGGGCTTCTCGGAAGGAGGCAGAGAGAAGCCACGCCCTGAACTCTATATAAGGGGAATGTGTGGGGAGGGCTGGTTTGCTGAAGGCAACCGCTTGGATAGTTCGTGTTTCTTAAACCTCCTGTTTCTTGGCTCGTGTCTTGTTTGTTTTTGTAGCTATAAATTTGGCAGGCATAATTCCAGCCTCTTGCCGTTTGTAAAGGGGTTGTCCCTGCCTTTTCTGCAGGGCCAGTAGCAGGCTGGTACAGAACACCTATTATTAACTACGCCCGACACAAATTCATCCCATTCTCACATGCCTGCCCATTTCACGGGTCCAACGGACAGGGTTTTTGGCTCGCTCTATTGTGAGAAAGTTATTGGGGAGATCCTAATAATAATAATAATAATAATTAATAATAATAATAATAATAATAATAATAATTAATAATAATAACAACAACTGCCAAGATCTCGAGAAGCGAAATACGTCCTGCCTTCCAAAGAGAAACGAAAGAAAATCGGTGCCATCACATGATAGTGCCATCACATGATAGCCTTCATGCCGGGGCTCTCCAAACACGAGACTAGCCCTGCCGGGATCGCAACTACCAACTAGGCTCATCCTTTTGGTTAGCTACGACAGCAGCTGCGCTCCGACTCATTTGCAGAGCGCCGGGCTGAGAGCAATAATCAAGCGAGGGGCGGGAGGGGGGGGGTCCGGTTTCAGGGCGAGCCTAAGCCAACTGCTGTAAACCTTGGGAGATCTGGACCCCCCCCCCAACTGTTGCAAACCCCGCGCCGTCGCCCCCTCCGACCCAAAGGCTCGCCGTTCACAGGAGCGTCCGTAGTAGCCTCCGAACGCGGTCGCGCCGGGGGAAGCCCAGCACCCAAACTCACATTATCCAGAGAGAGCAACTGCCGCCGCCCTCCTCCTCCTCCTCCTGAAGCCGAAGCTCCCGCCATCGTGGGCTGCTCCTGCAGCTGCTTCCGGTGCCCCGCCCACCCACCTTCAGTTGCAATAAAAGGAAACGCCCCGCCTCCTCCGTTCTCGGGCACGACGTAGCGCACCTTCGGCTTTTCTTTCCCCTCCAAAGCTCCGCCCACTTTTCCGATCGGCGCTGTTATTGGAGACGCGCCTCTCGCCAAATAACCGCCTCTTGTCTCGAGGGCCCCGCCCGCCACGCGTGAAGTCCCGGCTAGGCCAGGGGGTCTTCAAACTTGGCCCTTTTATGACTTGTGGACTGAGGAATTCTGGGAGTTGAAGTCCACAAGTCATAAAAGGGCCAAGTTTGAAGACCCCTGCGCTAGGCTTTTGCCCAAGGGACAAAGCGGGGGGGGGGAGTGCTATTTACTTTGCTGAAGGAGCAGCTTCTTTTACCTGCTGATGACGCGTTTGAGGCGGGTGGGCTCCTTCCTATGTCCAGGAAGGGGAAGCCTAAAGCGACGGAGAGCAGAAGGATGAATTGGAGAAAGGGCAAAAATGCATTTCCGAAAGCATTCCCCCCCGTCTTCTGTCCGGACTATTAAGAGAACACGATTTATTTATTTGTCCTACGTTGATTTGTGCTTTAAATTGTAAGCCGCCCTGAGTCTTTGGAGAAGGGCGGGATATAAATGGGAATTTAAAAAAAAATGCGTTTAAACGTGACACAACCTTAACTTCGATCCCAGATTTCCCCCTTAGCTCCATCTCGTACCTAGCCCACGAGTTAGCTTTATGGTCCTGGAATAACACGTTTCTCCTTATTCTGACGTTATCGAAGAGCCCCCCTGTCAGCTTCCAAGGGAGGCAAAATGCACTAATATTTCCTAACAGAATAATTAATCGATGGAAAAAGTTGCCTCCGGAAGTTGTGGGTGCTCCACAACTGAAATTAATGATTAATGTCTTGATAGAAGAGAATTGAGGTGCGATTTTGTCATATTTTTTTAAAAGCAGCATGATGTGCCTTTTTAAAAATCTAAAATGCATTTTATGTTAAAAGTATAATTGAAAGAATAACCTGCATTTTTGTAAGCACACTAAAATCTACTGACTCAGAGATAGTGCAGTACAGCGCACACACAATCATTTATAGGTTATAAAAGCATGCAGGGATTTTTAGCATAAGATAGTAACCTCAATATTTTCTTATATTTATATGGAAAATAATTATTCTCAACATTTTCAGTTATTCATTAAATACAGAATGAAAATTATAGCAATTTTCATTTACAAACTGGATCCAGAGAATTTCAGTCTTTGGGTCTATAGATGGGATTGTACTGCAGTTTGGGAGTCATCCTGAATTCATGTCTCCTGGTTGAAAAATATGTAGCAACCATGACACAGCTTTAATATAAATAATGTGCGTGTGGCACCTATTACTACACTGGGAGGCCCTACTCAGAGAAT
This sequence comes from Vipera berus, assembly GCF_964194415.1. Classification (NCBI taxonomy): domain Eukaryota; kingdom Metazoa; phylum Chordata; class Lepidosauria; order Squamata; family Viperidae; genus Vipera; species Vipera berus. The sequence continues at coordinate 64,816,205 of NC_138209.1, forward strand.
CATGCCTTAGTCATCTTCCTTTTTGATTATGGCTGTGATCCATATGTGTTTGCCTTTTGAAGACCACTCAGAAGTTACAGCTAGTACAGAATGTAGCAGCATAAGTAATGTATTTATTTATTGTATTAAATTTGGAGGTCACCAACTCCAAACTGATTCTAGATAGCTTACGTTACAAAATAAAAAACAAACCTGTCCTAAGAAATTGCATTTGAGAATTGGATAGGACCACCTTTCAAAGGACTTTTAAGAGGCAGCTTTTCACTCAGGCATGCAGTCATAAGATTGTGTGCCTCTCTTGATTGCTTTAGTGATATTTTTACATTGGTTGAAGTTGTCTCGGATATGTCTTGTTTTATATTTATAATGTGCTCTTTGTGATTTTGTCATTCAGTGTTTATATAAATCACATGCATGTTATATAAAGTGATGCTTGGTGTTGGAAGATTAAATATATGCTTGGGACAATATAATTGCATGGTTAGAGATTTTTGTTTGAAATACTGTATTCGAATGCCGTTTTATGATTCCTGTTTTGGGGTATTTTGCTTTTTATGAAACAAATCAATATGCAATTCATTGTGTTTAAATTATAACAATGGTCCTATAGAATATAGATCCATATGGCACACAATTAGTTCTACCAATTGATTGTAATTTAGTTATAAGTATTAATCAATCATTATGGTAATAGACCAGCATAAAGAAGATGGGATGCAAACAATTTTTAAACTAAAAAATATTAAAACAAAAATTACACAAACTAAAAAAAGAACAAAAAGTAGATTATACAAGTAGTCCTCGACTTATGACCATAATTGAACCCAAAATTTATGTTGCTAAGCGAGACAGTTGTAAGTGAATTTTGTCACATTTTATCACCTTTCTTGTTATAGTTAAGTGAATCACTGCAGTTATGAAGTTAGTAACACAATTAGGTGAATCATTGACTTTGCTTCTCTGAAGGTTTGATAAGAAGATCACATGACCCCAGGACACTGCAACCGTCATAAATATAAGTCAGCTACTAAATGTCTGAACTTTAGGCATAGTCTGTCTCTAATGCTTCACAATCACTTTGATTTTCACCATCCATTTGTCTCACTTCCAATCTTGACCATCTTGCTGCTTACTCCAAGTTAAGATCTTGGAAATTTCAATTTGGCAGGAGCCTTTGTTCCATGTGTTTGTAAGCTTATGCAAACACTAAAAATAACAAATAATTAAGTAACAGGATTCCATTGAAAGAGAAATGTTCATTAATATAGTTGTCTTGGATGCAGAGTACACCTATCAGTGTTCACAAATGTTCATGATTTTATCTTACATTATTTCTTTTTATCTATTTTTTGTCATTTATCTTAGTGGTCAAAATAGGCCCATAGGTGCTTACTTACGTATTGTGCAGCACAAAATCGTTTAATTAATATTACAAAGCATTGCTTCCAGGACTTACTAGAGATTTGTTAACTTTCCTTTATTGCAAAAAAGTTTCCTTTAAAAAAAATCAGCAATCCATAAAAGGCAAGGTCCTCTTATCCCATGACCATTACTCAAGAGCCTTGATGATTAATTTTGTCAAAATGTACTTGAAAATTCAAGTGTACAGTCTTGATAGTCACCTGTATCTGCATGCTTGTTGGCTCTCTCAAAAAAACTCTATAAAATTAATAGCATTTACCTTTACTTAAGCTTGTTCCTCAATGTCCTCATTTTTTTAGTAATAAATAGTAATCACTTTGCACCTATTTGTCTGGAACAGACATTACATTGATTGGCTTGTAATTTCCTGGATCACTCCCAGGCCCATTATAAAAATTAGAAATCATGTTGGTATTCCTAGTTCTCTGGAATTGAGCCTATTTTGAGGTACAAGTTAAGTACTTTGGCTAAGAGGTCAGCAAGTTATTACAGCTCAATGTATATTCCTCATGTTCTTTATCATTGTTATTTTTCTTATGAGGAAAGGCTTTTTATTTCCTAAAGGAAGCCTGCTTTAAATTTTTTGGTTTACTGGATAACTACGAAGTACCCATGCTGCCTTCTTTCTGGACTTAGTTGACTTTTTCTGCCAGTAGAATACAGTAAAGTTGAGCCTGAATTTCTGAGATTTTATATAATCTCTAGGTATTACAAAAAAGATTTGGCTCTCTTGTCTGCTTTTGTGAGAAATGTACATGTTGCAATTTTCCAATTCTGTTAAAGGAATAGGCATATAGAGGCACTTACCTAAGATACATTTAGGAAAGGACATATAATAAGATGAAGCAATAGAGAAATATATATACTGACTTAAAGGATACTTTTAGAATAGTGCACACTATTGTAGAATAACATATAGCTTATGAATTCATTTTATATAAGGCTTATTCTTTATAAAAACTGCTTAGAGTTAGTATTTTAAAGTATAATTAAGAACCAAAGTGCAGCCATGTTTAACCGAAGCATGAACTCTATTACAGACATAGCTTCTAGATACAAAGCAGGCATTCTTATAGAAAAACAAGGGAAGACATAAATCTTTTATAATTGCAATTATCCAGCTTGGGTAACAGTTCACCTTGTAGCTAAGGCTATACCCCAAGTTAGCAGGATCTTACAGAAAAGGGAGTGAAGATAAGATAGAAACAAAAGGGCATTTGATCTAATAATTGGAGGTTTTGGTAATTGTAATGGTTGCTAGGCGGTCGGAAAGCATGTGACCAGGTGGGCCTATCAACTGGACTAAAAACCTATGCAAAAATTGTTTCAGATGTGGACTCTGGGATTTGCCATTACAACAGTTCCACCGCTTTTGCAAAAGCTTTAATAAAACTTGTTTTGTTTTCCAACATCCTTGGAGTTGAATTTTTTTTATTCCTCACACTTTCAAGCTATTTGTTACTAGTCAACTCATTTATGAGATTATTCTTTTATAGTGAAATATGATTGTGTTGGATCCTGCTAGCAATTTCTCGGTAACGTGCGCTAAATGCAACAATAGTTTTGCAACCACTGTTTTCTGTCAGTTACAAACATTTACATTTCACACCACTTCACAAGCACCATTTAAGTTTAATTCTAATATTGTTTCTTCCCCTGTCAGTTCCAAGGACAATTGTTTTAAGACACAATGATTGAGATTCATTTGGGGGTGGGGGGGAGCTAAGAATGATAATATCCACTCAGAGTGAGAGTGAGTGTGAGAATCACTGAAGTCCTCCATTATTACAGTTGCTTCTTTGCATGACTCCCTGATTTCTTTAACCATTAAAGATCACCATCACTATTTCAGTTATGTGGGAAACAGTGTATTCATGGATATAATTTATATTTCTAATTTATATTTGTGGCAAGATATCATGTAAAATTGAAGGGGAATTCAGTCTTTCAACATTATATTTTATACCTTCTTTGATATTAAGAGCACCACCTTTCTCAGTACTGTCCTTGCTCAGTCATTTGATTACTTCTGATAGACATAATTTCACCAGGAAGGTCTTTCAAAAATTGTTGCTTTCAGTTCTTATATGTTGATGTTTTATTAAATACTGCAATACTAAATAGCCATCTTGTTTTCTGCCCCCTCTTTTTCAATTGCCTTGTATGTTTTCAAGCATCCATTAGAGTCTGCTCTAATAAGCATTATCTATCTATCTATCTATCTATCTATCTATCTATCTATCTATCTATCTATCTATCTATCTATATATATATATATATATATGTTTTCTGAGGTTTTCGCGGGTGTTTGTATGTAGATCTTTGGTCATTCGGGTTTTTCCCCACGTAGAATTGAAGGTATAAGAGCAACGTTTCGACAAAATCTCATCCGTCATCCTCAGGCTGGCTATATAATCATTTTGATATCTTGAATCTTGAATAGTTTGCCTAGATCTACCATATCTTTCTCTCAAGTGGGAGACCTTTCTTTCTTTTTTTTACACCTATATAAAATATAAATATAAAAAGGTGACAAAAATCACAGAAAATTTGAATCTCAGCATAAATTCAAAATCCCAGGAGGGTCCCTAGCATACTGAAGGGATGTGAATTGGCATAACTTTCTTTGTTTTAATATTTATTCAATATAATCCTTTTTATCATTTACCCTGATCTGATCCTGTTGCCTTTGAATCCTAAAGGTGATTGGGGTACCAGCAGATTATGTTCTCTTGCTTTGAACTTTTTGTCCTTCCAAATAAACTACTGTTCTCAATGTATTGGCATTAATTATATCTGAATAAAAACACCTTTCTTTCTCTTCTTTGCAACTCAGTTCTTAATTGAGCACATTTTTCTTTATCTTTTGCTTTCTACTTTCTACTTTTCTTCAGCTATTTTTGTGTAGGCAGACAACTATTTCATTTTGATGAATTTTAGGATATTTTTATTGGTTACATCTCTAATGCTGTTATACATTTCAGTTTAGAGTTTTTCAAACACTTAAACAATCTATCCATATAATATATTCTTTACTTTTGTTGCATAACCATACTGAACATTGATGAGGTCATTTCTTATTAGTCTGTTTTATTAATTTTCTTTAGTTAAAATTTTAAAAGTAATTAAAAATCATTAAGCATCTGGGTTGTTTTTTTTGGTGATGAACTGAGCTTTTTTATCTTTGCTGCAGAATACATATTCAAATTGATTTCATTGTTGCCTATGTTTTGATGTCAATGTTTATAGCTGTCTTTTACATTATTGGAAGATATTTGATATTAACATTTAATTTTCTTTTCAGAACTCTATTAACCTTTCCCCTGCTTCATTTCATACACTAAGAATTTTCCCCATTATTCCAAATGCTATTTCTAACTTTAACATTCCTGTCTTCTATAATTAGTATGATATCTGTTTTGATGTTTTGTCAGTGTCATAAAGTTGCTAGTCAAGCTTCAAAAACTTGGAAGCTGGGTTCATGTACTTTATCCCTTATCAGTGACTGTGTTTACAGCTGAATCTCACTATTGCCTTTGATCTTGTTTCTTACTGAACTTCGTTTAATGGGAAATAACAAATCACTTATCTTTTCGAATAGTACTTTCAATGGTGTAGCTCATAGTTTCACTGGAATCACAGGTTACAAGTTAACAACTCATGAAGGGCAAGCCATAATGCTCTTAACTGTAAACCATTATTTTTAAACCACAATAGGTAGGTTCACGTTAAGCCAAAACCAGACAAACTATGTAATGGCTTAGAACAGTGCACTGAAATCAATTGGCAGTTTCCTGTCTTTTCAATAGGAATAATTTATTAAATGTTCATAACGGCTGACTCTAATGTATATGGCACCTGACCCTGGGTGGTTTACAAATTGTTAAAACATTTTAAAACAAGAAAACAATACAAAGGAAACAAAGATGCCAGAGATAACAAATCCAGATGGGAAAAAAGAAAAGGGGGCTTCAATCATATTTGTCAAAAGGCTGGATGAAGAGTTGGGTCCTCAGAGGCCTTTAAAACAGAATGCTGTTAAAAACAATTTGAACCTTCAGTTGATCTCAATAGGTGGAAGCAGGGCTTTTTTGTCATAGAACGCTCAGAACGGAGTTCCGGCACCTTTTTTGGATGGAACCTTGTAGGGTAGGCAAGGCGGGTTGTATGACATGTGTTGAGTTCTGGCACCTTTTTCTTTTACAAAAAAAGCACTGGGTCATGGAACATATAATAGAATCCACAGATCACTGAGAACAGTTCAGGTGACTGAAAAGTTTAGCTGACAGTTATCCACAGGTCTACAAGTACGGCATTACTTACACTCTGAATGCGAGACCTCATCATAAAAGTCATTTTCTAATCTTTCATTCACTGGAGAAGAACCTAATGGTGGGAAAGATTGAGGGCAAGAGAAGAAGGGGACGACAGAGAATGTGGTGGCTGGATGGAGTCACTGAAGCAGTGGGCGTGAGCTTAAATGGACTCCAGAAGATGGTAGAGGACAGGAAGGCCTGGAGAAACATTGTCCATAGGGTCGCGATGGGTCGGACACAACTTTGCAGCTAACAACAACAATCTCATTCTTTCAAATCATTTACAACCACTTAAAGACATCTATGAAGAAAAAGCGTGAAAAAGAACCTCCGGCCAACTGCTAGGCACAATGACCTGGTACCATTGAGATATTGTGTTTGTTGGGGATTCACAGACACATCCACTTCGACAAGGACTGCCTACACTTTGGCATCTAGGAATTACACCACTTATGGCTGAAGTATAACTTCAAGTAAGTTTATAAACAACCCTGTGAGATTCAGTCGGTTTAACGAAGAGCAAATGCCCCAAATTTAACCAAGGAGCTTTCATGTTTGAGGGTGAACTTCAACCCGGCTTTCCCAGATGCTAGTCCAGCAATTAAACTGCTCCATCACCTTGGCTGCCCTAGTTCCAGGACCACCACCCAACCACCCCTGCTCGTTGTGATGGGGGTCTCCCGATACTCCCATGTAACACCTCTACTCCGCGAGCTGCATTGGCTTCCGGTTGCCCTTCGGGTGAGATTCACGGTGCTGGTGATGACCTATAAAGCCCTAAATGGCGAGGGTCCGGGATATTTGAGGGAACACCTGCTGCCAGCATCAGTTTCCCATCGTCCTGTGCGTGCCCACAGGGAGGGCCTCCTTAGGGTTCCGCCAGTTAGAGATTGCCAGCGGGTGATTCCCAGGGGGAGGGCGTTCTCAGTGGGTGCGCCTACCCTGTGGAACCAGCTGCCTGCAGAGCTTAGGACTGCCCCCCCCCCAACCTCCGTTCATCCCGCCGGGACCTGAAGACCTGGCTCCTCGAGCTCTCCGGCCCAGGCTGAGAATTGTTTAATTTTAATTTTAACTGGGTTTTTTTATTTTTCTCAGGGTTTTATTTAATCTTTTTAAATTTGTTTTAACGTCTGTATTGATTTTTTTTAAAATGCCCTGTAAACCGCCCTGAGTCCTTCGGGAAAGGGCAGAATAAATAAATAAATAAATAAATAAATAAATAAATAAATAAATAAATAAATAAATAAATAAATAAATAAATAAATAAATAAATGCTAGGGCAGAAGTTACTTAAAATGTCTGTAGGGACCTGATATGAAGAAAGCTGCAGGGGGGAAAAGACGAGGGCGCATCCTTCAGCTAGTCATTTTCCAAACGGGAAAGAGAACCACGCTTAAGCACCAAATTGAATTTCCGTGTTTCCCCTCCTCTGCCTTCCTTGTATCCACCCCAATACCAGCTGCTTCTATGGCAAACCTGGTTCTCGCCTGCCCCTTAAGACAGGCAGAGGAGGAGGAGGAGGAGGAGGGGGAAGACGTCGGAGTCCGTCCTACTCCCCCCCCCACAAGTACGTGTTGACGTCACATTTTTTTCCCGATGAAGAGGATAAATCGGGTTAAGCTTGTCCAGACCCCGGAAGTAGAGGGGTTGGCAGGCTTGGAGGAGATGGTGAGGCGTAAGTAGGCGCTAACATTTGGCTCACGCTTGAGCGGAGGAAGGAAACGGTAGTAGGTTGCGCCGGGGCTGCGTTCGACGGGGAGGCTAGGCTGATTTTTCGTCTCGGAAAGTCTTGCCGCTCCCCCGGGCTTTCTGCCGGGAGAGTCCCAGCGTTTGCGGCTGGCATGGTGCTGGCGCCGGCGTTCGGTGCTCGCGTTTTTCGGAGGGAGCAGCCGGAGCGGAGGAGCCGCGATGGAAATGCTGCTGCTGCAACCGTTGGGGTGAGTCTCGGGGCCCGGCTTTCCCCCCCCCCCCCCGTTTGATCTCTTCCGGGTGTGTTGGCTTGAACACCCATCGCCCCCAGGCTGGCTGAAAGTGATGGGAGTTGAAGTCCAGAGGGACGCCCAATTGAACAGGACTGCTAGATAAGTCAAGGTGGGCCGGGCACTCTCCTGATGAGGTTTCTGGAGAGAATTGCCCCTTTGCAGAGTATCGTTATCTTCGAACAGCCCTTGGTCCTATTACTTAAACTGGAATGTCGCGTTTGTTTCTGGAACCTACGTCCCAATAATCCCCACCGTATTCTGAACATGTACAGAGGGCATTTCATATTTGATAGTAGCTATGGTAAAACAACAGCTCTCCTTTCTGGGTTTGGATAATTTGGTCGCTCTGCCTGGAAGGGCTGTTTCCAACCCCGTTATCTTGAGGGTTTGGCTGTGGTCAGTTTGAAGTTAGAAAGCCACCGAACAAACAGCCAGAGATGCTCCTTTTGCAATTTATATACTGTTCCAAAACAGGCCCTTGAAATTCCAAACAGTTTCTGGGTGAGTTCTGGCTTAGTTGAAGATTTGGATTACTTCAACCAAAGTTGCCAGCATATTTTAAGTAAGAGAGCAGCTTTTTTAGGTAGGTTGTCTTTACTTTGGTTAGCCTTGTGCTAAATAATCTTAAGTATTTGAGGGTCAACTGGGACCCACTGACAGAAAATCCTCAGGACAATGCAGATTAATCCTTGTTTGCTGCTTTTCTCTGCATGGAGAAAATTACTTTTTTCATTCTAGTCACACTTTGAATAACCAATAATGATAGTTGAATACTAGCAATGTGTACTTAAAATTGACAGCTGAAATGAAGTTTTTACTGTCATTTGGAATATCTGTCATTGTTGGTTTTGTCCAATAATAATCATTGGGTGAATAAAAAGCACCTAATGTGTTTCCATCATTCTAAATAGAAAAATGAAGGTAGAATAAAAACTTTATTGTCACTTTGAATGTACACTAATCAGCATACATTAAAATGAAATTTTGTTGCATACAGCTCTCAAAGGTTTCACGACCTCCAATATACACCAGATAAACATGACATAAATAAAAACAGTATTATGCATATACCCACATATATGACATAGAGAAACAACGTGGTCTAGTTTGGATTATACATGTGCATGGTGAGAAAAATGAACCTTGGGAGTTTACCAGATGGATGGCGTAGGGAACAAAGCTATTAAAGAATCGGGTAGTTCTGCTAGAAATACTTCAAAACCTCCTCCCAGAAAGGAGCAACACAAACAGACCATAAAGTGGGTGTGTGGGGTCTCAAAGCTTTGAGCTCTAAGCACATAGCGCTTATAAGCAGCATCCTGAATACCAGGTAAGGTAAATTATGTTTCTGCACCGGGAGTTTTCAATTTTAAAAAGTTCTAGGAAAAGTGGAGATTCATGACTGAAGAAATTTATGTGCACATGAAATGTTACTTTTGACTTAGTTTTTTTTTCAAAGTAAACTCTCCCCTGGGGTCTCTGCCAACAGGTATTGGATGAGGGTGGCAAGGAAAAGAGCTGATGGCATCTTAACTTTGGGATTCTTTCAGATGCTTATTAAGATTTAAGCACCTGATCTAAATTTGCCTTATTTGTCCAGGTGTTACAATGATTCAGTGAACCTGAAGCTGTTTTTAAATATTTTATTCTTAGTAAATGCTGCTCTTATTTTAGGTGTTTCATTTTAGAGGCAATGCATTAATGTTATTTTGTTGTAGACTACAGTACTTAAAAAACCCCCACAAATTTGGAACATATAGGTCTTTCACTAGGACCTTCCAAATTTATCTTCCAGTTGCATGTAATTCTTCTGCTACTGTACAGCTAGCTATATAATTTTTGTGGGCATCATAAAAGATCCATATTTTATTAGATTTTTTTTTTGTTACACGGAGTCCTTTCCAAAACTGATCCCCCCCACTCTGATTCTAATTACATTTTCTATTGGCTTCAGGTCTGGCATGAATTTTCATGAAGAAAGTTTTGGAAGATGTTCCATGGTTTCCTTCCAATGTTTTAGATTTTAACTCCAATAAGATATGGAGCATGTGCCAGTGACTGCAGAATAATTGGTAGTTTAGTGGCATTAAGCTCAAAAAAATTAGGGATTTTCTGGTCATTTCAGTGACATGAAGTTGGGAAAAGTTATTTCCTTATTATTAGTTTTGGTTATAGAGCAGCCCCATTTGATCAAATAAGATATTTTTTAATCAGATTTGTTATTTCTGTGATGAATCATTTATTATCTTTGTCTGAATGTCTTGCTGTAATACATGGTTGGATATATTGTGATGCTGCAAGTACTGCTAAACTACAAAAGCTTGGAAGTCCAGGTAGCCAAGCTAGTGGTAAGAGTATTCTAGGAACTGCACTTACTTCCCTGTTCCTGCTATAAGACTAAACCATGTATGAAGATATAAGTTGGGTCACAATATTGTTTTTGGTATAATGTTTGTTGGAAAGAAAAGTAACATTGGTTTTTTTTTCTTTCAGACTTGGTTAAAGGACAAGTGGTGTTTCACCTTTTTTACTGTATGCTGTTAGCGCTAACTTCAGTTTAGTGTGTTTCAATGTGTCTAATTGTAGTTAGTTAGGTCTCTTATCAATGATTTAATTAGATTGTGGATGTTTAAATTTTGGGCTTTTCCTAGTTTGAATTTCACTTGGGAGTTGGGGTGTTCATCCCAAAGCTTAAGGCATAGTCAAAGCTAAATGCACATTTCACTTGGCTTAATTGCAGAACTGTAAGTGAATATGTATGTAGATATTACAAGCTTTTGTGCCACGTCAGTCAAGGACTCTAAAGCAGCTTATAAGGCTATATAACAATAATATAGTGGAACAATAAAAACACACATAAACTAATCAGTATAGCTATAGTAATAATTAAGTTGGTTGTAAACTCTCATGGTTAACAAATTTTCTTTTTTCTTTTTCTTTTTTTCCAGATATACCAAATTATGCCTGCAGAAACCTCTGGATTTGAAATATGATTTAACACATTTTCTTTTTTCTTTTTTCCCCCAGATGTACCAAATTATGCCAGCAGAAACCTGTGGATTTAAAAGATGATAATACTGAAAAGCACTGTCCTGTTACAGTGAATCCTTGGCACACGAAGAAAGCTTTTAAAGTTTTGAATGAATTAAGAAGGTATTGTTCTTGAAAAGTAGGCAGTATCTTTAGTAGTTTTCCAGATTTTGCTCTTATTGGAATACAATGCTGAAAATTAAATTGCATTATTTAAATAAGATGCTGGGCTGGCCATTGCATTTCATACAATTGTTATTTTTTTTCTCTCCAAAGCTGGTCAATAAGATTTTGAAGGGGAAACTTGAACTGCCTAATACAAGTTTTTTGGATGGCAGAAATTTCAGCTCTTTATTAATGACAAATCTGTTTTCAAATGCTGATAGTGGTTAAATGTTGTAGATTAAGGATGTCATGTCATTTCCCCAACCCTGAAAAATTATGAAAGTATTCCTGTGAGAATAAAATATGTGGATAGGCGAATGATGGGATTTAGGCTTTGAGGATGAGATTTTATCCTCTTAAGGTGGTGTCTCCTCTTCAGGGTAAAATATTACTGGACCACCATTGGGTCACTACTACACTAATTATGCTCTTTTCCCATGTTTTGTAGATGCTGCTATTTTGGGTTAGGTCCCCTACTTTTTCTTCACTATCTTGTGCTAACTTGAACTATATACACCTTACATCTTTTATATCTCCTACGCCTCACTCATTTTGGCATATGACTAAAACTATAGTCATTTTTTTTGTTATGCCATTTATTTATTTTAAATGTTTCTTCCTAATGTCCGATAAGCTGTTAGCTATGATATGTTGAAATCTGGCCACCAGATTTTGCTGTATTGCTATGGACATCTGCAAAGGGAAAGCTAAGTATGAGCAGTATAGCATACCATGCCCCAATTAAATGAACTCTAATACCATCATAAGCATTTTGTGCACATCCATAAATGCATCAAACAATTAAGGAGACCAAGGTCTTATTCCATTAGGGATGAACCATTCATTAACCATCCTACATAATCTTATACTTGGTTTGCTTCCATTGTATTCTACTCTTACTGCATTCCACAATCAATTTTCAACTCCCTTTTGTAATCTTCTCAGCTGACTTCTTGTTGACTTTTTGCGGGAGCCAGAAGAGAAGTTTGTAAATGGTGATTGCATTATTATGGAGCACTTGGTAATTGGTTGTAAGTGCAAACAGGTTTCTCATATTGTGATCACGAGACTCTGGGGATAATGGTGCAATGTTTTTGTGATGGCTGGAAGTGCTTTGTAGGCCATAAAGCACCCATTCTGTTGGCGTTCTAATTCCAGATCATCATTAATTGAATCCTCATAAGTCGAGAATTACCTGTAGTAGCATGACAAGGTGGAGAAAACTGTAGCCTTTACATAGTATTGAATTACAACTTCCATGTGGCCATTTGTTACAGATACTGTACATCAGGGGTCCCCAACCCCCAGTCCATGGACCAGTACCAGGCCGCAGCATGCCAACACACAAACAAGCAAAGCCCCATCCACAGGATGCAGGCAGCACACAAAACCACGCACCCTCCGATCCGCGGAAAAACCTCTCTCCACGGAACCGGTCCCTGGTGCCCAAAAGGTTGGGGACCTCTGCTGTAGATTATAATTCAAGTTTCCAATCCTGGAATTAAAGAATAAACTGCTTAATTTCTCAAAAATGTCTTTGTTTTTAGTCTTATGTGTTTACTGTACTTATGTGGTAAAAGTAAGCTTATTAAGTCAAAATACATGTGAGGGAGGGAATTGTATACAGAAGCAAGGTTCTTAAGCTTTTTACTACTGTTGATAATGATAAACAGATTTATTCAACCTTCCTATGATAAAAGGGATAGGACTGTGTAAGAAATAATGTTCCTCTTTTAATTTTTAATTTTTAATCTTTCTGAGATAGGTTCTTAAATCTAATGGAGCTTGCATAGAAAAGGTGGGGTCCAAAGCCTGAAGTGAGTTTTGGTAGCACTTAAACTTTGTCTTTACAAGTATGGTTAGGTTTTTTAAAAAAAAATAATTGCAAGATTTTTCCTTCATAAAAAAGATAAGCTCAATAGCTCTACTAGCAAGGAGAATGATAAGATCCTGAATATTGATATTTTATTAAACTTGTTGAATATCCACAGTAGCCTGTAACTAATAAGGCAATGCTTATCTTTCCTGTGGTCTTAGGTTATTTTTGTTTTCTTTCTTAATAGTCAAAACCTATTATGTGATGTGACAATAGTAGCTGAAGACATGGAAATTGCAACTCATCGAGTTGTATTAGCAGCTTGCAGTCCTTATTTCCATGCAATGTTTACAGGTACCTTTTTTTCTTCTTGTCTCTTGCAGTTGAACTATCTCAGCCTATTTTGAAAGGCATAAGCTTAATGGGTATTTCCTCAAGACATTGCTGTGTTGTATGTAAATATGCACAGTGTATTTAAAATACTTTAATAAGTAAACTTTGTTCTTGAAGCTGATTCCTAGAAGTAAAAGCTGTGCCTTGGAAGCTATATTCTTGCTAGTACTGCTATCTTTGGTGTCACCATTAGTTGGTAAAATGCGTTCTGTAAATTGCTGAAATACTGTAGCAGAAAAAAAATATATGGATTGAGAAACTATAGAATTGAAAGAATGGATGGAGGATGATAGCTTTACATCTTACGTTGGAGTGCTTTTTGGGCCCAATTTCAGATGATTGGACCATGTGTTTTGCCATGATGCTTTCTATGCCAATTGCATTTTTGAATGTTCATGCTCTGCACCAACTGTCCTGTGTATCCAACATAGGTATGTAAATTGGTTTGCAAGTAATTGTTAATTGTTAATTGAGTTTAACCACATTCAGTTCATTTGAAGAAACATTCTTTCATCTGTAATAATTGTATTAACTTGAAAATAATACAAACTAAAAGGGAAATGAAGGGAAAAGTGCATGAAAGCAATACACACACATATCCCTTACCCCTAAGAAAATGACTTTCCATCCCATCATACCAAATATAAGCAATTCTATAATCTTTCCACCTCCTCATAGCTAACAACTATAAAATTCTTCATCCCATTATGTCTTTTAATAATATTTCCAATCTGATTAACAGCAAATCTTTCAATTCTAAAATATTAATTAACATCTATAAAATGCAACAAGTGTATCCTGACTTTTAACTGTAACAAAATCCCATTTAAAAAGCATAAAATGGTCCTTTTGTGCCAGGAGTGTCAAACTCCCGGGCCGCAGGCTGCACGCAACATCTGGAAGCCACGCCCACCCCATTGCCGGCAATGGCAAAACTGTCCTGATATGTTGCACAACTACGTCTGATGAAAATAACTATTTTGGCAGGGATGAATTAATATCATGCATTTTGGGTTATAGGAGCATCTCATTCACTTGAACCAATGTGATCATATCTTTAAAATGGTATGTACAAGCCATCAATAATGTGGTTGCTAATATAGGTAGGTCTGGCTTATGAGCTGTTTGTATTTAAGGAGATGCTCACAACAAATTCTAGTTTATTTGGTGAATGCCTGAAAGATGCATTACTTCATCTAAGCCAGACATGTCAAACACAAGGCGCGGGGGGCCGGATCCGGCCCGTGAAGTGGTTTCATGTGGCCCGCGAAGCCATCCTGGAAACAGTGAGGGAACGGCCCCCACTGCCTTGGCCCTGGCCCAGAGACCCTCCTTTTGCCAGAGACCCTCAGATCTGTCCCACTCCTGCCCAGGCCCCCATAGGCACCCTTGATGCGAACGATGTAGAGCTGGCCATGCCCACCCAGTAGGCCATATGCACTCTAGCCACGCCCACCCAGTAGGCCACGCCCACCCTGGCCATACCCACCCAGCCCCTTGAGGGCAACCGCAATGCTGATGCGGCCCTCAATGAAATTGAGTTTGACACCCCTTATCTAAGCCAAAAACAGTTGAAAAAACTAAAGGCAATTATGAATTAAACTTGGCTCAAATCTCAAAGATTTGCAGGACGAGAATTGGACAAAACTTTGGAATTTACTATGAACATTTGCCTTAAATACAATAAATTAAATTTATGTTAAGAATTCAATATATAATTTTTAATTATATAAATATATAAATAAAATTATATAAATAAAAGATTAACAAGATGAGAGTTCCTGCACCTTTTTTTTTTAAGAAAAAAAGCACTGCCTCTTCCAGAAACTACCATCTTACACTCTTTTCATGAGGGGCAGCCATAAGGAAAAACAGCTTGGGCAATCTCACCTCTCTCTCTTTTTATCCACAAATGTTAAAATGTCCACAAACGCTAGTTTCACTTTTCCATGGAGCTGCCTTCAGTCCACCATCTTCTCCCAGAAGGTCCAACAAATATTTTTTTCATTCATCTTTTGAGTAATAGCATCTCCTCAACCAAGTGCCTCTTTTAAAAAGAAACAACAACAACACCACAATTCTTCTGTTTCAAACAGTAATGAATTTTGGCTGCAGCATTCCTAAGAGATATTTAGATAAAAAGGTAAAATGTTAGATTCTTGTTAAGGATAGGTAATTTCTGCTTTTCTGAGATGTATATAAATAAATGACAGGTGGTCAGGGTCTAGTTAGTTTGGTAATCAGCCAGCTTCTGATGTTATGAAGCTAGAGAAGGATTTGTTTTCCTTAGTATTGCTTGAAGTTCAAGTTGCTATTTTAACACATTGGATATTGTAGGCATTTTCCATTGTTAACCAATAGATTTTGGATCTACATCAGAAAAGCTCCTCAGAGCTGAGATTTGCTTTAAATTCTCTTTTGTAAACATTCATTCTGGCACTACAAATAGTTCTATACCAATCTCCACAAATTAAAAAGGTATCTTGTTATATTTGCAAAGTGATGAAATTGTTTTATATTACAATAAATCAAAATGTTGCTGCTATTAAATCGTCTTGATCCATGCTTGCAATTTGTTTTGAAACTTTTTTTTAAAAAAAATCACTTTACATATAAAATGAATTGACCAAATTGGTGTACATTCCACTATTTATTTATTAAACACTTTTTTCCATATACCGTTACGATATGATACCATACCATATCTAGCAACTGCTGGCAGTCAGACTACTCTGTAGATTTTTCTGGCTTTCAAATACATGGCAACGATGCTAGTCCATGTATGATATGCCATAAGATGGATGGATGGATGGATGATCATAATATAAAATATGTAAGTCCAACAGTGCTTAAGCTTCCAAGCAATCAAGTTATGAGTAATAGTGAAACATATATGTACCTGATCTTTCAAAATATTTGTGTAATTTGAACAGGAGGTAAATTAAGTTTGATTACTGCTTTTTAATTCCAGATTTATCCTTGTAGAGTAATGCTTAAAAATCAGTTTATTTCTCTTCCTTAAGAACAGAAAGACCTTCCTTTCTAGTCCCTGGGGCTTTTGAATTATGGTTGTACAAAATTAGAAAATTATGAATTCTCGTCTAAGATCTCAAAAATTCTGAAAGGCATTCAGTATCTCTTGGCTGGTACTTTGGTACCTGTGGGTATTATATTGTCATTTCCTCTTTTATTACTGTGGATTTTTTTTTGCTTCCACATAAGATCTTTTTGCAGCATGTCTATTCCACTTGCCAATGTCTGAATCAATCTGTTTTGCAGGTGAAATGAGTGAAAGCCAAGCAAAGGAGGTTCGAATAAAAGAAGTTGATGGTTGGACCCTTAAGATGCTCATTGAATACATTTACACAGGGGTAATTACGGTTACAGAAGAAAATGTTCAGGTGAGTGAGATGATTATGTTCATTTATCATAAAATACTTATGATGGTGGGACAAATCTCTCTGGGTTTGGCAAGAGTAATATTTATTTCTTAGCATATGACTGAAAAAAATGTGCATCTTTTAACAATATTTCTGTGGTCTTCTTGCCCTGTTGTGGCACAAAACAATCAATGAGCAACTTGCATCTGATTGCATTTTAAAAAGATCTGCTGAGTTGTACAGTCCTTTACAAAGTACTCTTAATGGTATCAAGCAAATGGACAGAAAGGGTTAGGGTTGGAAACCATTGAAAATCTAAACAATCTATTGTTTGAAAAATACATCTTAATATATTTTTATTTCAGACTAAATACTACCGTGGGCTCTGAAGTAAGCACTGGGACTTACTTTTGGGTAGGGCCTACTTTTTGCCGGTACCAGCAGGCTGTGAGCGCGCAGAGCGGTGTGCGGCCTGCGCATGGTGTGGAGACACAACACGGCGAGAGCATGGTGGCGGACCAGTTTAAAAATAAAAAGCACAGTGCATATTGTAGTAAAATATAAAGGGGAAAAAACGTTATGTTAACTTTTTAGTACTATTCCAATTGACAAACAGCCTAGCAATTTGGGCTTAACCTTTTCCCATATGCTTTCATGACAATAGATACCAAAACAAGATCTTTTTCAGAACTTTGATCGCTCTGCATGTATTCTGTCTATTGAGCTTCAAGTAGTTCCAGAACTTGTCAGCAATTAGATATCTCGAGTGCTGTTGATGGATGGCTTCAGTGTCCTTGAAGAAAAGTTGTCACTGAAGTTCAAATATTGCAAAATTTTAATGATTTTTGGAATGTTTTTATTTTACATTAGATGAGGTAAGTAGTTGTTATTTGGAGTGCAAACCATGTAGACGGTTCCCAATGTAGGAGTTTACTGAGGTTTGACATTGTCTCATAAACTAAATATTCTTTATTCTTTATAAGTGTGATTGGACACTTATTTCTGGTGCATAAGCTCTCAGTGTAGATACAAACAACAAAGCGATATAAGATGCCAATAGGAGAAGGTAATAGGAAAGATGAGAAGGATAATAGTAATACATCCCTTCCGCATGAGTAAATATGCTTGAGCATAAGACAGGTCTGTGGGAATTAGGTATTTAGCAGAGTGATGGCATGGGGGAAAACCTGTCTTTGTGCCTAGTTGTTTTGGCATGCAATGCCCTCTAGTGGCATCCTGAGGGGAGAAATTGAAACAGTTTATGTTCAGGATGTGAGGGGTCAATCTATAGATATTTCCTTAGCCGTCTTTCTGGCTGGTGTAGTATGGAAGTCAGGCTGGTTGCAGTTGTTGTTGAAGTCCTAACTATCCATTGAAGTCTCTACCTCTCCTCTTAGGTTGCTGTACCAAACCAGACAGTTTTAGAGGTGCAAATGACAGACTCAATAATTCTTTTGTAGAACTGTATCAGCAGCTCCTTGGGCAATCTGAGTTGACGCAAGAAGAACATACTTTGCTGTACCTTTCTAATGATGGTTTTAATGTTAGGTGTCCATTTCAAGTCGTGGGAGATTGTAGAATGTTGGAATACATGTTAGAATGTAACAACTGCAACAACTACAAAATTATTCAGCCAGTAAACGACAGCAGTTAGTTTGCATTTATAGTTATAATCTGTGGTTCCTTTATGTTCTGAGGTGAGTTTCCTGTGACAGTTGAAACCTTTAAGCAGCAAGGCCCATGGTGAGTGTACACTGTACACTTTATTTGATCTGTATGGCTGTGTAACCATCCTCTGCTACCAATTTTTATGGCTATATAATAATCCTCTGCTACCATTTCTATATAATAAAACAGAATTTCTAATATAGAACCTAGAAGCTTGAAGGTCTCTACTGCTGACACTGTCTTGTCTAATATTGTAAGATGAAAAATACAACAAAAATGACCAAAAAAAAGAATCCTTTTCTTCCTCTCTCATTGTTTTTGGTAAAATGGGAAGTAAAAAAGAATTGGAACTAGTGGATTTTACTCCACTAGTCATTGCTGACTGTAAGGGATGGTACTCATCTCCATTTCCAGGCCATTGAGCCAGTGCTGTCCAAAGACGTTTTCGTGGTCATGTGTCCAGCATGAGATCATGAAGCACTGTTACCTTCCCACCAAAATGTTACCTATTATCTACTTGCATTTTCATGCTTTCAAATTATCTAGGTTGGCAGGAGCTGGGGCAAGTTTGGGAAGTCACCCTGTTGCGTGGTACTTGGGTCTCAAACCTGGGCTACCAGCTTTTCAGCCATCAAGCCCAGTGTCTTAACCACTGAGCAACCGCACACACTAAAATGGGAAGTAAGGTAAAGGTAAATGTAAAGGTTCCCCGCACATGCGTGCTAGTTGTTTCCGACTCTAGGGGCCGGTGCTCATCTCCGTTTCAAAGCCGAAGAGCCAGCGCTTCACCGAGGACGTCTCCGTGGTCATGTCGCCGGCATGACTAGATGCCAAAGGCGCACGGAACGCTGTTACCTTCCCACCATAGTGGTCCCTATTTTTCTACTTGCATTTTTACGTGCTTTCGAACTGCTAGGTTGGCAGAAGCTGGGACGAGTCACAGGCGCTCACTCTGTTACGCGGCACTCAGGATTCGACCCGCCAAACTGCCGACCTTCTGATCGACAAGCTCAGTGTCCAAATCAGACCTTTCGTTTAGTATAGTATTGGTTGCAGCTGACACCCCACAATATCCTCCTTTGTGGGGGTGAATTTATCAGAGATCAAACTTTGCAAGAAACATATGCTAAATAATCAGTGAACAATGGTTCCTTTATCTTCAACATGATTATTTGTTGCATAATTATATCAGCAAAATGCACTTGAAACAAAAACGGTTGTTAAAATCATATTGCAATTCCACTTTGTTATGAGACCCTGTTAAAAATTGCTGTGAAATGTAATTTCTTCTGTAGTTCCACTACCCTACAAGTATGAAATATGACTAAAATCTTAGCACAGGTGGTCCTCACTTAACAACCACTCATTCAGGGACCATTCAGATTTGTGATGCCACTGAACAAAGTCCTGGTCATTTGAGTTCCAGCCATTGCAGCATCCCTGCAGATCTGGTTACGCTTTGTGACCTTCCCTGCAAAAGCTTCCCACAAGCAAAGTAGATGGAGAAGATGGCAGAAAGTGGGAAGTCTCGGTCACATGAAGTCCTCACTTAATGAGGGCATCTGTCAGAATAGCCATTGCTAAGTAGCACAGTCACATGACATTGCACTTTATGACCACATCACTTGCCAACAGTGATTCCGGTCCGAACTGTAACCAATCACTCCCTCTAAACTACTCTTCTCAGTTTGGGGGCAATTGGAATTTATACTCTAAACATTAGAGCTATGCTAAACATTTTGGAAGGGTACTTCAGAAAGCCCTGACTGGAAATATTAAAATAGTTGCAGTTTTAATGGTTCAAGGAACATTAAGGCACTTCTATCAAGCAACAGGCTGGCTTTAACTGTTGCAGTGAAAGCACAATTTCTAGTTGTATGCTTGGGCAAGCCCAGCCACTTAGTTTTGGTGGCAGTCCCTGTGGAAGCATTGTTTGACAAGTAGTGACAGCAGATGTGAAAGCCTTCAAGAGGATGTGGATCTTTTATCACTTCAAGTTGGAATCCTTCACTTAATGCTAACATATTTTGAGAGTGTTCAATGCTTTGCCTAGGCTTAGTGAAGGCCATTAAGCTACTAAACAAGGTAGAGTGTAATCATAACAGAAACTTTTACTGAAAGATGTTGCCAGTTGCTCACTACAAACACTCTTAAATTGCCATTTAAAATGTTTAATCCACAGTATGCTGTTTCAACCTTTTTCTGATCCCTCAAGAGTATCAATATAATATACAACAGTTTTCTGTTCCATGGTGATCTCTAGATGTGTGAAGATAGCAATTATCAGAATTCCAAACACATTCTAGGAGCCGGAATCCTAGGCATATCTAAAAGGTAAAGGTTCCCCGCACATGCGTGCTAGTCGTTTCCAACTCTAGGGGCCGGTTCTCATCTCCGTTTCAAAGCCAAAGAGCCAGCGCTTGTCCGAGGACGTCTCCATGGTCATGTGGCCGGCATGACTAGATGCCAAAGGCGCACGGAACGCTGTTACCTTCCCACCGTAGTGGTCCCTATTTTTCTACTTGCATTTTTACGTGCTTTCGAACTGCTAGGTTGGCAGAAGCTGGGACGAGTAACAGGTGCTCACTCTGTTACGTGGCACTCGGGATTCGACCCACCAAACTGCCGACCTTCTGATCGACAAGCTCAGCGTCCTAACCCACTGAGCCACCGCATCCCTTTGTGGCATATCTAGAGGGCAGCAATCCATTTTGTTAAGTGGCACTGAAAAAAAGTGACTTATGACCATTTTTCACACATGACTGTTCTAGCATCCCCATGGTCACATGAATAAAATTTGGATGCTTGACAACTGACTCACATTTATGACTGTAGTAGTGTCCCAGAGTCGAGTAATCCCTTACCTTCTGACAAGCAAAGTCAATGGGGAACCAGATTCACTTAACAACTGTGTTACAAATTTAACAACTGCAATGATTCACTTAACCAATGTGGCAAGAAAAGTTGTAAAATGGGGCAAAACTCACTTAACAAGTTTCTCACTTAACAACATAAATTTTAGGCTCAATTGTGGTTGTAAGTTGAGGACTACCTGTAGTGAAAATTATATGTGTGAATATAGAGTCAAGGCTTTTTCATTCCTCGTGCTTTCTTTTTTCACAGAGTTATCTTCAGGAAGATTAATAGCGAATCCAGAAATAATGTGATACCTTATGACTTGTTGTTTACTGCATAATAGGGGAACTTCTAACTCTATTGAGCAGTGTAATATTTTGTACTTGCAGTCTGTTTCTATCCATGGGCTGTACCTGGATTATACTGTAGTATAGAGTAATGATTACTACCCGTTGAGCAGAAGTGTGAGTCCAAGAGGATCCCCATATTGTGCAGTATCCTTGAATAGGGAAATACAATCCCATCACAGGCTAAAGATGGATTATTCCAATCCAATGAAGGAGAATATTTGTAGCTCAGGGTTGAAATTTTGATTTTGATTTTATTAAATTTATATACCGCCCTTTCCCGTAGGACTCAGGGCGGTTTACAAGGTGCTTAAAATATCAATACAAAAATTAAAAAAACAATTAAAAAAGATTAAATTCAGGTGTCCTTGAGGTGTCCTTGATGCTCTCTCAGCTTGCTTGTTTTCTTGCAAACGTTTCATTACCCTAACTAGGTAACGTCATCAGTGCTGGTAAGGAGTGCTGTTTGCTGTCAGTTTATATTCTGTTATCTTGCCTGTCTGGGTGGATGGGGGCAGTTTTAGGGATTCTTTGGTTGGGCTGAAATGCCAGGGGGTTTCTAGAAGCCTGGCACTCTTGACAAATCAGCCATCAATAGAAACATAGACATTAACAACATCTATAGACTATGCAAAAGAGACTATCACCCAGTCCAAAAAGGAACAAAAAGACTCCAGCACCTCTCCACCAGCAATCAGCACTCAGATCAGCATACATTTAACTCCAAGGTCAACTTCAGACCAACAATCGAGTAAGCAATACCCCAATCAAGAGACTGCCAAATAGCCATTAGTAAACTGCCCCCATCCACACAGACAGGCAAGACACCAGAACATAAACGGACAGCAAACAGCACTTCTGACTAGTATTGATGATGTTACCTACTTAGGGTATTGAAACATCTGCAAGAAAACAAGTAAGCTCAGAGAGCACTAAGGACCCCTCATTCCAAGCCCAGGTGCCCCTAATAGCCACAGTCACTTAGCCTTGGTAGGATTCAGTCAGAATCAATTCCGGCCCATACAGCCTCCAAGCACTGGGGCAGAGCTTTGACAGCCTCACTTAGCTGGACTGGAGTTCTAATATATTGAACCCAAGAATGGTGGATTATCTCATTCAGTAATTTCCTGTGGATACTAAAAAGTGGAGATCCTGCAGGAAGGAAAAGAATTACAGGTAGTCCTTGACCTATGGACATTTATTCAGTGGCTGTTCAAGGTGCTGAACAAATGGTGGTTACAACCAGTCCTCAGAGTTCCAGTATCCTAGCATTTCCATGGTCATGTGATTGTGATCTGGGTGTTTGGCAACTGGTTCATACTTATGACCGGTTGTAGCAACCCGTGGTCATGCGATTGCCATTTGCAACCTTCCCTACTGGCTCCTAAGAAAGGTCCAGGTGACTAGGGTAATTCCTCAGCCAGACACAATTTTCCGGCCCTTCTGCACTCAGGCTACACCGGCCACTTTCACACCATCTCCAACTTACACCACACCCCATTACAACCTCACACTCCATCCTTGACCTGCAATACACACCTCTCGCATAACCACCCCAAACCCAGGCTGTGCCCTTCACACACCCCCACACTCTTCTGCCTGCACCTTGACCCATGCCGCATCTCTCATGCACTCTCCCCAATCCATGCCATGGCATAGACTCACACTCTCACACCTTCCCTGAACCTCCCTTGTGTCATCTCACACCCTCTCCACACCTACCCTGCACACTTTCATTCCCTTTTACATGCCAGCCTACATTTACAAATTCCTCCCAAATTCCTGCCCCACTGAATTTGGTTGTGGGTAGCTGGTAAGAAGTTTTGTCACCTAATAATTAATTACAGTAACCAGGACTGCTAAGCAGTGCGCTAAATAATGCAGACCACTTAGATACTTAAATTCTTGTCTCAATTCTGCCGTACATCAAGGACTAGTTGTACCAAAAAACAATGCCCCCAATTCCCAATCTCTAGAGCCAATCCAGATGTTGATGTTATCAAAAGGTGCTGAGAAATCAAAGAGCACAACAATGGATGTACCACCTCCATCTCAGCTGTCTTACATCATCTATAACACGGGTATCAAACTAGATCGCGTCATGTGATGTGACGTAGTGCAATGTTTTTTGCCTTTGCAGAGGCAGGGTGGGCATGGCCTGTGCATGATGCATCCAGTCCATGGGCCATCACTTTGACACCCCTGATCCATAAGTAGGTCTCTTCTAAATACCAGACGGAAATGGGGGTAGATGCATATTAAGAGCATGTTGTGGGAGCAACTAAATTTATTTTGACAGAAGATCTTTTTGGTTCCAGGATGAGATGAGAGCATGTCCAAGCACCTGTGTGATTGATTCCCAAGTTCCTTTTACTATATGCTTTACTTTTGATAATTTACCGTATATACTTGAGTATAAGCCGAATTTTTCAGCCCACTTTTTGGGCTGAAAAATCCACTTCAGCTTATACTCCAGTGAACAAAAAAAAGAACTTACCGAGGACTTGCGCGCGGCCGAGCTACTTTGCCTGACGCTGCTGGGGTTGCGTCTCGGCCGGGCCTTGCAGGATCTGGGCCGGGCGCCTCTGCTCGCCGCTCCGGCTCCTCTGCCGGGCTTGTTTCGCATGTGATTCCGGGCCAGGTGCTGCTGAGGGCGAGCAGAGGCGCCCAGGCCGGATCCTGCAAGGCCCCGGCCGAGACGCAACCCCAGCAGCGTCAGGCAAAGTAGCTCACATGCAAAACAAGCCCGGCAGAGGAGCCGGAGCAGCTCCGCTGCTGGGGGCGCGTCTCGGCCGGGCCTTGCAGGATCTGGGCCGGGCGCCTCTGCTCGCCGCTCCGGCTCCTCTGCCAGGCTTGTTTCACGTGCGAGCTACTTTGCCGGCCGCTGCTGAGGGAAGATCTCTGGAGAGGAGCATAAGGTGAGCTGCTGCATTTCCCAGCCTCGGCTTATACTCGAGTCACTAACTTTTTCCATTTTGGGGGGGGGTGAAATTAGGGGTCTCGGCTTATATTCGAGTCGGCTTATACTCAAGTATATACGGAAGATTTTCTATGGTAGACTCCAGTTGAATTGAAATAATATTGAAAGAAAGAAAAAAAACAGGTAACAGTTCTAAGTTTTTCTGGTTTGATTTTAAAAGTTTCTATGTCTGTAGACACTTTATGAAGAGCAATATATTAGTATGGTGGAAAGAAAAAAAATAAGAAATCTGGTAGCACCTTTTGCCCTTATCTCATCCAAATTTAAATCCTACATCAGCTTAGCCACTCTGTGAGCTGTGGCTCACAACAGCTTATCCCTTTTAATAAAAGTTGTAAACTGGGAAATATGCTTTTTGACAATGTCAACAGACCACTTAAATCCCCCAAAATGCAAATGGAGTTTGGGTCATTAATAAACAGTGTTCTGTACGTATGCTGCTATGGGCACTAGGACATTTAATGGCTGTCAGAATACAGGCATAATATTGACCCATCCTTGTGTAAATGTTCGGTGCTGCTGAACAACAAGCATTTTAAATAAATCTACCTACTATGTCTATAAATTGTATTTGAATGTCAAATGTTACTTTAGTTAATAACTTAAATTTCCTGTTCTAGTAAAACCTCAAGGTGCAACAAATGGTTTCTGAAATCATTCACATCTGAAACGGATGTTAATAGCCTTTTGGCGTGAAATGTAAAGTATTAGCCTTCTGCTTTGTGGTACCGATGTCACTTTGTATTTTTAGCTTTCTTTACTGCCACCTGCCCACCATTACAGCTGTTTATGTTGACTCATATGTTCTTCAAAGACATTCACAAATATAATGACAAGTGTTTTTGCTTGAAGTATCTTGGCATCTTTTGTATCAGTCCAATAAACGTTTGGAAATCTCACAGATTTTTTAAAATCTAGTCTTGTGTAGAAAAGAATGAATTAGAAACCTGATTTAGTAACTAGTTCAAAGTTCTCTCAGTTTGTTAAAATCAGAAATTTTTGTTACATTCAAATTTTCAAATATAGCGTAGAAATGTTTAGGACAGTAGAAAGACATAAAGAGCTTAATAGGAAAAAAACTTCTTGAATTTGTCTTAAGTTAATGCAAGCAAATAATAGTGTTCCATTATTATGAAGGCCTTATATGTCAGGGGTCCCCAATCCACCCGGTCCGTGGACCAGTACCGGGCCATGGCATGCCAGCAACAGGTCCACACAAACAAGCAAAGCTCCATCCATGAGATACAGGCAGCACACAAAACCACACACTCCCCGGTCCGCGGAAAAACCTCTTTCCACAGAACCGGTCCCTAGTGCCCAAAAGGTTTGGGGCCTCTATTATATGTGATACTGTGTCATGTTAATCTTTCATAAATCTGCTGGGATTTCTGATCCTGTAGTTGTTCTGTCCCCTAGATAAGTAAGTTATATCACATATTTATCAAATCCAAATACAGTAACAAAGAGACTGTTGTTGATATTACTGGGTATCATGCCATAAAATGTTAGAGTAATATTGAACAAAGATAAATAATATTTGGTAGCTGCTTGTTTTAAGGGGAGAAAACTGCTAAATTTGATAGCTGGTTGCTTTTTTCTTTTCTTTTTTTACATCTGTTACGCTATTCACAAAGTAAAATGAGTGTGAAATTGTAGACCATCAGAGGGGCAGCCAAAGAAATAATAAATAGCCAATGTATCAAACTGTAGTGAAGATTACAGGGCTCTCTTTTTAAAACTCTCGTTGCTATTTTCTATTCCATTCACACTGGAATACATTTTGTTAGCCAGTCCTACCTGTCTGAAAGATGTCAGATGGTCCAATGGTTAGTGTACCTGAGCTAGTTTCTCAGGTAATAAAGATTGTAAGCTGCCTAGGGTCATCTCTAGGTGAAATAGGCAGCATGTAAGTTTAATAAATATAAACAAAAATAAACCATTGCAGTTTTTGCAAGCATTACACAATGAATCTTTCCAGACAAGATAAGATATGGAACTATCTCTGAACTATCTCTTCATATCCTAATCTTGTTTGACAAGTTTTAAGTATGGTATACAAGCAATTTCCTAGACTGAGTCCCTGCTCGCTACAATGAAAAAATTATAGAGAAGCAAAGCACATACAGTATACATGGATATTATGTATATCCTATCTATTGAGTCTGGATTCATTTGTTGAAGTACAGCCTACAATTTAAATAAACAGCTGTGTTACTGCTGTCCTTTTCTGTCAGTTCTTCATCACTACCCATGATGGGTAAAGGTGCAAAACAGAATTAAGATAGAAGCATAGTGAGAATTTGCCTATTAGTTATATAATTAATTAACCACTTACAGACTGTCATAGACTTAGAAATTCCTTTTTTATTTTTCTTGCTAATGATACTGACTCCTTTAATTTTGGTTATTGTAGGTACTACTCCCAGCAGCTAGTTTGCTTCAACTGCAGGATGTAAAAAAAAGTTGCTGTGATTTTCTGGAAACTCAGCTTCATCCTGTCAACTGTTTGGGCATCCAGGCGTTTGCTGATATGCATGCCTGCATTGAGCTTCTAAACAAGGCCAACACATATGCAGGCAAGTGCAGTTCTAAAAAGGAGGATTGTGGTATTATTTTTAACATTCCTTTTTTTAACAATCCTTTCTGTATTGCCCACGTGTAAGAGAATGTAAATTATAATGAAGAAATTAAAGTTGTAAGGGTAAACAAAAATTGTTTTATGATTTGATATTAGCAAAGGAGCCAAGAGGCTAAATAAATTGCAAAAAACTAAATTTAAAATAGACCTTTAAATTTAAATAAAACAGTATTAAATCTTTGAAAACAGGCACTCATTCTTTTTCTCAAAATATTAATGTAGTAATACAATAAATAGGATTCAATCTGCCAAAATAAAGTAGGAATTATTGTTAATGTGGAAATTCAGTAGACAGTAATTCAGTTTCCCAGAATACTTCAGCTATAATATTGATAACATGGCAAATGCAACTAAAATTTTATCTGGCCAGCTATCATTTCTGAGAAGCGTTCTTCTGCATTGTATTTTCAAGGGCCTATGTTGAGAATTATTCCCCTTGTATTAACCATGCATGTATGCTTGCATCTATGGAGTTCACCTTATGGAAAGCAATTTCAGTACACTTCATTTCATATGTTAATTTTATAGATAAAAAATACTGAGTTCAGGCATATAGTAGCAATAGCACTTAGACTTATATACTGCTTCACAATGCTTTGCAGCCCTTTCTAAGCAGCTTACAGAGTCAGCATATTGCCCCCAACAATCTGGCTCCTCATTTTACCGACCTCGGAAGAATGAAAGGCTGAGTCAACCTTGAGCCGGTGAGGCTCGAACTGCCGAACTGCTGTCAGCCGGCAATCAGCAGAAGTAGCCTGCAGTACTGCATTCTAACCACTGTGCCACCACAGCTCTATAATACTTCATGGAGTAATATTTCCAGTTATGGATTGGGTGTTAATGTCTTTCCTTTGGGAAAATATTGCATAACAATTCCAGTCATAGCTATAAAAATGAGACTCTGCCAAAACTGTGTTCTCTTCTAACATAGGTTTTCACCACTAGTCTATGCCATTTGGCACATAAGCCTCTTGTTCTGCAGCAATGGGAGGTTGCCCTGGCCCAGCTCAAGTAACCCAACCAGATTATGGGAAGTATTTTTGGTCTGGTACCCACACATTCTCCTGTCTTCATGGGTGCCTGTTTTCTTGAACTAGAAGGTGCAGACAAGAATGGTAATTAGCAGTGCTTTTTTGTAAAAGAAAAAGGTGCCGGAACTCACACATGTCATACAACCCACCTTGCCTACCCTACAAGGTTCCATCCAAAAAAAGGTGCCGGAACTCCATTCTGAGCGTTCTATGAGAAAAAAAAAGCCCTGGTAATTAGTAACACTCCCTTCCCAGTTGTTTTTTCTGACATGGAGTTCCGGTTCCTCCCTAATAGTCAGCATACTCAGTTCTTCCTTCTTAAAATTTGTTTGTCCCCAGCTATTTTTACCTAAATCATAGAATTCCACCGTGTTTCCTCTTGTCATCTCCTACAAACATGCAAGCACTACTACGTATTTATTGGCACATATGCCTAAATACCAGAAATAGGGTGAATTATGGAATTTTCCCCCCCACTGGATATCCGTCAAGCTGCTTCCCTTTCTTTATTTAAACAACGATTTGAAACTTTGTGCGTCAACTAGCATCCTATGGAATGGTGCTCATAAGCTTGTGAACACTTTTGAATTTTCAATATTTATGCATAGTTATGATTTGAAACGTGATCCGTTCTTCCACAAATCCTGACACTAGTTTACAGTATTTATTGAGGAAAGTAGCTTTTAAGCACCACCATATGTAATCAGCTTTATTTTGTTTGTATGATTTCTTGTATGATTTTACAGAATTAGAAGATATGTTTTAAATTGGATATGGTTATTTTGCTATCCTGTGTTCTAATGTTTATTTATATCATGCCTTTATTATTTTTACTAGCGTCAACTAGCATCCTATGGAATGGTGCTCATAAGCTTGTGAACACTTTTGAATTTTCAATATTTATGCATAGTTATGATTTGAAACGTGATCCGTTCTTCCACAAATCCTGACACTAGTTTACAGTATTTATTGAGGAAAGTAGCTTTTAAGCACCACCATATGTAATCAGCTTTATTTTGTTTGTATGATTTCTTGTATGATTTTACAGAATTAGAAGATATGTTTTAAATTGGATATGGTTATTTTGCTATCCTGTGTTCTAATGTTTATTTATATCATGCCTTTATTATTTTTACAAATAACTCTTACAAATACAAGGTGGCAAACATATCCAACACACCTTCCTTCTATTTTCTCCACCTTCATGACTAAACTGAACTCACAATCTCCCAAATTGTAGCCTGGTGCCTTAACTACTGGACCAGGGATAGGCAACCTTGGCTCTTTTAGGACTCATGAACTTCAACTCCCAGAATTTCTGAGCCCGCATGGCTAAGCATGGAAACCTCTCTCTTTTCCCTCAGCATGGCTGTCTCAGGAATTCTGGGAGTTGAAGTCCACGAGTCATAAAAGAGCCAAGGTTGCCTACCCCTGTACTAGACCAAACTGCCTCTCAAATAATGTTGCCTTATTCATGTACTTTATAAATTTATATGATTTTATGACCATCCACCACATGCAGGTGATTATGAGTGGCTTACAGAAATCAAACAAACCCATCAAACATAACCCTTCAGCTTCCATGGATAAATTGTTAATCCCACTTACCATTAATAATAGTAGAGTTCGTCTATCACGTTTGCCAATATTTGTTTATATATGCTCTTGGTGTATATAACATTATGCATGCTTTCTAACATGCTCAAGTGTACTGGGAAAAAAATTATAGACAGGGTGTTCTAAAAGTCTTAGTATAGTTCTGCATTAAGATTTTGGGACACCCCGTATATGAAATAGGATTTATCCAGTCACAGCCATGATTTCAGTCTTTGAATCTTATTATGTATTACATGTTTCTGAATGAAGCTCTTATTGTCAGTCTTATTTTCCAAACGTAGTGGCCTTATTTTAGAAATTATGTTGGCAGTTGCACACAAAGTCCAGTTGGGTTTATAAATGAGATTTCCACATTTTAAATGACATTACTCTTTCATAGACATGATGTAGACAGGAGCTGTATCTTCTAGCAATTTAACCAGAAGGAAAACTATTCCGTATCTCTATAAGGATAAAGTGCCTTCTTCATGTTGCTTCTGTTTGCTGCAGTCTATATGTTTATATATATTTTTTCTTGAAATAGAACAGCACTTTACTGAGGTTGTACTAGGTGAGGAATTTCTCAGTCTTGGTGTAGAACAGGTGTGCAGCTTAATATCCAGTGACAAACTAACAGTAGCATCAGAAGAAAAGGTAAGGTAATATCTTCCTTATTTGGACATTATGATATGTAATCATGTAGAGGTATGCAGACTGTTTCAGATGCGAATGTTTAAAATTTGAGTTTGAAATGAGGGTTCTGTTCTTTTTTTATCTGATTACTCAGATACCGTGTCCTTTTTTTTGCCAGAAATATTCCAATATCAAAACAATTCCAGTAAGGTCAGAAGTGTCTAACTTTGGGGGCTTCTGGTTATGGTGTTGCGGTGAGGCAAATGCTGGAAGACGAGCTCCAACTTCCGTATTTGACTTTGCCCCACTGGGGGACGCTGAAAAGGGTCAAAAGCCGCCCCATAGAGGTGGCAAGCAAGGAGGGGACCCTCGTTTGATCATGGGGGGGAGACGTGTGGCAGCCCTCCCATTTGATCCAAGAAAGCCCTCCAAATTGGTGGGGGAAAGACTGGCTACATTCATGTAGCTGAGGGGTGTCAAACTGCCGGCCCACGGGTTGGATGCATCATGCAGAAGCCGCGCTCACCCCATTGCTGGAAATGGCAAAACCGTCTTGATACGTTGCACGATGTCACGTGATGTCACAAGTTTGACATATCTGGTGTAGCCAGTCAGAAACTGTTGTCAACGGAAGATACCAAGCACTACTAAGCAAGTTTACAGCAACATGGATGAAACCAGGTGAGATCTAAGCCCCTCTTTATGAATTTAAGACCTTTTCCTGAAAATCTGCCCAAAGCACTCCCCCCCAAAGAGAAGGGGAAGGGAACTTCCATCTCATTCCCTTAGGAAAGCAGCAAATTAATTACCTGAGGAAAAGGAGAAACCTATAAGATTAACTTGGAACTAATATATAAATATGACTTGGAAATTTGGGGACTAAAAGTGTTTTCTAAGACTTTTTTTAAAAAAAAGCTGGAAAAGCTTATAAGTTTTGGATTTAAAAACTGAAAAATGGCGTTGATGACATCTAGTGGTGAATGTACGGCACTACAATTTATTTTTGCCTAAAAGCAGCCTGGCTTGAAGCCCAGAGTCAGATAAGACTTTGGCTGGCCTTGAAGCTCTGACTTTTGAGATTTGCAACTGAGAAAATGGAACAGGCTTGGGACTGCTTGAGACAATAATATCATTTTAAAATTGGCCTGTCTGAACTATGAACAAAAATACTGACTTCTAGAACTGTATTGTGGATCTGTTCTCCTAAAGAAGACATATATACTATTGCTGGATATGATGGAACACTTTGGATTATAAATCTTGATTATTAAACAACTTGTAATGGTTCTTTTTTTTCTCCCTGGACAGAAAGGATATCTTTCTCGTTGGACAGAAAAAAATGAACTTTACTTATATCTGATTAGGGGAGGTTGGATAAACTCATAAAGAATACTTACAAAATATATAATGGATGTTTCCTACTTAATTTTAAATGGTGAAAAAGCATCTTTAACACCTGTCTCCAGAAGCCTCAGTTTGCCATATTACCAAGAAAATACTGAGGAATCACAGAAAGAAATTCTCTCCATGTTGAAATCAATACAAGAAACAATCACTTTAGCTCATGATGAGTTTAAAAGAAACACAAAGGAGATAAAAGAACATTTTTTTAATTTTAATCTACAAAGCCAGAAAATAAATACAGAGAAGGAACCAGCAACTCAGAAAACAGAAGGAAAAATAGAAAATGCTGACACAAACATTGAGGATCTGAAGGAAGAAAATTTTGACCAGACTCAGAAAAATGAAGACTTAGAAGACACAATGAGAATATTGGAAATGGATCAGACAGTCTCAGAACATACTGGAGGATAAGGAAGGAGAGCTGATGGAATGGAAGAGAAAGCTGTCAACAGAATTGTGGGAATTGGAGAAGGAGAGAGGCTGTTTAATGAATATCATTGGGCCGGTTCTGCCAACAATACCTTAATGAAATTGATTCTCTTGACTCAAATAATATATACAAAAATAGAGGAAGAACTATTTGATGATCCAAGTGTACTGACTTGGAAAGTTAGTTGGCAAAGAAAGAAAGCTAGAGTAAGACTGACAGAAACAGAAGCTTTGACCTGTTAGAGGGGGATGTTATAGTATCAATTTGATGTTTGAATATGGTTAAGAATAGATTGTTAGAAATAGAAATATTATTATAATTAGATAGATAGGATTTGTAACCAGAATATCATATCTTGGTATAAAAAGGAAAAGAAGAATATGTTAAGAATTTTGAATAGGGGAAACGTTTGGTTACCCAAATATACCGTATATACTTGAGTATAAGCCGAATTTTTCAGCCCACTTTTTGGGCTGAAAAATTCCACTTCGGCTTATACTCCAGTCAACAAAAAAACTTACCGAGGACTTGTGCGCGGCCGAGGCTTTGGTGCTTCCGGGATCGCGCGCACCTCTCCCAAGCCACCGCCGTCCGGAGACCTGCCGAAGTTTGGGGAGGTTTGGGGAGGTGCGCGCGCACCTCCCCAAACCTCCCCAAACGTCGGCAGGTCTCCGGACCTCCGCGCCCTGCCTGCCTGCTTCTTTCCGCTGCCTGCTTCTTTCCGCGGAGGTCCGGAGACCTGCCGACGTTTGGGGAGGTTTGGGGAGGTGCGCGCGCACCTCCCCAAACCTCCCCAAACTTCGGCAGGTCTCCGGACGGCGGCGGCTTGGGAGAGGTGCGCGCGATCCTGGAAGCACCGAAGCCTCGGCCGCGCGCAAGTCCTCGGTAAGCTCCGGGCGGTCACTTGCTTCGCGTCTCCTGAGGGAAGGGGGGGCGACTGGAGCGGGCGTGTTTCCTCGCCTGCTGGGCGCCGCGATTTGCCCGGGGAACGCGCGGGCCCCGAATGGCAGCGTGGAGTGAGGAAGCGGACAGCCAGGGCTTCCCCGAGAGCCGCGTCCACACAGGGTATTCCTGTGTATTCAGGCTTGCAAAATGGCGGATCGAGCCTCTGCTGGCGGCAGAGGCTTGCAGAGCGCGGATCCAGCCTCCGCCAGCGGCGGAGGCTTGCAGAACGGCGGATCGGCTTATACTCGAGTCAATAACTTTTTCCAGTTTTGGGGGGTGAAATTGGGGGTCTCGGCTTATACTCGAGTCGGCTTATACTCAAGTATATACGGTAACTTGTTTTGAAATTATAAATGATTGGGATATTTTGAACATAGATGGGGAATTAAAATTGTAAAAAGCGAAAATAGGATTTAGACTGAATAATTGGATATTGAATGCAAATGCAATTAATATATGTTTTGGTTAGAAAAGCTATTTTAAACTGATATTATTGACATTTTTAGAAAAATATATCGATAGGCAATTCTATATTTACTTACAATAATAAGAATTATATTTGCTTAGTGTGGAAAAATGTTTATTACTAAAAGGGAATTAGAACTGAAAAAAGCAAAAATAGGATATAGATTGAATAAACGGATAATAAATGTAAATGCAATTAAGATATGCTTTGGTTAATAGATATTTTAAACTGACATTATTGATACCTTTAGAAAAATATAACAAATGTTGATAGGCAATTGTTTATTTATTTACCACAATAAGAATTGTATTTTCTTAGTGTGGAAAAATGTCTCTTACCAGATGAAGAGAGGATGTATTGGAAGATGTAATATTGGATTAAGTATGAAGAAGCTTACATGTACCATGAAATTACTAATGGACCCAGTCATCATGTTGTTTAATTAGGCACTTGATTGTAAAAATAGAAAATCAATAAAATATTTATATAAAAAAGAACTGTCTAACTTTGGCTTTGAAATATTTCTAATGCAGAAATTTTTACCTTTAAAATCATGGAATCAGATTAGAAGGGCCATTGTTGAAATATTTATTCATTTACAATATAGTTTGATAGGAGGATATAGGAGAAAGATTTTTGAATGTTTTTTTTCCCTTTCACTCCAGTCATTTCATATTTTTTTTCCAGTTGTGACTCCCAAGGCAAAAATGTGTGAAACTCAAAGAATTAGCTGGAACTAGGGTTTCCTATCAGTATTTATACTTTTAAACTCTTGTACCTGTTTAGCAGTATGTGTATCATTATATACAGTTTGAGTCTGATTGCTTTTTTCCACAATTGGTTTTCCTTGAGGAAATAGACATTACCTCCACCAGCTTATTAATAGTTGGAGATAATGTAGTAGTCCCCTTTCTTGCTTAGAGAAAAGTCAGAAAAAGAATACATAGGAGGAGAGGAAATTAAATGTGCTATTCTTTGTAATGCCCAAACTGGCAAGTTATTGTTACATTTTAAAACACATTAATCTGGTCTAGATAAGTTAAAACTTCTGTAGCCAATATGTCTTCACTTCTAAGAGATGAATGGGTGGAGACAATGGAGAATTAGACAAGACAGTTCCAGCTGGCTTTTGTTGGAAATGTTCTCCCTCTCTAAACAAAATAATAGAGTTCTATATGTATCTGTCAAGCAAACCATATGCAGAACTCATGATGTGTCTTTATTTTACACAAGGTATTTGAAGCAGTGATTGCTTGGGTTAACTATGACAAAGATGTGAGGCAAGAACTCATGGCACGTCTGATGGAACATGTTCGATTACCTTTACTGTCAAAGGAATATTTGGTCCAGGTAATTAACTGGAGGCATTTCATTTGTGGTCTTGTTATACTACAAGATAAAAGCTTGTGTAATTGGGTAAACATAACAAAGGGTCTAGGCCAACTTGCTGCAACCAACTCACCACAGCCAACTCGCCGCAGGACAAGTCAATTGTTGTATTAATTGTTTTATACTTTTACTATTGTTGACCACATTTTTGTCGAAATGATTGTAACTCTTGTATTTCTGTATTGACTTTATTTATTTTATTATTATTGGCCATGGTTCTGTCGAAAATTTAACTTTTATTTGTTGAATTGTCCTGTGGCAAGTTGTCTCGTGGCAAGTTGGCTACAGCAAGTTGGCCACAGTGAGTTGGCCCATTTCGGATAATAAAATCCCCCAGATTGATGCTTTCTGTAAAAGTTGGATCAGTCTTTATAATCATACTAGGCAACTTATGCTTTGTTGGGTCATCGTTTTGTAAGTATTTCCTTGCTTAAACAGAGAAGCAAATGACCATACGTGAGGGGGGGGGAATCAGGGAGAGGAGAGCAACTTCCAATTTCCTGGTGGCTTCCCCATTTAATTTCTTTGTGGGAAGTTGGCAATGAGTGTTGGAAGTCAATCAACCCTCCCTCCCTCCGCTGTCATTTCTTCCTTCCTTCCTTCCTTCCTTCCTTCCTTCCTTCCTTCCTTCCTTCCTTCCTTCCTTCCCTCCCTCCCTCCCTTTTCTCCCCTCCCTCCTCTTTCTTCTTTCCTCTCTTCCAATGCAAGACCATTCATATATACAACTCCTGGGGGGAAAAACCTTTGAGTTCCTGTACAAAGATGGGGTATGGATAAATGTGCAGGTTTGTGTGCCAGATAAAGGGCAAGTAAAGAGGGAAAATATCCAGGCCTTTCTGACACAGTGAGTCAATTCCTTGCTGCTGGTGTTACAGAAGTGTGCTCTTAGGCTCAGCTTATGTAGACACTCACAGGCCTAGAAAATTGCCGCACTCAATCCCAAATCAACTGAACACTGAGGCACAAATGGTTCTTAAAGTACACAGAGACTCAGTGAAATTAAAATAGCAAACTTTTACTGATATATTTTTGCTTTTACACACACACATACACACACTCATCCACACTTACCCAGCACCCTCTACTAGGCTGCCAGGCACTAGCCAGAGGGATGGAAACTGCCAAGTCTGGGATCCAAAATCACTCAAAGACTCGGAAGACTTCAGGACCTCTTTTTATCCCCCAGAATTGGTGGGGAGGGGCTTCCCATGCAGGCCCAACTCCTTTGTTGGTGAGACCTGAGAGGGGGAGCTTCCCATATGCTCAGACCCAACTTTTGTCCTTTTGTTTTCTTAACAACTTGATTCCTTCCCCCGAGGGAGCTTTTCCTGGCTTTTGTCCACCCTGCTTACGTGCCTTTCCCACTTATAGGTATGGTGGCTTTGGCGCAGTCTTACACTGGGTACGAGAGGGAGTGAAGGATTGCGAGAGTGTCAGGGAAACTGTTACAGAATGATCAAAATGACCATCATGTGACCACAGCAGCAGCCCAACCGTAGCAGCAACGTGAAGAAGCCACGACTTTTCAAAATTTCATTCCCTCTAGATTGGATTTTGGATACATTTTCATATTAATCCATTTGAGTTATCTTAGTTCAAATATTGTTGCCCTGTGATGCATCCTCACCAACATATTGGTAGTGACAATGAGAGTTTTTAGTAGTATTGTATATAGATTGGGCTTGTAGGTTTGAGAGTTATATGACCTAAGGGTACCTTGAATGGGATACTAAATTATATGAATATAAAACTATAAAAATTTATAAAATAAATTTTATAAACTAATAAATAAAAATAAAGTCTGAGTCAGTTTCCCAATCTAAACAACTTCAGACACGCAAACTTCAGCTTTCAGAATTCTTTGGTCTCTCAAGATGAGAATTCTGGAAACTGAAGTCTGCACAGCTAGAAGTTGCCCAGGTTGAAAAACACTGATCAATACCAATAAACAAATATTTATTATTCTTATAGAAGAATATTTGAAAGAGTACTTCATAAAAAAGATACATAGATTAGATTGTCATTATCTCTTTTTGCACTGGTTTGTTTTCATTTTAGCAATACTTCTTGGAAAAACAATTATTTTAAAGTTCTCACTGAACCAATTCAAAACGAATAACTACATAAAAACTAAATTCATGCAAATTAGTCAGTGTGTTCTTTCTTGCTAAGACTGCATCAATATGGCTAATTCACAGAGAGTTGAAGAAGAGATACTTGTTAAAAATAGCAGCGCATGTAAAGATTACCTAATTGAAGCAATGAAGTACCATTTGTTGCCACTTGAGCAAAGAGCTTTGATGAAGTCCATACGAACAAGGTTAAGAACACCTTCCTGTCTTCCAAAGGTAAGCATGTGACTGATAATGTACTTCCTTTTTGAAATGCCTTGCACTGTATGGGGAAAAAAATGCATGTGATTTAAGTCGTGGACTCTTTTTTATTTTAAAATATAAATAATTGGAATAATTGAAATTAAATACAGAATTATAGAGTTGAAAGAGGCCATTATGTCAATAAGTCAAATTTCCTGTTCATTTTAAACCATACTTAAATCTATCTGGTAAAATTAATAAAGCAGCCAGAGAGTCTTGTCAGTATTCAGCTGCATAGAAAATGTTGTTGAGTTGTGTCTACATTCTTGCTAACCTAGGACTTTACCTTCTATTTAAGAAAATTTGAAAGCTATTGTGTGGCATTAAACAGATTTAAATAGACTTATAATTCACAAAGAAATGACTCTCCTTACTAAGAACACTGCTATGTAGGAAAAGAAAGATACCCTCTCGGTTTATCATTAGTGGGAATTTTGGGGGTATAGCCTGTTTTTTTCCCCCAGGGATAAGTCAACAAAGGCTGCAGCATATTCATATTAGCAGGGCTTTCCTTGAAACTTTTGAACCCATCCTGAATAATGCCACTCCGAGAAATGAAATAGTACTGCAGATAGGATTTTTTTTGTTCATTGTCAAGAGTCTGTTCAGGTCCCCCCCCCCATTTAATGAGTATCTAAGTTTATGATGTTGCTTCTGTTAAAGGTGATGGTAGTGGTAGGAGGGCAAGCACCAAAGGCTATCCGCAGTGTGGAGTGTTATGATTTTAAAGAACAGCGATGGCACCAAGTTGCTGAACTGCCTTCCAGAAGATGCAGGGCAGGTACCACAACACTTGCATGCAAGCTTCAATCTATGTCAGCCATTTCCTTTTTATTTATATAATACAATGTTTTTATCAATTAAACAATTGACCATATCAAACATGAGCATCAGCCACAGTAAAATGCAAAAAAAGAGATATGATACAGTGAAATGAGATAAAATAGCTATAGTGAAATAATATAGAATAAAATATAGTAGGCAATAAAGTGAAGATAGAAGAATATGATAAAGTATAAAGTAAAATGGAAGAAGAGTGTCAGAGCATGCACAGTCTTATTGCACTGAGCTAACCCAGGAGTAAGCACAGTAAACAGTGGTTTGTATTAAATGGTGTTTTATCTTACATTATGCACAATATCATACACCAGGAAAAATATACATACAGGTGTTAATACAGCAGATTCCAATACACCACAGCAGTTACAGCAGGAAACAGAAGAGAGACAACACAGCAGCAGAGCCTTCCCTTTTATACAAAGGCTCTTAAAGGGACATAGATCCTGCTGAGATTCCCATCATTACATCATACATCTCACATTATGCAAGCTGGTTAGCTGTTAAATTATTACCTTGACAAAGAAGAGCTATTTCTTTTTTAAAAAAATATGGCCTGGCATTTATGTTATATGAAAAGACTCTCATACTATGAGATTTTAGAAGGTAATTTATAGACATCAACATCTGAGAACAGGTGATGAGATGGACACCTTTTTTTTTCCAGGAGTTGTATACATGAATGGTCTTGTCTTTGCTGTTGGTGGCTTCAATGGCTCCTTGAGGGTTCGTAGTGTGGATTCTTATGATCCAGTAAAAGACCAGTGGACAAGCATTGCTAGCATGCAAGACAGAAGAAGCACTTTGGGCGCTGCTGTATTAAACGGGCTTCTATATGCTGTAGGAGGTTTTGATGGGAGTACAGGTATATAATTTTATACAGTGACATCACTATACAGCTCTTCTTTGTATAGGACATCTAGATTGTGGAGTGTTTTTGTTGTAATCATTCTCACTATCTCTCTCCCCCCCAACCCTCCCCCCCTGAAACACATTTTGGCTTTTTTTTCTTAAATTCAAAACAGAAAGCTCCATTATCAAACATACTGAAATGCTAAATGGAAATCATTAGAAGTAGGATATTTAGAAACCTTTTTAAAGTTTATTTTCTAGAGTATATCTTCTCATTGGTCTCTTTTTATCTGAAGAATATTGGAGCCGAATCTTAAGGGAGGGGTCTGCAGGCATGCATACACACACTTATGTGTGCTGTTTCAACTGGTGGCATTACCAGTTGACTTAGTTTGAGCTTCAGGCCAAGCCAGATTAGATCTGAGTTAAAACTTGGATAGCAGATCATCGGGGGAATTCCGGGACTGCAGGCTAAATTGGGAAGTCAAAAAATTCATCCTAAAGGAAAGCATTGGTAACCTAGTGTTGTTGCATAGATATGTCTATGAAGTCATCAGAAAGAAAAAATCTGCCCAAAGGTACTTTGATTTATGAGTATTTAACCAGCTTATTTAGCCAGTTATCTCTAATGGTAGCAAAATGGTATGCCTTTACATGCTTATTACTGTAAAAAAAAAACCAACCACCCAAAATTCAGTAATACTTCATTTTGATTAGGTTTCTTTATGCTTTATTACAGGTTTATCCTCAGTAGAAGCCTATAATATGAAGACTGATGAATGGTTTCATGTAGCTCCAATGAACACAAGGAGAAGTAGCGTTGGAGTAGGTGTAATTGGAGGTAGGTTTTCTTAATCTGAGTTGACTCTTCTCTCTGCATAACTCAACTTTTAAGACAGCTAATCCTAAAGGCCCTGCCTATTCCAAGAAAACCCACCTTCTAATCTAAAGCATATTGAGAACGGTATGAAGGCAGAATACTGTTCCATTTATTCTAAATGGAAGGTCCAGGAATGCTGCTTCATTGTTCTGCTCTACTTTTCCATCCTTCTTTCCTATCGTTTTTTTGTGCTGCGGCTCTGACAGTGTTTTCTTGACTTATTCTAGAAAATAAAATTATTTCTTTTATGAAATGGCTAGTCAGATTAAAGGCTTTATTGGGAAAAAAAATCTAAAAGGATTTGCTACTGTGAAATGTGATAATGATTTACATTATAAATATTCCTTCTTCATTGAATAAGCAGCTTGATTAGCATATTTATTTTTATCCATAAAAACTATTTGATTCATAAAATAGGGAAGTGGGTTTATAAAATGAACAGAATAATATATAATTTAAATCTTCTCTCGAAAGCCATGAGAACAACACAATACTTTTTCTGTTTTTTAAAAAAATGAATAAATGCTGCACTTGTAATTTTCAAAATGTTTACAGCTAAATTATTAACTTAAAAAGAGTACATTTGTCCTTAGAAAGTAAAGAAGCACTTACTGTCATTCAGGAGTATATAGCATGTAAACTGGAAGAAGTACGTTTGTTAATACAAAATAGTGTTAATTCTCTACAGCTCCTATAAATATTGTTGTTAGTTGCGAAGTCGCATCTGACCCATTGCAACCCCATGGACAATGTTCCTCCAGGCCTTCCTGTCCTCTACCATCTTCTGGAGTCCATTTAGGCTCACGCCTACTGCTTCAGTGACTCCATCCAGCCATCTCATTCTCTGTCGTCCCCTTCTTCTCTTGCCCTCAATCTTTCCCAGCATTAGGCTGTTCTCCAGTGAGTCCTTCCTTCTCATTAGGTGGTCAAAGTATTTGAGCTTCATCTTCAGGATCTGGCCTTCTAAAGAGCAGTCAGGGTTGATCTCTAGGACTGACCGGTTTGATCACCTTGCAGTCCAAGGGACTGACAGGAGTCTTCTCTAGCACCATAGTTCAAAGGCCTCAATTCTTTGATGCTCAGCCTTTCTTATCGTACAGCTTTCACAGCCATACATTGCAACTGGAAAGACCATAGCCTTGACTATACGCACTTTTGTTGGCAGGGTGATGTGTCTGCTTTTTAGTATGCTGTCTAGATTTGCCATGGCTTTCCTCCCCAGAGGCAAGCGTCTTTTAATTTCTTGGCTGCAGTCCCCGTCTGTAGTGATCTTGGAGTCCAGGAAAATAAAATCTGTCACTGTCTCCATTTCTTCCCCATCTATTTGCCAGGAACTGAGAGGGCCGGATGCCATGATCTTGGTTTTCTTAATGTTTAGTTTCAACCCAAATTTTGCACTCTCCTTCTTCACCAGCAACAAGAGGCTCTTTAGTTCCTCTTCAATTTCTGCCATTAGAGTGGTATCATCTGCATATCTTGGGTTGTTAATATTTCTCCTGGCAATCTTAATTCCAGCTTTTGATTCATCTAGCCCTGCCTTTCTCATGATGTGCTCTACATATAAATTAAATAGGCAGGGCAACAGTATACAGCCTTGCCGGACTCCTTTCCCAATTTTGAACCAATCAGTGGTTCTGTGTCTTGCTTCTTGACCCGCATATAGGTTTCTCAAGAGACAAATAAGATGGTCTGGTACTCCCATCTCTTTAAGAACTTGCCACAGTTTGTTGTGATCCACACAATCAAAGGCTTTAGCATAGTCAATAAAGCAGAAGTAGATGTTTTTCTGGAACTCCCTAGCTTTCTCCATGATCCACCGTATGTTGGCTATTTGATTTCTAGTTCCTTTGCCTCTTCAAAATCCTGCCTGTACTTCTGGTATTTCTCGATCCACATACTGCTGGAGTCTAGCTTGTAGAATTTTAAGCATAACTTTACTAGCATGAGAAATGAGTGCAATGGTGCGATAGTTTGAACATTCTTTGGCACTGCCTTTCTTTGGAATTGGAATGTAAACTGATCTTTCCCAATCCTGTGGCCACTGTTGAGTTTTCCATATTTGCTGGCAAATTGAGTGTAGCACTTTTACTGCATCGTCTTTTAAGATTTGAATAGCTCAGCTGGAATAATGTCACCTCCACTAGCTTTGTTGTTGCTCAGCTTTTCTAAGGACCACTTCACTTCACATTCTAAGATGTCTGGCTCAAGGTCAGTGACCACCTCATCGTGGTTATCAAGAACGTTAAGCTCATTCTTATATAGTTCCTCTGTGTAATTTTTCCACCTCTTCTTAATCTCTTCTGCCTCTGTTAGGTCCCTGCCATTTTGGTCCTTTATCATGCCCATTTTTGCATGAAACATTCCCTTCATCTCTCCAATTTTCTTGAAGAGATCTCTGGTCCTCCATATTCTATTGTTTTCTTCTATTTCTTTGCACTGTTCATTTAAGAAGGCATTCTTATCTCTTCTAGCTATTCTCTGGAATTCTGCATTCAATTGGGCATATCTTTCTTTTTTTTCCCTTGCCTTTCGCTTCCCTCCTGTCCTCAATTATTTG
The DNA here is from genome assembly GCF_964194415.1 of Vipera berus. Classification (NCBI taxonomy): domain Eukaryota; kingdom Metazoa; phylum Chordata; class Lepidosauria; order Squamata; family Viperidae; genus Vipera; species Vipera berus. Next base: position 64,858,593 of record NC_138209.1, read on the forward strand.
CAAAGCTTCCTTAGACAGCCATTTTGCTTTCTTGCATTTTTTCCCCTTTGGGATGGTTTTAGTTGCTACTTCTTGTACAATGTTGTGAACCTCCGTCCATAGTTCTTCAGGCACTATGTCTATCAGATCTAATTCCTTAAATCTATTTGTCAACTACTGTATATTCGTCAGGGATATGATTTAGTTCATACCTGAGTGGCCTAGTGCTTTTCCCTACTTTCTTCAGTTTAAGCCTAAATTTTGCAACGAGAAGCTCATGGTCTGAGCTACAGTCAGCTCTGGTCTTGTTTTTACTGACTGTATAGAGCTTCTCCATCTTTGGCTGCAGAGCACATAGTCAATCTGATTTCTGTGTTGACCATCTGGTGATGTCCATGTGTAGAGCCGTCTCTTGGGTTGTTGGAAAAGAGTGTTTGCAATGACCATTGTATTCTCTTGACAGAATTCTATCAGCCTGTGCCCTGCTTCATTTTGTATTCTAAGGCCAAACTTGCCTGTTATTCTGGTTATCTTTTGGCTTCCTACTTTAGCATTCCAATCCCCCTTGATTATAAGGACATCATTTTTTGGTGTTACTTCTATAAGATGCTGTAGGGCTTCATAGAACCGGTCAATTTTATTCTCTTCAGCACCGGTGGTTGGGGCATAGACTTGGACTACTGTGATATTGAATGGTTTGCCTTGGATTCGAACTGAGATCATTCTTGGGGATTGTATCCCAGTATTGCTTTTCCTACTCTTTTATTGACTATTAAGGCTATTCCATTTCTTCTGAGGGATTCTTGCCCGCAGTACTATACCTGATGGTCATCTGAATTAAATTCACCCATTCCTGTCCATTTTAGTTCACTGATTCCTAAGATATCGATGTTCAGTCTTGTCATCTCTTGTTTGACTACATCCACCTTGCCTTGATTCATGGATCTTACATTCCAGGTTCCTATGGAGAAAAAATCTTTATAGCATCGGACTTTCCTTTCACCACCAGATACATCCACAGGTGAGCATCCTTTTGGCTTTGGCCCAGTCGCTTCATTCTTTCTGGAGCTACTAGTACTAGCCCTCTGCTCTTCCGCAGTAGCATATTGGACCCCTTCCGACCTGAGGGGCTCATCTTCCAGCGTCATATCTTTTTTCCTTTTGGTACTGTCCATGGGGTTTTCATGGCAAAGATACTGGAGTGGCTTGCCATTTCCTTCTCCAGTGGAGCACGTTTTGTCAGAACTGTCTGCTATGATCTGTCCATCTTGAGTGGTCCTGCACAGCATAGCTCATAGCTTCATTGAATTACGCAGCCCCTTCGCCACGACAAGCCAGTAATCCATGAAGGGGATATATATATTGCTATTGTATGTTAATATACAATTATAATAATTATAGGATTGTTTAGCAATAAAGCTTGACCATTTTCTATATTTGTCTGTTAAAAAGAAGGGGAAAAACCAGAAATCAGGCTTTTCTTCTTGAAATTGAAGGAGGGCTACAAGAAAAATAAAATCTATATTTTGATTCCAGAATACTACTTGTTGAAGGATAATGGCATGGGATAATTTCTACATTCTTGGAGCAATGTTTTTCAGCCTTGACAACTTTAAGATGTGTGGACCTCAACTCCCAAAATTCACTAGCCAGCATTCTGGGGAGTTGATGTCAAGACATCTTAAAGTTGCCAAAATTGAAAAGCACTGTCAGAGTATGTGAGCTTTTTGTTACCCATTTATTGCAGAGAGGAGTCCCGTTTTTCTTTCCATCATGCCACCCTAACTGGGCCAATGTTTTCAGTTGCAATTTGAGGACTGGGTATTCTGTATATTACTAAAACTCTCATGTCTGTTTGATTGATTGTAATCTTCAATTGGACAAAATTAGAAGGTATAAAAAGCAACAATTATTGAACCAAGGTAATTCAACTTAAAGGATGTTGGGACCCATGACTTCTGTGAGGATGAAATTTGGGGAAGTTGTTGCCACTTCAGCACTACTGCCCTGCTGCTGTTCAGTGTTACTGCGGTCATCATGTGATCCTCATTTTCAATGTTCCCTGATAGCTTTCCAAAAGTAGATGGGGAAGCCAAAAGGAACTGATACGATTGCTGATGCTGATGCTCCTTGCCATCTTCCCACCAGCAAAGTTTGCAGGGAGAAAATAAATGGAGCACTCAGCAGGGAAGGTTGATTAAAACGGAAATCAGAGTGATTTAATTAAGGTTCATACCTTATTATTTGATCATAAATGCTTTGCTCAAGCTGGGAGCAGACTTTTCTGGTGAGGTTTCATTTTATGTTACGGATCTTTAACAGAGTGAGCGCCTGTTACTCGTCCCAGCTTCTGCCAACCTAGCAGTTCGAAAGCACGTAAAAATGCAAGTAGAAAAATAGGGACCACTACGGTGTCAAGGTAACAGCGTTCCGTGCGCCTTTGGCGTCTAGTCATGCCGGCCATATGACCACGGAGACGTCCTCGGACAAGCGGTGGCTCTTCGGCTTTGAAACGGAGATGAGCACCGGCCCCTAGAGTTGGAAACGACTAGCACGCATGTGCGGGGGAACCTTTACCTTTACCTTTTACCTTATTATTTGATCATAAATGAGCAGACTTTTCTGGTGAAGTTTCATTTTATGTTAGGGATCTTTGGCTATTGTGAAGATTTTTGAGATGGAACTAAACCAATTTGAACTCTCTGGAGCACAGAGGTTTCCAACATGAGATACAAATGTGATATCTATCTGCTCAGTAGAGCTAGAAGGAGTTATTAATTTGTTTTATTAATCAGATTTATGTAGCCTCCCAACTCAGCCAAGGAGACTACTTAGGTACCATGCCTGGGTCTAGATTGCTTAACTGGATTTGTTCATCTAGTGATTGGAACTGTTTCATTACAACTTTCTGCCAAGTTAATTAGATAGAAAATATCTTGTATCTTCTACATCGAACATCTTCATCCCCAGCTTGCTTTTCTTCCTCCATATGTGGGGATATGAGGTTTAAGGAGTATTTTGTCTCTTGAGCTTTTTAATCTGCTTGTAGTACGACTAATAATTAAAGAAGTTAAAACGTCTGGCTATAGAACGTCAACAATGTTCAGCTGTTTGGTTGCTTTAAGTGTTTTCAAGATCCCAGAACTGCTTCTATGCCTCTTTTTGCCCCTAGGCTGAAGCAGAGAAAATTATTTTAAGAATGATCTTCTTTCTTTACTCTGATAAATAATTTCTGAAGGCTAAAGTAATATTGATGGGACATTCTCCTTGCTGACTTATCTCAAAATTCATCAGGGGTTTCTGCCACTGCCTGGATATATTTTTATTTTTTTATTTTAATCCCATTTATATCCCGCCCTTCTCCGAAGACTCAGGGCAGCTTACAATCTAAGCACAAATCAAATGTGCTTAGCAATAGCCTTCATTCTATGTATATGCCTGCTTATTAGGGCTTTCGCCCGCCCCCCACCCCCCAAGCAGCATTATTACAAAGTCAGCTTATTGCCCCCAACAAAGCAGCTGAAAAACAGGTTTGGTGTACTTTGTCCTTTTCAAATGTATTTTCTCTAGGTCATGTTATGAAATATCAGTCAATTTTTCCTTCTGTTCTATAAGTCAGTCATGGAGAATTTCCCTGTCTGTCAGACAGACATGTACTTTACGAAGTGCCTGAGACCAAGATACAACCTAAAACTTGATCAAGGCTGAGTGTTGGCTGACCCAATGTTTCAGCTACAATTGCAAGTGCTGCTAATAATCTATAAACTCTTTAATGACTTTGGAACTGGGTATTTGCAGGATCAGAATCCTTTCTATTAACATTTGGAACCTTGTAACATCCTGTCTGTTGGATGGGCATTCAGGGATTAAGTAAGCAATCAAGTATGCATCTGAGATGTTTATGCTCTAATTGTAAACTGTCGAGAGTCATGGATATGAGATGGGTGGCTTTATAAATTGAAGGAAGGAAGGAAAGAAAGAAAGAAAAAGAAGGAAAGAATATTTGGATATATGGATAGTTATTTTGTTGGTATTATTGTTTACATAACTTTTGGAAAGCAGAGATTCCTTCAATTAAAGCAGTATAAAAACACTGTCGCTATTGTCTGGAAGGGGTGGTACATCACTTTAATCTAGATGAAGAACGCTCAAACCTGTGTGCAAATCAAAATTCTCTACAGAATTAAGATAATTAGAACTGTAAATAGTTTCCATAGTATTCCTGGGCTGTGATAGAGAAATCCCATTTCATTGCTGCCTTGCCTAGGTATTTTACAAGGGAAATTGAGCTTTTTAAAAAAAAATTAAACTTAGCTGTACAAATAATCTTCCCGTACAAATATTTATAATTTAAACATGCTATCTAGTGAATAGATAGTCACTACTTGTTTGTTTATATGTAAATATGTAATATGTGCACATTTGCACACATATGTCTCCTAAACGTATTTCCAGGTATGTTGTATGCAGTTGGTGGCTATGATGGTGCATCGCGTCAGTGCCTTAGCACAGTGGAATGCTATAACTATAATACAAATCAGTGGGCCTATGTTGCAGAGATGAGTACTCGACGTAGTGGAGCTGGTGAGCAATCAGAACTTAAATTACATTTGTGACAGAAAATGTATCTCTCTCTCCCCCCCCCTTCTCTCATTCTCTCTCTGCCTTTGAGTCGGTTTTAACTTTTGGCAAATGCTTGGACAATCACTGCAATTTTTGTTGTTGTTAGTTACGAAGTCGTGTCTGACCCATCGCAACCCCATGGACAACGTTCCAGGCCTTCCTGTCCTCTACCATCTTCTGGAGTCCATTTAGACTCACGCCTACTGCTTCAGTGACTCCATCCAGCCACCTCATTCTCTGTCGTCCCCTTCTTCTCTTGCCCTCAACCTTTCCCAGCATTAGGCCCTTCTCCAGTGAGTCCTTCCTTTTCATTAGGTGGCCAAAGTATTTGAGTTTCAACTTTAGGATCTGGCCTTCTAAAGAGCAGTCAGGGTTGATCTCCTCTAGGACTGACTGGTTTGATCGCCTTGCAGTCTAAGGGACTCTCAGGAGTCTTCTCCAGCACCATAGTTCAAAGGCTTCAATTCTTTGGCGCTCGAACTTTCTTATGGTCCAACTTTCACAGCCATACATTGAAAGACCATAGCCTTGACTATATGCACTTTTGTTGGCAGGGTGATGTCTCTGCTTTTTAGTGTGCTGCAATTTTTACAGCAAGATTATTTTGGAAGTAGTTTGCCATTGCCTGATTCTTATTGCTGAGAGAGTGTGACTCTCCTAAGCTCCCTTAGTTGGCTTTGTGCCTAAGGTGGGACTAGGATCCACAGTGTTCTGGTTTCTAGCCCGAATTAATTATTACACTAAACCAGCTCTTTAGTAAGTTCTCTCACAGAACCGATCAAGCGGCCTTGAACAAATTTCACTGCACATTTACATATGAGTTAAATACAGTTTAAGTAGCCAAAGCACTGCAATTCAGCTGGAGTAATTTGACTTTTGATATGCCTGGCTCTGGGTCAACCCAGGCTAAAAACTAAAATTGGGCTATTTTAAAACAGGTTTTATTTTAAAATAGGTAATACAGTTCATTTTATCACCTCCAGATATTTATTGTAGAAGGAAGGTTATGTTGTTCTTTGGTAGCCTGAGGATAAAGAATTTGGCAGCAACTTTTGAGATTAAGAAATTTAAACCTGAACACAAGGGCTGTTTTTGCTTTGGCACTTGTGCCAGCCAGTGCAATTCACATCCTTCAAACATATGGCATATTCTGTACATACTTAGGCCTAGAGCACAGGTCTGCAACCCGCGGCTCCGGAGCCGCACGCGGTTCTTTCAGCCATCTCCTGTGGCTCCCAGTCTTCTGCCATGTGCAGTCCCCAAAAAAAAGTGGGACTAAAAAAGTTCAACCAATCAATTCAAATATGCAGGGTAGATGCATATTTCGCCTTGGCTCCACTCTTCAGTCAAACCCTGTTCTGCACATACGTGCATGTACGCGCATGCACACACATTTTTTTGCGGCTCCCAGTTTTTCCTTTTGTGAGGGAACCGGTTCTGAGTGGCTCTTTCACTGTTTCAGGTTGCTGACCCCTGGCCTACAGTATTGTTATGATAAAATAATTCCTTCTCATCAGTTAAGATTATACAACTCCCATCACGCTCAGTCAATGCAGCCTATTACTGAAGGGCTTAGAGTTGGGGGAAGCTGACAAACAAAAGTCCAAATGTCTTATGCAAGCAAAGAAAATAGAGACAGATAAATGTGCCCTGATGTGTTTCTCTTTACACTGCAAACTGCAATGTTAATGTTTAAACATTGCTTAAAACATCTGATGCAAGAATGCATTTTGTTCCTTGCTTTCAGGTTGTCAGCTCCATGTCTAGCAATGACTTCTTTTTAACACACAAATGTCTTTTTGCCCCCTTCTAGCCAATTGTTCAGACACGTGCAATTTCTCTGGGGAAGACTATGGCACTGCTGCCAATCTGCAATTACAATCTGCAACCAGATGCCCTTTTTAATTTTCTTCTCTAGGCAGCTAATTTTTAGTTAGCTGCCCAGAGTCATGTATTTCAGATGGGTCGCTATATAAATGTAATAAATATATGCACACTGTTCAGCTTTTCTTTCTGATGAGTGATTTCTTTCTTCACTCTTCTCTCCACTCTCTGTCTGAAGATCTAGATAATACTTGTATCATTAATTAATATATTAATTACATATATACATATATACATATATGTGTAAATTTTTTGGCTTGCTAACAAAGAATAAAGGGAGACCGATATGATCATTTCAAACTTATTTGTTCTCATCAGTCAGCCATACCCTTCTGAGATTCGAACCTGGGCCGACTGCATCTTAAGCAGTTGTTTTAACCTGTAGGCCACAGGCTCTCTCTCTCTCTTTGTTAGCTGAGAAGCAAGGAGATATGTGTTAAATGTTTGTTAAGCATTCAGAATACACTTGCTTGGTCCCAGACATGGGACAGATCTTATTTCCTGTTTCAGCCTAGCCCAAGGCCATCTACAGGGAGTAGCCACAGCAGTGGCAGCTCATATTTGTGTAATTTTTTTAGCTTGCTAACAAAGAAGGGGTTAACCTAGGGATTAAAACAACTGCTTAAGACGCAGTCAGCCCAGGTTCGAATCTCAGAAGGGTATGGCTGACTGATGAGAACAAATAAGTTTGAAATGATCATATCTGTCTCCCTTTATTCTTTGTTAGCAATCCAAAAAATTTACACAAATATGAGCTGCCACTGCTGTGGCTACTACCTGTAGATGGCCTTGGGTTAGGCCGAAACAGAAAATAAGATTTGTCCTGTGTCTGGGACTAAGCAAGTGTATTCTGAATACTTAACAAACATTTAACATATACATATACATATACATATTATTATTATTATTATTATTTGGATTTGTATCCGCCCCTCTCCTGAAGGACTCGGGGCGGTGTACAGGGCAATTAAAACACTATATACAACACATAATATATAAAAATTAAAACAAATTAAACAAGTAGTCCTGAACAATAAAACACATTCTAAAATTTAAAATTTTAAATCTAAGATCCCAGTCCCTCAGTCCAGGCCGGCAAGTTCGAGTAGCCAAGTCTTCAGGTCGCGGCGGAAAGAGCGAAGGTCAGGAACCATCCGGAGCTCAACAGCTCCGGAGCTGATTCCAGAGGGCAGGCGCGCCCACAGAGAATGCTCTCCCCCTGGGGGCAACATTCCCTGACCGACGGCACCCTGAGGAGGCCCTCTCTGTGGGAGCGCACAAGACGATGGGAAGTTAATGCCGGCAAAAGGTACTCCCGTAAATAACCCGGACCCATGCCATTTAGGGCTTTATAGGTCATCACCAGCACCTTGAATCTCACCCAGAAGACAACTGAAAGCCAATGCAGCTCGCAGAGCAGAGGTGTTACATGGGAGTATTGGGAGACCCCCATCACAACTCGCGCGGCCGCATTCTGCATATACGTATACGTACACATACACATACATACATACATACATACATATAAACATATATATATATATATATATATATATATATATATATATATATATATATATACATACATATATATATATATATATATATATATATATATATATATATATATATATAATGGAATTATCACATTTAATTATTATTGATTGTTAATTAATTATTATTGTCCTTTTTTTCTTGTTAAAATATAAACCAAGACAACACGCTGTACACCAGGCACTTGCAGAGTGAGCTCTGCCTGATCCTCTAGAAAACTGTATGCACAATCCTTATATCTAGCTTTCTAGGTCAAACACCTTTGTAATGCTTTAAACTACAAAAAATCCTAGCCCAGGAAGTCCTCCCTGTTTATTCCCTTTGACATTTTTAAATAGTGTTCTGTTTCCAACCAAAATTTTAGAGACTCCATAGAAGTCTGCTTTGGTCACCTGTGTTATGTTGCCTTAACCAATAAATGAGGAAAGGATCTCCCCGTTTTTTTCTGAATGTGGTTTGTGGCTCTATAACAGCCCCTGCATTCCAAAGTTTAAAAATGTGCGGTACATTTTTCTGTTTAAAGGAATAAACTTTGTTTCATCCCAACTTAAATCCTACATCTACCACCTCCATTCATCTGATGAAATTAGCTGTAGCTCATGAAAACTCAAGGCTTTTCATAACATTTCTTAGGCTGAGAAGGTAGCACCAGACTCACGATCCATAATGTATAATATTATTTAATATATTTAATATATTTCACATTAAAAATCATAATTAGCAGCAATTTTTGGATTTTTATACTTAAGATCTTGGAGGAGGGCTTATAAATGATGTTCTCGTATTTAAAATGTTTTAGTCATATGATCTCAGTAACTTTTTAACAACTAAAATGTTGATGCAATTCTCTCCTTTTCATTATTTTTTTAAAAGGTTGATGGCATTTTAGAAAACAATAACCTCCTTTCTCTGATTTCTGAATCTTTTTATTTTATCTTTGCAGGTGTTGGGGTTTTAAATAACTTACTATATGCAGTTGGAGGACATGATGGCCCTTTAGTTAGAAAAAGTGTTGAAATTTATGATCCCATCATCAATGTATGGAAACAAGTTGCGGATATGAACATGTGTAGGAGAAACGCAGGTAAATATTTGAAGTCATAAAGGATTTTTTAATAGTCAATTTGAAAAAGCACTAGTTATCATGCAATTTTAAAAAGTCATCAATACAATCATAAATAAGGCAAGGGAATATGTTAAGAGTAGCCTTTTATGGGAATATTTTAAGAGTAGCCAAAGGCATAAAGTATTGGTTCATTTTCTTAATGGATATACACTCAGACAACATTATAGCAGTTCCTAGCAATTTTAAAACTACAATGCTTTCTATTGTTTCAAGGTTAACACATCAGCAGAAGACAGAAAAAGAAACAAATCAAAATTATGATATAGTTCTATCAAGATTGCATTTGTCATATTTAAATTGCTCATATTTTCTGTTTTGTTTTTATTTTGTCTTAATTGTTAGTTGCTCAGAATCAGGTATATGAGATATGTCACTGTATAAATTTAATAAATATATGCATACTGTTCAAGTAAACAATGCATATTGGTTTGCTTAAGCATTTTCCATTAAAATTGTTAAAATTGCTCCCAGAGATGCTTACAAATATACTTTTTAAATATACTCATGGGATATTTTTAATTTAATTTTCTTTACAAAAATACACAAAAAAAGAATGAACAAAGCAGATTGAAAAACCATAATACACTTGCCCAGTAGATGACCTAATTGTTAAATTACATGATCAAAAAAGAAAATAAAAACAAAAAACTAAACTAAAAATTATTTAAATTAAAAATTATGTTAAATTCATAATTCTCTAAATATATCACATCATATTTAATAATCTATAAAATTACTCAAAAGATTTGTCTATTATAAAATATATGATTCTGCCAAACAGAAACATGACTGTGTTGTGGGGTTTTTTTTAATTAGTAGAAAAAAATGCCGCCTTAAAAATTGATGCTGAACAATTTTTGAACTCTAATGTCTAAAGTAAGTATTTTTCCAGTTTAGTATAATTATTTAGTCACAATTTCCAACTTTGGAATACAGTTCAAAATAATATTCACAAATTTAACACATTGTATTAAAATATTCTACAATAATGAACAATGGACAAAACTAAATGATATGGAAAAAATCTTATTTCTAACAAGGAAAATCTACAGGTTATTCTTTCTGATGTATTCTTTGAAGCCTCTGACAACATCTTATGGAATAATTTCTTTTGATGAATTAAAGAAATAAACTAATACCTTTTACTTACATCTATTACTTTTACTTACATCTATTAATGTTTCATTATTGGATATCTCAGCTTTTATCTCATATGTCATACATGTCAATTATTTTAACTTTAAACATAGTTTTAAAACTTATAGATACAAAATTTATTTGATTTGAAAACAAAAAAAAAAGATAGCAGCTCAGACTCTTTTGAGGCAACTGTTTGGTCCTGCTGAGGTTAGATTATAAAGGTGGTTGAGTTTATTATATTGCCAATGTTCTATATTAGGGAAAGAAAATTCCATCTTAAGTTGTTGGAATTCATTAATATAATTGATTTAAAGTATTTATTCCAGACTCAGTCCATTCTTTCCAATAGAATGTCTTATCACCTATTTCTAAAGTAGAATTTTTCCATAAAGCATTCAAGAAACCCAGCATTGAAATCCAATCTGTGTCACAGTAAGGCCCAAATATATCTAGCTGCTCTCAAACTAGGAAATGAAGGACATTTTTTGTTATATGTTGACCCAAGAATTGCCAAAATGCTAACAGAAAAAAAACATTCCAATGAAGCCTATAACTGTGCATAAATATAGATTATAATATACACTTATTTGTTTATTTGTCAGTCAAACTTGCATGCCATCCATCTCGGCAAAGGCAACTCTAGGAATAAAATGCACTATAAAATATTAAAACAGTAAATAAAGATGATCCATTTGTTTTCTTGGTTGTCCACATTATTCTCTGTAGTCAGAAGTGTCAATACTCTTCCTCTTTCAAAGTCCAAATTCTGTTTCCATAGAGGGTCAAGGAGACTACCATTGCCTGCAGGATTCTGATTTCTGTAGGTATAAATACATGATGGAATATTAATATCTTTTCCAAGGCCTTCATGACTACTGTACTGAGTGCTAGTCTGCAGTGTGTTTCTTGACTGCTTGTTCCTTTACTGTTGATGGTTGATCTTAAAAGGCAGAAGCTGTCTATTATTACTTCAGGGGTCCTGACAAGGATTTTTAACATCTCCTTGCAAACGTCATGTGTACCATCATGCTTGAAAGCAGCTACCATTGTCCCAGTCCCCAAGAAAACTGCAGTTGAGTCCCTGAATGACTACAGACCTATTGCATTAACGTCTGTAGTCATGAAATGCTTCAAAAGATTGGTTCTCCAACATCTTAGGACATGCTTCCCACTGGACTTTGATAAACATCAATTTGCCTACAGGGGAAATAGGTTGACAGACGATGCCATAGCTACTGCTTTACACTCTGTGGCAAGTCATCTCAAGAGACCTGGAAGTTATGTCAGGATGCTTTTTGTTGACTACAGCTCGGCTTTCAACACCATTTTGCCGAGCATTCTCATCGAGAAGCTGACTGACTTGAAATTCTCCCCCGCCATCTGCGATTGGATTCAAGACTTTCTTAGGGATCGGTTACAAACAGTGAGGGTTGGGTCTGCTTTGTCCACCCCCCTGAAGCTTTGCACCGGCATGCCACAGGGCTGTGTGCTTAGCCCCTACCTGTACTCTTTATACACTTATGATTGTGTATCATCTGACCCATCCACTGCGATAATCAAGTTCGCAGATGATACAACTGTGGTGGGTCTTATTACAGGTGGGGATGAGACAGCATATAGGGCGGAGGTACGAAAACAGGGTAGAACAACGGCTTATGACCCTCTTTTACCGGTCTACTATAGAGAGCGTCCTCTTGTATGGTATTGTGGTTTGGTATGCTGGTCTGACAGCTGCGGACAGGAAAGTATTACAGAGGGTAGTGAGCACAGCACAAGACATTGTGGGCTGTCCCCTGACACCACTGGATGACATCGCCAGGGCTCGCTGCCTTGGAAGAGTGAGGAAGATTCTCAGGGATGACTCACACCCTGGACGGTATCTCTTTACTCTCCTACCATCCGGTAGGAGATATAGGAGTATAGCCAGCCATACCAACAGGCTGAAAAATAGCTTTTATCCGTGGGCTGTTAGGCTTTTGAATGGGACATAATCTCTGTGAACTTATGCAGAATTGACTTGGGAGGCCGGTGTGTGGTGTAGTTGGTTCACATGGTGTGGTAGGATGGAGGGTTTGTTGTCACTGTGTGTTGGGGGGAGAGAGCATGGGGGGAGGCTCAGCTAATCTCAATGTACACATGTTGTACTTTGACAATAAAGGTTTATTTTATTTATTTATTTATTTAATTTATTCAGTCTCTTCACTTTCAGTTCTAAGGCTGGGTACTTGTACCTGTTGTCATAGCTCGGTCTTTGCATTTATTTTAGTTTCATATTTTTACTTGCTCCTTGATTTTTATTACTAAAGCTTCCAGAACCTTTGCACAGCAGATATTATTATGTGGAGAGGACAATTTCTTCCTTTTTTGTTCCCTTCTGCGTTTGATTTCTTTCCTATCATTGTGTTTTTGTGCTGTAAACTGTAAACCATGCTTAAGTGCTGGGAATGAGGTGACATATAAATTTAATAAATTACTATTGTTATTATGGTAGTTATAGTTTGTTCCTCCAATGTTTCTTCCAAAACTAAACTAGCAAATATTGCCTGGCTGGTGAGCAACCAAGTGATAATGTTTTATTTCTTTTTCATATTAGGGGTTTCTGCTGTAAATGGACTTTTATATGTAATTGGAGGAGATGATGGCTCCTGTAACTTGGCCACAGTGGAATATTATAACCCAACGACAGATAAATGGACAGTTGTATCATCATGTATGAGTACAGGAAGAAGTTACGCAGGTATTGAAAAATAAATTTGGAAAATACTGTTCCCTTTTTTATCATCATCATCATCATATTCATCACCACTATTCTGAGTATATGGGGAATGGAAGGAAGTATGGCCCTGACATTAGCAGAATGGGCAGGATCTTTTACTTTTTTAAATGGAAGTCATACCAATTATAGCATATGGTGCAAAATGTGCATAATTGTGGAATCATTGAGGTTGTGGTCAGGCAAAGAGAGAGGCAAATGACAAAATGCATATTGTGATATCACAAAATGATGGTGTCATCATTTTGACACCATCACAGATTTTGTGGGCAATTCTGTGGATTTGGATAGCTTATACTTTCTCAGGTTCAGTATCCCGTCTTCATCAAGGTGGTACTCATGACAAGTATTACATGTATATGAAGCATTTGTGAATAAACCGTCTCCAATATTATTTAGCAATGTTCCAATAAGGGACACGGTGGCTCAGTGGGTTAGGACGCTGAGCTTGTCGATCGGAAGGTTGGCAGTTTGGCGGGTCGAATCCCGAGTGCCGCGTAACAGAGTGAGCGCCTGTTACTCGTCCCAGCTTCTGCCAACCTAGCAGTTCAAAAGCACGTAAAAATGCAAGTAGAAAAATAGGGACCACTACGGTGGGAAGGTAACAGCACTCCGTGCGCCTTTGGTGTCTAGTCATGCTGGCCACATGACCACGGAGACATCCTCAGACAAGCACTGGCTCTTCGGCTTTGAAACTGAGATGAGCACCGGTCCCTAGAGTTGGAAACGACTAGCACGCATGTGCAGGGGAACCTTTACCTTTACCTTAATGTTCCAATACAAATAATTGATCTCTTGCATCTCTCTTTCTAGGTGTGACTGTTATTGACAAACCATTGTGAATTGGTGCAGATTTTCTCCTCTTGATTATGCACTTAAAAGCAAGCTTTAACAAGTAGTGTTGAAGTGATTAAGCATCAAAGCACTTCTCAACTTGTAGCTGTGCACTGACACATGTTGGAAACTGCAATTAAGGTTTAAAATGAAGATTATTCCAGGTTGAAGCAAAGTGTAGCATTATTCCACAGTAGACTGCATCTACTGGAGATGTACAAAACTGTATGGACCTTATTTGCTAGATTTCTAGACAAAACTCATTTTCTTAAGAGCCAATCATGTCTCCCATATGGATGACTATAGTTTTTTTTTCCTGGTAGAACATAACGTAATGTGTTCTGGTGAAAGTAAAAAAATAAGAGATTTTGGGGGGGTTAAATGTCCATGAATAGTAGGTTTTATGCCTGCATTACTTTTTCTCACTCATCTTTGGTCATATTACAAATGTTTGCATATTTATAAATTTTCTTCATATTTGTTAGGGACTTGCTGATACTATTTATAACTGGCATGGTATTCCAAAATGTGCCAGTACTACATTGTAAAACAGAGGTGTATATTTTGATATTTACTAATGCCATAAACTGATACCACAAAAATCTCCATTAAAAAGTGTTTTAACTTATATACTGGTGATTTCTAGTCAGCAAGATCCCTTTGTTATGTTTTGATGTATTTATCTTAATTGTAATTGGACATGGTAATAATTATGGATTAAAATGAATGTATGGGATTATTTTACTTGCATGGCATTTAAAACTCTTCCTGTGTAACAATGTTTAAAGTTTGTGTAATTATTTAAAACTGTTAACTGCTATTAATTACTGTAATATATATCAACATATTTGTACAAGAAATATATTAAACTGGATGTGTTAAATTTGACCCAAAGTATTGTCATTTTGATCTGTTTTCTTTAATAAAAATTTACATACTTTTACCAAGTTTGGGATTGCTTTTTTATCTGGTTGGTCTTTCATTGGCAGATAACTTCACTCTCATAGTGAAGAAAAATGTGGGCTAGACAGCATCATCACCAGTTGGATTTGTAACTGGCTGACAAACTGTACTCAACTAGTAGGCCTTAATGGTACTACATCTACATGGAGGGAAGTAAGCAGTGGGGTACCACAAGATTCTGTCTTAGGCCCTGTTGTGGTTCGGATGAGGAGTCGGATATGGAGAGGGAGCCTGGGTTGGCACTGGAGCTTTTGGAAGGCTCCGACTAAGCAAGAGGCCTCAGAAGCGGAACTGGGACCTTCTGCTCACACTTAGGTGTAGAAGCAGCTGTTTCCAGGGCCTGAGCTGAGTGAGGAGGAACAGATAGGGCCCGTCCCAGATCCATGTATGCGCAGAGAGAAGAACCGAGGGTTATGGGTTGGCTCTTAGGGAAAAGGAGGAGATGTTAGCCATCCTCTCCCTGGCTTGAACATAAATAGGAGGGGTTTGGGAGTGTGTCAGAACTCATATTTTTAAGGGGCTCTTTCTAATTCTACTATTTTTTCTATTCTTCTGGGTTCTGTCATACTACTGGAAGGGAGGGGAGAAGGCGCTGTGGGCTGCCTCTTTGCTTTTCTCTATCTCTACAATGTAACTCACTGTCTCTGCATACACACTCTTTGAACTGTCCTCCCTTAATGTCAACTAGGAAGTGGGGAGAAAGGAATGTGCCTCTGGGCATTTGGCTTATCTCCTATTTGGAAGGGAAGGTGCGAAGACCCAACAAACACCGCTATAAGCCTGAGACAGACTGGCATTATCAGCAGTTTCCCACAGCGGACTTAACACCTGGGGATTGGCCCATTCAAACTGACCGGATAAACTATTGGGATTGGGTTTGCTTGGGACTCCTTTAACCTATTGATCTGAGCGGGAAACCCTAAGATCCTGTCTACTATGCTTGCTATCAGCTTCTAATAAAAGTTCCTTTTGGAAGAAACTGCTTCCACAAGTCCTTCTTTCTTAGGATGTTTTGAAGTGGGCCCTGACAGAGTGGCTGTTTGTGACTGTTCCATGTTATTGCATACTTCAATCAGTTTTGCCAGGACTCTTTGGGTCTGAAGTGCTAACTTAAGTCTCCCTGCTGGGAGCCAATTGACATTAAAAGTGCCTTAGCCATGTCAGCTGGGGCTGCTACTGCTTGATCAAGCATTTGAAGACTTGTTAACTGGGGTTCTTCCATCAACATAGTTTGTTGTTGTTTTGTAAATAAAAGGGGTTTCTACTCATGATTAAGCAGTTGTTCAGTACTCGCAAGGGCTGGGTCAGAACAGGCCCAGTACTCTTCAATATCTTCATAAATGACTTAGATAAGGGAATAGAAAGGGAACTCATCAAATTTGCAGATGACACTAAGCTGGCAGGAATAGCCAACACCCCAGAAGACAAGCTTGGGATGCGAAAAGATCTTTCTTTAAAAAAAAGTTTTTATTGGTTTTTTCCCCCCATACATTCAGTAATATTTATTCAACAAACATGCTGTCTGAGTTTACATTTGCTGATACATATTTACTTCCTAACCCTTTATTTTTTCCTCTTGCCATCGATAAAATAAGTCCCAAGTTTAGTTATATTCCGTTTCTTCTTTTTCTTTCAATCTCATAGTCAGTCTATCCATCGCTGCACATTCTAGTATTTTTAAATTGTTTCTTCATCTGATGGTATTCCATTTTTCCAATATTGTGCAAATATAATTCTTGCCACTGTTGTAACATGCAAAATCAAATATATATACTTTATCACTCTTTTCTGGCATTATACCTAATAAATGTTTAGGTTTAAAATCTACGTGTTCTCCCAACATCTTTTCTAGCCAAGTATGTATCTTCTTCCAATAACGTTACTTTGTCACATGTCCACGAAACATGATAATAAGTGCCTGACTTATGTTTACATTTCCAACATCTATCTATCTGACATGTTTTTAAACATTTTTGCTTGTCTTGCTGGTGGCAAGTGCCATCTATAAAACATTTTATATAAATTTTCTTTGTAGGAAGTTCACATTGTCAGGTTATAATTTCTTTCCCATAAATTTTGCCATTTTTCTAGTTCTATATTCAGTACTTTTTTTGTAAAAGAAAAAGGTGCCGGAACTCACACATGTCATACAACCCACCTTGCCTACCCTACAGGGTTCCATCCAAAAAAGGTGCCGGAACTCTGTTCTGAGCATTCTATGAGAAAAAAAGCCCATTGTATCCAAAAATTTTCCCCCATCTCATCATTTGTTTAACTTGTTCGCTTTCCATTTTCAAAGTTAATAAGAAATTATACATTTTCTTAATTAGTTTCTCATCAGAGGTTGACAATATCTTATCAAACAGTTTGTTCCTTATAAAATCCATAGAGTTTAACATCTTTATCATATCTAGCTTGCATTTGTAACTGTGTCTACCATGATAAATTGATACCCTAATTTTCCATTTCTTGATTTTAAATTCGCTTCAGAGTTTAGAATATTTCTATATGTCCAGATTTTTTCAAACTAAATATGGGTGTACTAATGCTTCCATTGTTGACAACCATCCTGGAATTTTCAAATATATTTTACATTTTATTTTTTCTCATGTTGTTAATAATGTATTTCTTACATAGTGATTTTGGAAGTATTTATGAATTTTATTTTTCCTGTACCATAAAAAAGTGTGCCACCCCAACTGTAAAACATGCCCCTCCAGATATAACAACCTTTTGTTTCTAAGAGTTATCCATTATTTTACCCATGGTAATGCAGATGCTTGATAACATAAAACCCACTCTGGTAAACCAAAACCTCCATTTTCCTTGGCATCTTGTAACATTTTCATCTTAATTCTAGCTTTCTTTCCTTGCCAAATAAATTTCAAAATTAATGAATTTAAATCTTCAAAAAAATTTCTCAAGTTTTATAGGTATTGTTTGGAATAAAAATAAGATTTTAGGTAGTATATTCATTTTCACTGTAGCAATTCTTCCTAATATTGACAATTGCAAGTTTTTCCATTTTTCCAAATCCACTCTTACTTAATTCAATGGTTTTGTATAATTATCTTCTTTTATTGTTGAACATCTTGCTGTTAAATATATTCCCAGATATTTGACCTTTTTAACTATTTGCAATTCTATTTTTTCCAACATTTTTTTTGTTTTATCTGTAAGATTTTTAACTATTAGTTTGGTTTTTTTCTCTGTTTATTTTCAGTCCTGCCATTTCTCCATATTGTTTTATCTTTCCCAGTAGTTTAGGAATCATCTCCAAAGGTTCTTCTAAAATAAATACCAAATCATCAGCAAGTGCTTGTAATTTATATGTTTCACCTTTTATTTCTAGTCCTTTAATTTCTGTATCTTGTCTAATATTTCTATTTAGAACTTCCAATGGAGATAATGGACACCCTTCCCTTGTACCTTTTCTTATCTCAAAGTTATCAGTATAATCTCCATTCACAATCACTTTTTCTGTTTGTTTATTGTATATTGTTTTAATCATATTTATAAAGTTCTGTCCAAAGTCCATTATTTTTATTTGCTGAATCATAAATTGCCAGGAAATATTATCAAATGCCTTTTGGGCATCTAGAAATATTAGTGCCAGTTGTTTCCCTGGATGTAATTCATAATATTCCAATACATCCATTATCACTCTTATTTTTAATTTGTCTCTGGTAAAAAAAAACATTTTGGTCTGAATGTATGAATTCAGCTAAGAATCTTTTCAGTCTCTCTGCCATTATTGAAGTAAAAATTTTATAATCTACATTTAGTAACGATATTGGTCTATAATTTTTTATCTGTGTCAAATCTGAATCTTCTTTTGGTATTAAGGTAATATTTGGTTCTATCCATGCATGTGGGAGTTTAGCCTCCAACAAAAGTTCATTGCAAACACCTTTCAACGGTTCACTTAATATATCCTGTAAAGCTTTATATAACTCTGCCGGTAGTTCATCTGTCCCCGGTGTTTTCTCATTTTTTTGTCTTATGGCCTCTGTTATTTCCATCATTATTTTTTCCTCTAACATAGTCTTACAGGTTTCTGAAATTTTTGGAAGATTATTTTCTTCCAAAAACCAAAAGTCTTTATTGATTAGCCCTTGGGCCATATCAAACTGCAAAGTTCCAGCAACAAATTGTTACTAAAATTTGATAAAAGCAATTTAAAATGGAATTAGAATAAAATACGATTTAAAATAATGGTAATAAAATACAATCTAAAATGAAATTGTAATAGTGTACAATAATTTAAGATAAAGATAAAATATGATAAAATTACATTTCAGAGTCGCCCTTGCAATCTACCCCAATCAGTCCCATATATGCAGATCTCAACCGAACCATTTTGTTTAAGTACCATGCTATGTTAAATGTTATTTTCAAGTTCTGGCCGGACATAAGATAAGTCGCTTTGATATGGGGATCCCAATGGGTCATTCGTTTGGTATATATACCAAGATACCTGTCTCTTACCCTCTTACACAGGCAACAGTCAAATAGTATGTGAGCCAGGTCTTCTACCTCTGCCGCTCCGCAAATGCATGGGGTATAGCATGAAATCTCCCATATTTGACCATTGTGTCAAGCTGTTCGAATCTCACTCATGTAAATATCTCCCTAAGATGTTTTGGGAGTTGTAACTTCAAATAACTGTGTACTTGAAAAATACGTTTGTATTTACTCAGCCATTTCAAGTTACCCACCTTACCAAGGATAGCTATATCAGTTTGTGCTTCCATATCCTTAATTCTTTAGGCAACTCTTTTTTTGGATTGTTCTCCTGTTACGCAAGAGACAGGAAGGCCACAGCTTCCTACAAAATTTGTTAGTTTGGTGATCCAGGAGATTTGTGATTGTAGGTTTATTTGCTCTAGTAGGCATAACTTGGGGAGTCTATCAGTCTCCATTTCATTAACTTTGCACCAGTAGTTATAAGCTCTAATTTTAGATAATGCATGAATTGTATGAATTCCCAATTCAGCTCTAACTACTGCAGCAGACGTTCTTGGATCTACAGCCAAAATACATCTCAATGCTGGGACTGTGTTTGTTCTAGGACTGTGGTTGAGTAAAGACCCCAAATTTCTCAATACAAGAGCATTGTGGTAACTTTAGCCTTATAAACCTGGATTAATGGGGCTAGGGACCCTGGGTAACTATGGTTCTTTAGTTTGAGCAGTAAATTCAAAAGGGCTTTTGCTCTAAATGTACTCTGTTGATGATGGCAGGTCCAAGATCCAGTCTTGGAAAAAGTTACGCCCAAATATACAAAGGTGTTAACCAGTTCAGTTGGTACACTATCTAATTGACTGAGGGGTTTTAATTTAATTAATTTAATTGGGTTTTAGTTTAACTTCAGGGACTGTAATTTAATTATAGTTTTAACTGATTTTAATTTTGTATGCTATGTATTTTAATTTTCCCTGTAAACCACCCTGAGTCCTACGGGAATAGGGCGGTATATAAATTTAAATAATAAATAAATAAATGCCACTTATGTCTCTGATCGTTTCTTCCAAACACCGTTATTTTTTATTTA
Source organism: Vipera berus (assembly GCF_964194415.1). Classification (NCBI taxonomy): domain Eukaryota; kingdom Metazoa; phylum Chordata; class Lepidosauria; order Squamata; family Viperidae; genus Vipera; species Vipera berus. The sequence goes on from NC_138209.1 coordinate 64,879,023, forward strand.
GATTTGCTAATGATTAGGGAGTTGTCCTGGCAATAAGAGCTGAATCTTCTTAATAGCCTATGTAATCCTACCTGTGAGTATGATAATAAAGTCATATCATCTGCATAAAGCAAGTACAGTAAGTACTTAGGATCATCGGCATATGTACCATGGTATCCTTCATTAACCCTGGCAAGTCAATGATGTATAACTTAAATAATAATGGGGCCAGGATACAGGCTTGCCTTATCCCTTTATTTTTGTGAATCCTGTTAGTCAGGGCCCCATTAACCCCATACTGCACCCTTAAACAGGTACTTGTGTAAAAGGCTTTAATCAAAGCCAGAGTCTGGGTTCTATTTTAAGAGATGTCAATTTACTCCATAGTACTTCTCTATTTACCATATCAAATGCTGTTGTAAGGTCTATGAAAGCAGCAAACTGGGGTCTCCTCTTATAGGCATATTTGGCAATTAGATGGTTCAAGACAGTTATCAATAGTGGATCTGTTCTGTCTAAAACCTGCTTGTTCTTCTGTGAGGAAGTTATTTCCTCTACCCAGATTTCAATTGTGTTCAAAAGGTACCTAGCATATATTTTTGCTACAATGTCAATCAGGCTGATGGGCCTGTAATTACTAGGATCCTTTTTATTCCCTTTTTTATATATGGGGACAACTATTGCGATCTTCCACCCATCTGGTATATGGCAGGTGTTATTTATGTGTGTAAAAAGACCTGCTAATACAGGGCCCCACCAATTGGAAAATTTCTTAAATAATTCTGCTGGTAAAAAATCCTCACCTGGGGCTTTATTGCTCTTTAAGCTTTTAATGATGGACTGTATTTCCTTTTCTGAGGCTGGTGGCCAAGGGGGGGAGTTTAGGGTTTACTAAATCACTGTTTAAAGATAGTTTCTTTACTGGTTCAGTGGGAGCAAACAAGCACTAATAATAATTCTCCCAGTCCTCATCAGAGATTGGTATGTCAAACGTAAATCTCCGTTTCTTCAGGATACCTGCTACAAAGTGCCAAATTAATACTGAGTTATGACTTCTGGCAGCCAACTCGAGTTCTGACCAGACTGAAATGGCAAAACTTTTTTTCTTTAACGTTATAGTTTTTTTTATATTCCCTTCTTGTCTGCAGCATCTTAGCTTGTATATGGGCAGTAGGATTCCCCTGGACAAGCGTTATGGCTGCCTTCAAATTCTTTTTCAGTCACTGATACTTAGGATCAAACCAGCGAGGTCTACCCACTCGGGCTCTTTTTGTAGCAGGTTTAGCTGTTAGGTGTTTTTTCAGTATATTACAGAGATTGGAGAATGCATTGAAGGCTGACATCCGGTCAGTAGTAGATGACTGGATTGTTCTAGCCCACTTAGTAGCATTCTCTGTTTTAAGGCATTCTAATATTGCCTTAGTATCAACTTTGGCCCAAATTAACCTTTTATTTTGGATCACCTCTACCTTTTTGGTGAGCCATCTGTCAGCCACGTTATATGGTCTTAAATTTGAGCGGCCTCGCAATGACACGCTTACAAGCTATTGTCACTAAGGTGTGACCTCCGAAAAGAGGTCAGCCTTATCTCTAGACACACAAAAGAGATCCAGTACGCTACTTGAATTGGCCGAGTGGTATGTATAAGGGTATGTGTAATTCTTATCCTTACCTCCCAAAATTAGAAAAACTAGAAAAATGGCATAATTTATGGGAAAGAAATTATAAACTGACAATGTGAACTTCCTACAAAGAAAATTTATATAAAATGTTTTATAGATGGCACTTACTACCAGCAAGACTAGCAAAAATGTTTAAAAACATGTCAGATAGATGTTGGAAATGTAAACATAAGTCAGGCACTTATTATGTTTCGTGGACATGTGACAAAGTAACGTTATTGGAAAAAGATACATGAAAAGATGTTGGGAGAACACATAGATTTTAAACCTGAACATTTATTAGGTATAATGCCAGAAAAGAGTGATAAAGTATATATTTGATTTTGCATGTTACAACAGTGGCAAGAATTATATTTGCACAATATTGGAAAAATGGAATACCATCAGATGAAGAAACAATTTAAAAATACTAGAATGTGCAGAGATGGATAGACTGACTATGAGATTGAAAGAAAAAGAAGAAATGGAATATAACTAAACTTGGGACTTATTTTATCGATGGTTAGAGGAAAAAATAAAGGGTTAGGAAGTAAATATGTATTAGCAAATGTAAACTCAGACAGCATGTTTGTTGAATAAATATTACTGAATGTATGGAGAAAAAAACCAATAATTTTTTTTTAAAAAAGATCTTTTCGCATCCCGAGCTTGTCTTCTGGGGTGTTGGCTATTCCTGCCAGCTTAGTGTCATCTGCAAATTTGATGAGTTCCCTTTCTATTCACTTATCTAAGTCATTATGAAGATATTGAAGAGTACTGGGCCTGTTCTGACCCAGCCCTTGCGAGTACTGAACAACTGCTTAATCATGAGTAGAAACCCCTTTTATTTACAAAACAACAACAAACTATGTTGATGGAAGAACCCCAGTTAACAAGTCTTTAAATGCTTGGTCAAGCAGTAGCAGCCCCAGATGACATGGCTAAGGCACTTTTAATGTCAATTGGCTCAAGGAAAGCTTCAAGGAAAATGTTATAACTGTGGAAAACCTGGTCATTTTAAAAGGGAATGTTGAAATCCAGTGGGGGGGCACGTCTGCAGCGTCCCACAGCCCTTTCTATCAGAGGTTGAAACCAAAAGCAAGTGGTTTTTTTCTTTTTCTTTTAATCTGGCTCTTTGGACTATTTGATTCTTTTGTTGGAGGTGAGGACACCTCCCACTTCACACCTACAAAAGATCCCAGGTTCAATATTCCTTTTAGTCTTTCCCCACTGTCTTTTGAAGTTTGTGGGATAAATTGTAAGTAACCATAAATTTCTTTTAATTAAAAGGGGAAGCTTGTTTTGGCCTCAAACTCCAAATTGATGTGTGTTTTGTTTTGTTATATATATGTCTGTACATTTGGAACATTAAGCTTGGACTTGGAATGGTGAGAAAAATGGGAAATGGTTAAAGGGCCCTATAAAACTGTGTTTGGTTGGAATCACCTCCTGGTTTTTCTCACTTCTTGCAGCAGAAGCCATATGTCTAAATGAATGTTGTTTTATTAGTATCTGTGTATATATGTCTGTCTATGTTGTTCTGTGTTATCCAAGACTTGGAAGAGGGTCTAAATCCCATCTGATAACAATAAACAAAAAGGCCTTATTTAAAAAGAAACAAACAAACAAAAAGAGATTTGGAACAAGGAGCTCATTGGCTTGTAAACAGCTCCCTGAAATTATAATAATAGTGATTGGTTTGCCTGGAGAAAGTATGAAATGAATTTTTTGTATGTAAAATTGTTTATGCCGGCAGTTGGGATGGACGTGAATGAGTTAATTTGCTGATGTGTAAATGTGTGTGTTAGCCCTCAAACCCACCTACCACCCCCCACCCCATCCCAGGCTGTGAAAGGAACAGTAAACTGCAGATTTTATTGTTGTAAGTGTGTTAGACACAAAAATAGACACAAATTGAAATCCACTCTGTTTGAGTTACAAATACAAAAGAAGTTTATTAGACTTCACAACAAAGTCTAAAAAGTAACGGTTTGCAACGCATGGTGGATTCAGGAAGGCAAACAATGCAATGTAGCCAAGCACCCCAAATTCCAAAATCACATATTATTATACATCCTATCGCAATGCCCTATTCCCTCCCCCATGGCCCCATTGGCTTAGGCTTTGGAGGTTACAATCTATCAGAAGTGCCTAAACAGAATACATTATCTCCACCCCTGTTCGCTTACACAATTACTAAGATCCCTCCCCTACTATCCTGTTTATGTACATGCTTATCAATTCTAGAGGAGAGATGTCTCCCATCTTCTACACCTGCCAGGGGTACCAGGCACCAGAAGGTACTTAAAAACAATTCCTAGATGGTTGACTCACACTGGTCCCCATGATAACTCCTGTTCTCCCCCTCCCTCCACTTGAGGCTTGTATTTTTCCCCATATACTCAAAGCATCTACTCAGGTAATTGATTATAAAATGATTATTGTAAAATATGAAATATGATTACATGATAATACTAAAAGAATATATATATATATATATATATATATATATATATATATATATATATATATATATATATATATATACACATACACACACACACACACACACACACACACACACACATATATATATATATATATATATATATATATATATATATATATATATATATATATATATATATATATATATACTCACTACTTCCAGTTATTTTCCACACTTAGACTGCAAGGCGTTCAAACCGGTCAGTCCTAGAGGAGACTGCTCTTTAGAAGGCCAGATCCTGAAGCTAAAACTCAAATACTTTGGCCACCTAATGAGAAGGAAGGACTCACTGGAGAAGAGCCTAATGCTGGGAAAGATGGAGGGCAATAGAAAAATGGGACGACAGAGAATGAGGTGGCTGGATGGAGTCACTGAAGCAGTAGGCGTGAGCTTAAATGGACTCCAGAAGATGGTAGAGAACAGGAAGGCCTGGAGGAACGTTGTCCATGGGGTTGCGATGGGTCGGACACGACTTCGCATCTAACAACAATATAATACGTTGATGTTATTTCTACTACATGATTTGGTACTATGGTGTTTGAAGCTTTGGTCTACACTGAAGCACTGTACTCCTTAAGATTGAAAAATTTGGTGAGAAGTTAGGTGCTAATGAATTTTGGAGAAGAGGCTTCAATTAAACGAACATCTTTAAAACGGTACAAAGTGTCAGGTTTACATTCTGAGAAGTGTCAATTAACTTCAGTCAATGAAAACAGATAGTAAAACAGCTAGGTGATGAACCTTTACACACCATAAAAATGTCCTTGAAAATATGATAAAAGAAAAACTAGTTAGTTATATAAAACTCACTGTCAGGACCCACCCCAAACCATGTCTTAGGAAGACAAAATTCTTGGAGTCAAATCTATTCCAAAAAGAATCTTTACTATGACATGCTTGGTTGTAGGAAACGAGACAGGACTTAATATTATTCCATGAAGTAAACCCTTATAAAGAGTTCCCGGTTTAACACCCCCCCTTACCCCCATTTGGTCAGTCCCCCATCCTTTATCTTGTATCATCCCTCTCGTGGGAAAAAGGAACTTAGGACCCTTCATGTTTATTGCTCTCTTCCGTGACACAAGCCAGATGCTAGCCCCCCCCCCCTTTTGTTTCCCCAGTTCAAAAGGCTTCTCCTTTCCTTTGAAATGCCTAATACCGGTTCAATACACATCTATTCTCTTCTCTTCGGGAGATGGCAGAATCCATGGGATAATGTTAGAAACATTCCATTTATGAATATGATATAAATGGATTCTGACACTCACTTCAAGTAGCAAAAAGATCAGAACTTGGCCAGTAAGACTCCATAATAGCTGATTTTGACCGCATCTGCAATTCTCCGGAGAATTGTGTGTCTTTCGTTTGGCAGCCGAGGTTGGGAGTACTAAAAGAGAAAAGAGAACTGTTTCGTTTGCCCAGATAGCTTAAGCTATGTATTTTATTACATTCAATGCGTCAATGAAAGATTGCATGACAGGATCGGCTTGAATGCCGGCATTCCTTAACCTGCTTCCATTAAATCTCAATTTCATTTAAACAAAACAAGACGATGTAGGAAACCACCTTGCGGTTTCCATAGTAACGACCAATTTCTAGTATCTCACCTTACCCTCATTGGTGAAGCGATGTTCACTATAGGCTGCTCCCGGAAACCTAGCCATCCTCACTCCATTCCTTCCTCCAATAGTAACTCGCGGACCTCCGTTGTTGTCGAGCGAGCGCACGCCTGATCGTGACGACATCTCGCGCTTTAGCCAATCGGAGCAGAGCAGCCTTGCGAGTTAAAAGGAGGGAATAATCTTTCTAGAGCCGGCGCTAGAGGAAGAATGTGTGCATTTTCGCCCTGAGTTTTGCCGAGAGAGCTGCGCTTGGCGAGGTAAGCGAACCAGAGACGTCGCTGTGTAGTGTGCGGATCTGTGCCTTTCCGAGTTTGTTTTTTTTTTTGTAAGGTAATTAAGCGGTTTCATCATACGGAGGTTGGAAATGCGGGAACGGGCGCTTTGGAAGTGAACGCGTTGCATTTCCTTACGTTAGCATGCTAAACATCTCCAAAGAATTAACCTAACGCCCTCCGCATTTTTATTGCTGCATGGGTTGTTGTTTTTTTTCCCCTTTCTCTTTTTTCTCCCCCCCTTTCGTCGGTGGCGTTGGGAGCAATGAGCTGCGACGTATTGTCGTTTATAGCTCTTTGCTGTCTCTTGTGCAGGGGTCTTCAAACTTGGCCCTTTTATGACTTGTGGACTTCAACTCCCAGAATTCCTCAGCCAGCAAAGCTGGCTGAGGAATTCTGGGAGTTGAAGTCCACAAGTCATAAAAGGGCCAAGTTTGAAGACCCCTGCTCTTGTGCGTCTCCCATCGGAAGCAAAACGGGTTTCTGAAGGAGGGGGAGGGAGGTTTGTTTCTTACAGGCGAGGGGATCGTTGAAAAGTGCTTTCCCAACAGATGGATGGGTTTGTTCGTAATGGTTGCCTGTTGTGACAAAATAAAAGGAACAGCCGGTGTACCTTGATAGTAAAGGTAAACGTCGCGTGGCGTGTCGCGACCTATCGCGGCTCTTTTTGCATTGCCGGAAATGGGGTGGGGCCGGTTTCGTGCAGTTTGACACACACACACACCCACACCTGCTAAGCGCATTCAAGGTAATATATCCGTCCCCCATGTTATTAAGCTGACTTTGTAATAATGCCGCTTGGGGGTGTGTGCGAAAGCCCTAACAAGCAGGCATATACATAGAATGAAGGCTACTGCTAAGCTTGTAATCCGCCCTGAGTCTTCGGAGAAGGGAGGGATATAAATGGAATTAAAATAAAATAAAAATAAAAAAAATATTGTCCCAAAGGTCTAGTGCAGATCAGCGTTAGTAAATGGCTTAAAATTCTTCAGGTGGAGATTACAGTTTGCATTCCTAATCAAATACTGTAGACCAGGGGCTTTTCCACCTTTTTCACCCATTGTACCACTTTTAGGATATGGCAACATCCGAGTACCACAGTCGCCTAGCAAGGTGTCAAAAACTTGATCAAGATCACCAAAAAAAAGGGAAAAAGTGATGAAGTACAGGTAATCCTCGACTTACAACAGTTCGCTTAGTGACTGTTCGAAGTTACAGTGGCACTGAAAAAAGTGCCCCCCAAGCCACAGCCAAGCAAGACGCCTGCCTGCCTGCCTGGCGGCGCTCTTGCATGTGTCCGAGGTTTTCATTGTTGTGAGCATTTCTGTTGAGGATTGGCAGCAGGGGGGGGGTGTTTGGTTTTTATTCCACACCCCCCTCTGCTGGGTGATTGCAGCAGGTTTTGGTCACTTCACATGACCCTGGGACACTGTGACCATCATAAATATGAATCAGTTGCCAAGCATCTGAATGTAAATCACAAGACCCTGGAAATGCTACAACAATCCAGCTGATCAGCGCTTCTTCTGGGCTCAGCAGAATCACCGGGATCAGTGCCAAGCTCCAGCTGGAGCCTGGCACTGATCCTGGCGCTTCCGTTGAGCCCTGACAGCCCTGCAGCTCCAGCCATCTCTCGCTCAGGCTTGTGTGGTGCTGCCACCGGTTCAGCTCGTTCCCCTCCCCTGCTACCACTTTTCTACCATCTGCCAGGTGCCAATGTACCACAGGTGGTACCCATACCACTGGTTGAAAAGCCCTGCTATAAACAAGCATTGCTCAGCCTGATGTTCTTCTTTAGTTGTAAGATAAGATAATCTAACTGCAGTTAGCAATTAGAATTGTATCACTAGACTTTTGGAAAGCAACAGGTAGAACAAGTCAGTTGTACCACTTTATCTCACAGGCCTTTGCTTGGTGATTATATAAAATAATTACATAAATTAAAACAAGCCTGGATAAACTCAGAATCACAAGACAGCCAATTACTTTTATCATGGATTCATGTGAATCTGTATCTAGAGCCATTACAATTACCCATCTAAAACTCTTTAGCTCCTACATGTGTGTTTTTACTGGCACCTGATATGAGAGCATAGTCAAAATGCAAATCATATCCATATTCTCAAGATGAGAACAATTACGAATCTCATTCTTTTTGGAATTTTTACATGGGATCTAGATAGAACCACTGTCAAAAGATATCTTTCTGCAAATTTAAGTTCTAGCAATCACAAATCTGTTTGTGTAATGTGTGCTGCTTGAACAGTTATTATATAGAATAAAGATATTAATATTGTACTTCTATTTATTTTTCTTGTCATTTATTTTTCTCTCAATAATTTGACATTTTACAGATTCATAGAAACTTTGTTAAACTGTCACTGTGATGTGCCAGAACTGAAAGATGATGAATAACAATCATTCTGAGATACTGCATTCCGCCTACCTTGCTGTAGAATACATTGACTCTTTGCTGCCTGAAAATCCATTACAGCAACCACTTAAAAATGCTTGGACCTATATGATAAACAACTACACTAAATTCCAGATTGCAAATTGGGGTTCACTTCTCCTTCACGAACTCCTCTATTTTTTAATATGCTTACCCGGATTTGTATTTCAGTTTATACCTTATATGCGGAAATATAAAATACAACAGGTAAGATGGAATTTTAACATTGTAAGAAGAGAGCCATGTTAGCCTATAGTGCTAAACATTCGGAGGAGTTTGGTAGCACTTTATATAGCTAAAACATGTTATTAAAATGTATAAATATTCATGATCTGCAACTCACTTCATCAGACTAATGTAGGATTTAAACTGGAGTGAGATGGTGGGAGTAAGGAGGGCAAGATCATTGGTTAGGCAAATGCAGTTTATATGTAAAATAGATTCCTATTATATTGGTTAGAATTTGTATTATGTTAAAAATACAGTGTTTGTTTAGACATTCTGAGATTGCTAAAACTTTTGAGAGGTATGTCTCTCCATCCATCCATCTGTGTTATTTTGGACATGTCATTCTCTTTCAACCTGACTGTTATGTACTGGGTTTGTTGCTTAATGACGAAGATGATGCGAGTGAGTTCAGCAAAGATCATCGATTATTGCTTGCAGGATCTGAACTGGGAAACAGGGCTGAGAATGCAGCAATTTATACCCTGGCCTCTAGGTGGCGGCCAATAGGTTTAAAGCAACCTATTGCCGCCCTAGAGGCAACCAATAGTGGCGCTGGAGACGGGTTGTCTGAGGAGCTGGGAGCCGTTAGCCAGCTTCCCTGCTCAAGCAACCTTTCAGCAATTACCCACATGGTGTTCCTTTAACAAAACAAGCCCAATACATTACACCCCTCCCCCCTAGAATGCACAAACATTATAGCAACAAAAGAAAAGTAATTACAGCAATACAGTTTACAAAAGGTATAACGATAGTGTGAGTTAACACGTTTACATCCTAGCTAATACAGGTGATTCCTAGCTAGCAGCACAATAAAGGTACATACAACATTATAGCTTCATTATTTCAGGACAAAATCTTGAAGATAAGCAGGAGGTTTGCGAGTCCTTGTGGAACGCCTGGGGGACCCACGGATTTCCTGGCCTACCAGCTTGCCTGCCGGGCTGGGTAGACCAGTGTCTCTTAGTTCAAGTGATTTAGGTTGGCTCGGCAATCTCTGGCTGGCCCTTCCAGGTTGGCCCACTCCAGAGTCAGTTTGTTCTGCAGAGTTAGCACAGCAGCTGTAGTACTCAGGTTGGCTTTCTCTGTCAGGGGACCCATGTTGTACTTCTGGGCTTTCCTCCCCTACGGCCATCTCCCCATTGTTCTGGCTGTTTTGGCACTCATAGTCTATGCATGGACTGGACTGGCTTTTATCCAGCCACCCTGTGTGTACCCACAATAGCACTCTACTTAGTGTCTTGTCTGCTGCCGTTTCTGCAGCTATGTCCCCTGCGTGGAGGAGAAACTCCGGCAAGTCCTGAATGGACAAAACGCGGGCCGCTGGGGCCGGATCTGGTGCAATTTGTGGCAGTGGAAGCCTGCTCAGGCCATCTGTGTGGCCCATATCCTTGCCGGGTTTGTGAATGAGCTTAAACATATAAGCCGATAAAAAATGGACCATCTAAGCATTCTAGGGGATAATATGTGGGGTGTCTGCCTGTCTGTAGTGAATAACCCCAATAGCGGTTTATGGTCTGTGAAGACTGTGAAGTCCCTGCCGTATAAGTAGTCGTGGAATTTTTTAACTCCAGCTACTATTGCCAATGCCTCTTTGTCAATTTGAGCGGAGGAGTGTCCTTGAATAAAAAGCAATTGGAACTTGTTCCATCTTTCTGTAAGTGACTTAAGACTGCACCCACCCCGTATGGGGACGCGTCACACGCTAAGCAGACTGGTTTATACTCTTTGAAATGAGTGATAGTGGAACTGACCAACAGAAGTGCCTTCAATTCCTGGAAACTTCATGAACAGTAGTCCACTTCCATGAAGCATTTTTATCTAAGCCTGTGAAGCGGCTCCGCCACTGCATCCTTGTTAGGAAGGAACGCGTGGTAAAAATTGAGGAGGCCCAGGAGTGCCTGCAGCTCTCCTTTTGTTTTAGGGCTAGGTGCCATCTGAATGGCTTTTACTTTAGACTCAGCAGGGTGGATGCCATCAGCATCAATGCAAAACCCCAAGAATTCAGTTGAGGGGACTCCAATACTGCACTTATTCTTTTTAAGCTTGAGGCCTGTTTCTCGCAGCCTTTGCAGGACGGCTCTGAGCCTCCTTGCTAGCACCTCAGTGGATTCTCTGGCGATGAGCATGTCATCAAAATAGGGACAAACCCCCGGAATGCCCTTGAGTGTACGTTCCATGATGCCCTGAAAAATGCCCAGGGCTACACTGACCCCAAATTGCAGGCGCTTTACTTTAAACGCCCCCCTGTAGGTTACAATTGTCTGAGCCATGGCCGTGGCCTCGTCAACAGGAAATTGCTGATAGGCCCGAGCCAAATCTAATTTCGCAAAAATGGTGCCACCCTGCAAGGATGCCAGGATGTGGCTTACTACTGGTACTGGGTATGCGTGTTGTTTGAGTGCCCGGTTAATTGTGCATTTATAATCTGCAGATTCTGACCTCCCCATTGGCTTTTAGTTGTGTTACAATTGGGGTTTCCTACTCACCCCTATCTACTGGTTGCAAAATGCCATGTTCAACAAGTTTATCTAATTCAGTGTCTATTTTGTGTTTGAGGGCAAATGGGACCCTACGAGGCTTAATCCTGTGGCACTACGTTCGGGTCTAGTTTGAATGCTATTGGCAGGCCCGTGTATGTTCCCAGAGCTGAATCAAATACATCTGAGAATTCCTTGCATACTGTCGCTAGACTCATGACTTGTGTCCAGTTGATTCCAGTTACTTAGATGCCTAGCGCATCAAACCAATCGAGCCCAGTTAGGCTCGTTCTCTGGCCCCCTACTACAACAACGTCCAGGTGCCCTGAAAACCCCTTAAATTTAACGGCTAGTGTGGCCTCACCCTTGACTGCAACTCTGGCATTCTGAAAATCAGTTAGTACAATGTCAGAAGGCCTCAGCTTGGCCCATTTCCTACTGCGAGTACAAACGAAATTAAATGTTTCAAGGGAAATAATAGAAACAGTGGAGCCTGTGTCCAGCTCCATTTTGCAGGGGACCCCTTGCAGCTCCATCTGGAGTCTATACTTGGGCTTACTTGGACGGCAAGCCCCGGTACGGCAAATGCTTCTGCAGCTGGAGCAAAACCACACGTTGTACTGCCCTGGGGCCTCGGTACCTCCTGGTCGGATCTCCTGACTGGCAATTCAATGGCTGGTCCCTCTGGTGACCTTGCAGACGGACACGATGTGGCCTGTCTTCCCGCTGGCCTGGCATGTGGCTGTCCGGAACCTACTGTCCAAGCATTGGTGGCAGCTGCCACAACCTGGACATCTAAGGAAGGGATTTGCCTTGTAAGTGGCCTTGTGTTGCTTGCTGCTGCGAAGCTGTTGGTCGAGATGTTTGTGTAGCTTGTTGACTTCTGTGTCGTCTTTGGGGTCTTCTGTGTGTTCGGCGTCTTCGTGGTGGACGGCTTCTTCTCGTTATGCAATTTTGGCGGACCGAATGGCTCGTATGGCCCTGCCGGAGTCTTCGTCTGCCATGACTTCCTTCTGTGCGTCTAAAAATGACAGAGTCTCTTTAGCGAAGAGCTTCTGCTGTAGCTCTCAGTTTCGGAGACCACAGACAAGCCAGTCTCGTAGTCTCTCCTTGACGTCGGAGAATGGGCACAGGTGTGCGGCCTGCCTCAAGGCCGCAATGTACTCATGCGGTTTCACCTGGTTGCTGTATTCTTTGCTCAAGCATAGCGCCACGCGATCACTGACAGCTTGGGCTGGAAATGTTCTCCGAGCTTCTTCATCAAGTCCACAAAGGATATAGACTCCAACAGCGTTGGAGCAAACAGGTTCTCTTCTAAGTCGAATGTTGCTGGGCCACACACACAGAGGAGCGTGGCAGCCTTCAGTCCGTCCTCGGCGACCTGGTTTGCTCGAAGGTAGTTCTCAACCCTGGACAGGTACGAGGGCCATTCTTCTGGCTGCTTAATGTTGAATTCTCTCAGCTTTCCGACCTTGGCCATTTCTGTTGGTCTTCGCAGATGGTGCTTGGCGTCTTCGAATTCTGGACTGGTCCTCTGGGTGCGTGGTCGCTAGCGTGGCTGTGCTAGCCGACCGTAGGGGGGGAATTGCTTTTCCCGCCAGGTGTGCGCTGCCTCTCTCCTAGTGGCCTTCAGCTCAGTTGAAGGAGCAGGATCCCACCTTCGTCGCCAGTGTTATGTACTGGGTTCGTTGCTTAATGACGAAGAGGCGAGTGAGTTCAGCAAAGATCATTATTTATTGCTTGCAGGATCTGAACTGGGAAACAGGGCTGCGAATGCAGCAATTTATACCCTGGCCTCTAGGCAGCGGCCAATAAGTATAAAGCAACCTATTGCCACCCTAGAGGCAACCAATAGCAGCGCTGGAGACGGGTTGTCTGAGGAGCTGGGAGCTGTTAGCCAGCTTCCCTGCTCAAGCAACCTTTCAGCAATTACCTATGTGGTGTTCCCTTAACAAAAAAGCCAATACATTACACTGACCATCTCACAGGGTTGTGGGGAGAATAGGAGGAAGGAGTTTTAAGTATGCTTGTTGTCTTGAGCTTATTAAAAAGGAGATAAAAATAAATAAAAGAACATGTAAGTTCAGCAACGTCTCATTCATTGATGGAGTTAAAGTCCTGTTTTTCCAAAAGTGGCACTTTGAGATATGCCGTAGAATGGGGTGTCAAACTCAATTTCATTGAGGGCCACATCTGCATTGTGGTTACCCTTGGGGGGACCGGATGTGTGTGGCTGAGATGGGTGTAGCCTACTGGGTGGGTTTGGCTGGGGTGGGCGTGGTGTACTGGGTGGGCATGGCAAGCTCGACATTACTCGTTTCAGGGGTGCCTGGGTAAGACTGGGGCAGATCTGAGGGTTTCTGGTGGAGAAGGATGGGACCGGGGTGAGCACCGGGACATGGTCCCTCCCTTCCTCCCTCCCTCTGTTCCTTCCTCCCTCTCACCCTCCATTCCTCCCTCCCTCTGTTCCTTCTTCCTTCCTCTGTTCCTTCTTTCTTCCCTCCCACTCTCCATTCCTTCCCCCCTGTTCCTCCCTCCCTTTTTCCCTCCCTCCCACTCTCTCTTCCTCCCTCCAATTTCCTCCATGTAGGCATTCATGTGATTCTATATGTTTCCTGTAGGGAGAAATATTGCATACGCTTGTTATCTTGTCATGGCAAAGTTCTGATGTAACTGAAGTTCCAGGATAGAGATAACATTTTTGTTTATAATAAAAAAAACTGTTCAAATAGTTTTAAAAGTTTCTTGTAGAATATGGTATTATCTTTGACTGTAGTCTGCAGACAGTCAAAGGGATGAAAGAGATCTTGGAGTCCTAGTAGACAATCACTTAAATAAATATGAGCCAGCAATGTGCTGCAGCTGTCAAAAAAGGCAACACAGTCCTAGGCTGCATTAACAGATGGACAGAATTAAGATCATGTGAAGTGTTAATATCACTCTATGCCTTGGTAAGACCACACTTGGAATAATGAATTCAGCTTTGGTTGTCACAATACAAAAAAGATGTTGAGACTCTAAAAAGAATACAGAGAAGAGTAACAAAGATAATTAGGGTAGTGGAGGCTAAAACATATAAAGAATGGTTGCTGGAATTGGGTATGCCAGGTTTAATGAAAAGGAGTAGAGATGACATGATAGCAGGGATCCAATATCTAAGGGGTAAAGAAGAGGGAGTCAAGCTATTCTCCAAAGCACCTGAAGGCAGGACAAGAAGCAATGGATGGAAACTAATCAAGGAGAGAAGCAACCTAGAACTAAGGAGAAATTTCCTGATAAAACAATTATTCAGTGGAACAACTTGCCTCCAGAAGTTGTGGATGCTCCAACAATGGAAGTTTTAAAGACGAAATTGGACAACCATTTGTCTGAAATGGTATAGGTTTCCTACCTGAGCAGGGGGTTGAACTAGAAGACCTCCAAGGTCCTTCCAACTCTGTTATTCTGACTGTAGAGGTTCTTTCATTCCTTTAGGAATGATGACTTACAGTTAGAAAAAAATGTCTGTTTCTGTGCCAGTTTCTTGATAAGATTTCAATTCCACCTGACTGAACCTCTGTGTTCTAGTTGTAAAAATTGAGGAGGAGAGCTGTGTTAACCTCTGTTAGTGAAATATCAGAAATTTTCTGGTAGCTGTTTTTGTGTCATTAAATTTCAAATATTATTGAATCTCATTTCCTTAAATGCACAGAGTGACTAAATTTAGGATTTAAATTGGAGTGAGGTAGGGAGTGAAGGGAGAGGAAAGATATTGTTATAAGGATGCAAATTATATATAAAATAAATACAAATTAAAAATTACATATAATTACATTTATAGTCTGCTAAAATCCTTTGTGTGGTTTGAGATTTTTTGTGATTGCCTGAAACCTTTGGATGTATGTTACTCAGAAACCCCTCACTCAAAATAGTCACTTTGAGGACTGCCATAGAGTGTCCTGGGAGGTTAAAATGCTCTGATGCTTCTTTGTCCTTACTGTGGGGTGTCCTAATGTCAAATTTGTGTCCATTGGTTCTTTTGCAAAATTGGTATCAAATCTCCATTCTGTCTGATACTATTGAAATTAATAAAAAGGACTTGAAACTCTGCTGATTAAATTTACCTACTGACATATTATTTTTACTGACTCTTAACTATAAAAATCTATTCAAAGATGTGTCTGAGATAAAATGTAACAATAAAACACAAAATAATGTGTGAAAGTCAAAAAATTCCATGCAATAAATGCTAAGCTTCAGTGTTTACACTGAAAGAATGGGCAAAATATTAACTTTTTAAAAAAAATAAATCATGAGAACAAAGAGCTTTTCTGTCAGGCTTGGAACTAGTCGCTGTTGAAGAACCTATTGTTAATGCATCTACAAATTAAGACAGTATTTGATGTGTAGGAAGGACCCCCCCCCCCGCTCCCCAGAATGAAATATTCTTTATTCTTAATATTAAAAAAGAGGCAGAATGGAATATTTCTCCTGAAGAAGAGGAGAGACACCTTCTTAAAAGCAGCAGCCTCAAGCAGAAAGCTGAGGAGGCTAATCTTTAGGAACCCTAAATAAGCAGCACAATAGGAAAGGGCAAACTAAGATTAGCTCAGACAAACACCTAGGATTTGCATTTTCCTTCTTGCCCGTAGAGCTAGCCATGATCCTATTAAAAATCTGGCAACGGCCATTAAAATATTAAAGGACATATTCATACACAGGAACAGGCATCTCAATTACAAAGCCCCAAAGAAGGTATAAAAACCCACCTACTCTCAACTCCATTTTGTCAGCCACCCGAGAAACATGCTGCTGCCATTTTAGTTTCTGGCTACCAAATAAACAGATACCTTTTTGCCTAGCAGCCTCCATTTTAGTTTCAGCGTCTTTGTCCCAGCTTGAAACCGGACCTACAGATGCAAGAACATTAAAGTCTTTACAGTACACCTTGAAATTATGGGTAGTCCTTTAACTGGCAGCCACATACTTTGCTCTTGCTGACAGAAAACTTCATTGAAAGCAGAGCTTTTACCAGATTTATAAGTTTATACTAGTTGGTGGAATATATTGTGTGAGTTATTTATTGAATCTCGCTAATGTTTGTATTGAGTAAAGTGCATTACAAGAAATCATACCTAAAATTATTAACCAATATCTCAGTGCAGGACAAATAAATTCAAAGAAAGGTAATCAGAGAACACTTCTTTAATTTAAAAAAATCATATCCAAACCAACTCATTTCAAGAATGCACAATTTGCAGTGTAATATTTGAATCCAAGTTAAGCAGTTTATTTTGCTTCAGACCTATCCATACTTATGGAGGAAAAATACTATTGATCACAAAGTTATATTTGTAAGTAAACTTGCCTAAGATTGCATTTTAATTAAGAGAATCGCTATGGGCAGTAGTTTTCCTATTACCTATTACCCATAGACATATGGGGCAGAGGACAAGGAGACATTTATGTAACCTCACCTGTTTACATATAGGAGACGTAGCAGAAGTTCAAAAGTCGAGAACGTGATATCTGTTTTGTGATGTTGACATCATTGTAGTTGGGAAAAGATGCCTGTGAGAAAGATTAATCTGTTTCCAATATATACTAATTTTTTGTTTATTTGCTGCTGTTATAGGATAGGTCAGAAACATGGACAGGACAATGGAAATGTCTCAAACAAGTTATGTTCAATCACTTTTTTATTCAACTGCCTCTCATATGTGGTACCTATTATTTCACAGAATATTTTAATATTCCTTATGACTGGGAAAGCATGCCAAGATGGTAAGTAATATTCAATTATTTTGTTGTTGTTAAAAATACATGTTTCCACACATTAAAAATGTTAGTATAATACAGATAAATGATAGGGTTTGGGAGAAATTTCTAGAAGTTCAGAGCCAAAATGCTTTTGACTCTGGTTTATTGATTAAAAATGACAAGAGAGTAAAACCTTAATTTAATAGACTAGTTGCAGGGAGGCAGTGCCTGCTATCCATAATTGTTAAACTCCAGCAACATTTTACCATTTATTCATTCTGTAAAACAAATATAAATATAATAGGTAATATCTGAATATCTTTATACAAGATGAAAATGGAAGCCTAAGAGTTATGTTAAATATAATATATACTACATCATATGTAACTCCTAATTTTCCTGTCTTTCTCAAGCAACGACTTGTTTGCTGTGCTTGTTGCTCCAAGAGGGAAAAATATCTTATTAAAAGTTCTGTGTATGTTAAATATGTCACGTTTCTACCACTGGTCATTTGATAAATTGTACAAATATATAATCATCTCAAAAACTAATTTTATTTTAAAGGTTTGTGATAGTTGCCCAGTGCTTTGGATGTGCTGTGATTGAAGATACCTGGCATTATTTCCTGCATCGACTACTTCATCATAAGAGAATATATAAATACATTCACAAAGTACATCATGAATTTCTTGTATGTGATTTCTTAAATTTTTGGATTACATGGTTAAGCTATATATGCACTTACCAATAAGAAAATCCCATACAACTCATTGGGACCTGTTTCTGTATATGATTGCAGGCTTAAAATTTCATGCAATGGCCATGTATTAGTTACTGTAGTTTCCGGCGTATAAGACTACTTTTTAACCCATGAAAATCTTCTCAAAAGTCAGGGGTCGTCTTATACGCCGGGTGCTGAAAATTTAGGGACAGGGCTGGCTGGAAAACCTGGAGCGGATCTCCCATTTAGTCTGCGCAGGGAAAGCGGGACCAATTGGAGAAGAAGCTGCAGTCTGTGATTTTTGACAGGCTGGGGTCTGGGCGTCTTTCTTTCTAAAGTTGAAGAGCAGCTGTAGTATATCCCAACTTGAAAGGCAGGTGGGGAAGGCAGCAGCCAGAGCAGCGGCTTTGCTCTAAGGACACATTTGACTCAGGAACTGGGCAGGCTGGCTGGAAAACCTGGAGCGGATCTCCCATTTGGTCTTTTTTTTTTTAATCCCATTTATATCCTGCCCTTCTCCGAAGACTCAGGGTGGCTTACAATTTAAAGCACAAATCAATGTGATTAGCAATAGCCTTCATTCTGTGTATATGCCTGTTTATTAGGGCTTTCACCCCCCCCCCAAGCAGCATTATTACAAAGTCAGCTTATTGCCCCCAACAATCTGGGTCCTCATTTTACCTACCTTGGAAGGATGGAAAGCTGAGTCAACCTTGAGCCTGGTGGGATGCGAACCTGCACTAATTGCAGGCAGCTGGTTTTACGTAAGGCTCTGCACAGGGAAAGCTTTAGAGTGAATTAGGAAAAGTGAAAAAGTGAATTAGGAAAATAGGGAACGGTTGCTGGAATTGGGTATGTGTAGTTTAACGAAGAGAAGGGTGAGGGGTGACATGACAGCAGTGACCCAATATCTCAGGGGCTGCCACAAAGCAGAGGGAGCCAAGCTATTCTCCAAAGCACCTGAAAGCAGGACAAGAAGCAATGGATGGAAACTAGTCAAGGAGAGAAGCAACCTAGAACTAAGGAGAAACTTCCTGACAGTTAGAACAATTAACCAGTGGAACAACCTGCCTCCAGAAGTGGTGAATGCTCCAACACTGGAAGTTTTTAAGAAGAGACTGGACAGCCATTTGTCTGAAATGGTATAGGGTTTCCTGCCTTAGCAGGGGGTTGGACTAGATGACCTCCAAGGTCCCCTCCAACTACTACTACTACTACTACTTCTTCTTCTTCTTCTTCTTCTTCTTATTCTTATTCATTATTATTATTATTATTATTATTATTATTATTATTATTATTATTATTATTATTTATTATTATTATTATTATTATTATTATTATTATTATTATTATTATTATTATTATAGTTTAATCCACTTGCACTGTTTTATGTTTACATGTTTGATGACAAACAGCCTTATGTTTATAAGTGACAGTTTTCCTACTAAGCACCTGCATGTCATAAGCATTTGAATTAAAATTACCATATTAAAATCAAATCTGATTGTGTTTTTTGTTACTCTGTTATCTAGAACGGGGTCCCCAACCCCCTGTTGGGGGGTGGGGTGCTGCAGCCCACTATTGGGCCATGAGCTGTTCAGAACTGGCCACCTGAAGTGGTGGGTGCACGTGCACCTCCCTACTTCCATGAGCAGCAGGAAAGCACATGTGCTCCATTTGTGCAACCAATGTGCCCGCTGCTCGTGCAGAACCATCCCCCCTCCCCCCACCAGTCCGCAAAGCCAGAAAGGTTGGGGGAACTCTGATCAAGAACATAGAAGCCCATTTTATTCTTAGCATCCTTTCCCAATCATAGCTCATAATGAATGTTAGACTCTCTGACACTATTTCCACAATTTGGGCTATATTGCTAAGTGTTCAGTTGCTCAGTCTTCATAATTGCAGTGATTCATTTTAGCCAGTCTTGATTAATCATACATTGTAGTATAATCCACAAATTTCTTGTGTGTCCAATCACACTTGGCCAATAAAGAATATTGTGTATGGTATGTATTGTAATGTATTGTAATATAGTTGAAGGTCAGATACATTTCTCAAAATGGGCATATCTTTTCTTATATAGTGATAGTAGTTTCAAATCAAGCAAATTCCAATTTGAGAGAATTTATGTTAAACTTAGAAATTTTTGCCTGGGTTTGCAGTAAGTGTTCTGTAAATTGCAAATAATAATAAGTTACACTATATTTTATATTTTACATATGCTCTATTCTATTTTATATATATATTTGTGACCTGCATTTTAGCTGATCTAAAAGATCAGACTAAATTTTCAGTGCTGACTATCAACAACTGCAGGAACTCGAGAACAACCTTTCCCTCATTTGATGCCTTAGATATTTAAGAAGAAATGCAAAGAGATTTCTTGCTATGAAAAGAAGGACTAGCGGTGACATGATAGCAGTGTTCCACTATCTAAGGGGTTTCTATAAAGAAGAGGAAGTCAAGCTATTTTCCAGAGTACCTGAAGGCAGGTCAAGAAGCAACGGATGGAAACTAACCAAAGAGAGAAGCAACCTAGAACTAAGGAGAAATTTCCTGACAGAACAATGAATCAGTGGAATGAGTTGCCTCCAGAAGTTGTGGGTGCTCCAACACTGGAAGTTTTTAAGAAGAGATTGGATAACCATTTATCTAAAACGGTATAGGGTTTCCTGCCTGAGCAAGGGATTGGACTAGAAGACCTCCAAGGTCCCTTCCAACTCTGTTATTCTGTTAAGATAAATCTTTTCTCTAAGTTCCAGCTTACATTTGAATTTTTTTAAAAAAATACAGTGTGAATCATTTGTACTTTATTTGAACAACTAATTTCTGTTTCTAAAATAATAAGAAACTTAGCTTCAAGCAACCTCTTTAACATGATCTTTTGAAAACATTGAGGAAAACCTCACTGAATACATATAGGTTTACTGATCTGTACAATCTACTTTGTGTGTCTTTAAATCACACAGTGTCTGCAGTTACATAGCACCTACTGTTTTAAGGGGCTGTCTGGAATTAGCAGTATCAAATATTCTTACATTTAGAAATTTATTCAGTTTATTCAGTTCTACATTTGAGTTGAAGGTTAGCATGTGAAGGAAGAAAATCTCCTGAAACAATACTGTCATATTGAAATATATATGAAATATTCAGTATGGTTACATGTACATAAACCTCTGTATATTTTTCTTCAGGCACCATTTGGGATGCAAGCTGAATATGCACATCCTTTAGAAACTGTAATTCTTGGAGCTGGATTCTTCATTGGAATAATGGTCTTCTGTAATCACGTAGTTTTGCTGTGGGCATGGTTATTTTGTCGTTTGATGGAGACCATTGATGTTCACAGGTAATCTTTTGTTATGTATTAATGATTGTTTGTGTTCAGATTCAGAAATTTTAAAATTATTTAAACAACTATTGGAAAAAGTTGTCACTAACTTCTTAGTGACAAGCTTCTAAATTATTCAGATATTGTTTGGGGAAAAAAGGTTTTCACTACTTACCGTATATACTTGAGTATAAGCCGACTCGAGTATAAGCCGAGACCCCCAATTTTACCCCCCAAAACTGGAAAAAGTTATTGACTCGAGTATAAGCCGAGGCTGGGAAATGCAGCAGCTGGAGGCTGGATCCCCCGAAAGACGTCTCTGCTGAGATGAGAGAACGGGGTGGCAAGCCGCCGAGAGAATGGGGCGGTGGAGTGCTCCGCCGAGAGAATGGGGCGGCTTGCTGTTCTCTCGGTGCAGCACGGCAGAGGCTGGATCTCGCGAAAGAAGTCTCCGCTGAGT
Source organism: Vipera berus (assembly GCF_964194415.1). NCBI lineage: Eukaryota > Metazoa > Chordata > Lepidosauria > Squamata > Viperidae > Vipera > Vipera berus. Next base: position 64,900,474 of record NC_138209.1, read on the forward strand.
GAGAGAATGAGGCGTCTCAGCGCCCATTTTCTCGGCGAAGACTTCTTTCGGGGGATGCAGCTTCTGCCGCCCCTTTCTCTCAGCTGCCCAGTGGAACAGCTTGCCACCAGAAATCAAGAGTGCTCCATCACTGGAGGTTTTTAAGAAGAGACTGGACATTCACCTGTCTGAGATGGTATCGGTCAGTGGTGGCAAAACTTTTAGAGACCGAGTGCCCAAACCGCAAGCCAAAACCCACTTGTTTATCACAAAGTGCCAAGGCAGCATCGGCATTCTGGTGCCCTCGGGGGAGGGGACAGGGAGGCGCCTCTGAGTGCCGCCTCTGGCACGAAAAAAAAGGGGGAGCAAAAAATGGGCCACCGTACCGCAAGGCACAAAAACGCCAACTGCCGCGCCGCAGGGTGCAGATACAAGGCACCGCACCACGTGAGAACGGGGCTGGGCTAGTGAGTATCACGCAGGCACTAGCCCCGCCCCCTTTGCAGCATGTGCCTGCTCGTGGCCCCGTGCACGCATGCACGCATGTAAAATGCTTCCCCCTCCCTTTTCTTCCAGTCCACCAACCGACAAGGACCTGCTGCTGGCAGCGGTGGTGGCGCATGTGCCAACAGAGAGGGCTCTGAGTGCCACCTCTGGCAGGCGTGCCATAGGTTCACCACCACTGGTATAGGTCCTCCTGCTTGAGCAAGGGGCTGGACTAGAAGACCTCCAAGGTCCCTTCCAGCTCTATTCTATTCTATTCTATTCTATTCTATTCTATTCTATTCTATTCTATTCTATTCTATTCTATTCTATTCTATTCTATTCACTTTCTATGTTTCTATTCTATTCTATTCTATTCCATTCACTTTCTATATTTCTATTCTATTCTATTCTATTCTATTCTATTCTATTCTATTCTATTCTATTCTATTCTATTCTATTCTATTCTATTCTATTCTTATTACCATTCTCTATTCTATTCTATTCTATTCTATTCTATTCTATTCTATTCTATTCTATTCTATTCTATTCTATTCACTTTCTATATTTCTATTCTATTCTATTCTATTCTATTCTATTCTATTCTATTCTATTCCATTCACTTTCTATATTTCTATTCTATTCTATTCTATTCTATTCTATTCTATTCTATTCTATTCTATTCTATTCTTATTACCATATTCTATTCTATTCTATTCTATTCTATTCTATTCTATTCTATTCTATTCTATTCTATTCTATTAACTTTCTATATTTCTATTCTATTCTATTCTATTCCATTCACTTTCTATATTTCTATTCTATTCTGTTCTGTTCTGTTCTGTTCTACGTTCTGTTCCAATCCATTCCATATTTTCTATTCCATTCTGTTCCACTGTCCGAGCCCATCGGAGGCAACCCAGTCAGCCCACACAGGAGTTACACTAAGGCTACGCAGCCTCTCCTCTCAACCTGAACCCCTCCTTACCTTTCCTTTTATCTGCGTCCTATTTTTAACTGCCGGCTCTGCCCAGCCCTATGGCAGGGCAAGATCTGCAAGATCCCCATTTGCATTTGACTTTGCCATCCCATCTGGTTTGAGATAACACACGAGAGAGAGAGAGAGAGAGAGAGAGAGAGAGAGAGAGAGGCACACCTCAGCAAAAAAGAAAGAAAGAAAAAGTAGTAGAAGAGGCAGAGAGCCCCTGTGGGTAGGAGTGAGGATGGGGAGAAACAGCAAGAAGACCGGGTGGGGTGGGGTGGGTTAATCACTAAACCTTCCAGTGTTTAACCAAAGCAGCTTTTGCATTTGTCAAGCTCTGCTAGCAGGGCACTGGACGGGCCTGGCGGAGCTGCTGAAGGTGAATGGGAGAAGGTGAGTCTTCGCCGAGAAAATCTCAGCGCCCATTTTCTCGGCGAAGACTTCTTTCGGGGGATGCAGCTTCTGCCGCCCCTTTCTGTCAGCTGCCCAGTGACAGAGGCTGGATCCCTCGAAACAAGTCTCCGCTGAGACGAGAGAACAAGGCGTTTCTCTCTTCCCCCCCCGCTTTTGCCGCTTGTGTGTGTGTGTGTGTGTGTGTGTGTGTGTGTGTGTGTGTGTGTGTGACAGAGGCTGGATCCCCCGAAACAAGTCTCCGCTGAGACGAGAGAACAAGGCGTTTCTCTCTCCCCCCCCCCGCTTTTGCCGCTTGTGTGTGTGTGTGTGTGTGTGACAGAGGCTGGATCCCCCGAAACAAGTCTCCGCTGAGACGAGAGAACAAGGCATTTCTCTCCCCCCCCGCTTTTGCCGCTTTTGTGTGTGTGTGGGGGGGGGGCAGTCAAGCGTTGTTTCCCTCCTCGTGCCCGTTTCTCAAGAGAAGCCCCCTGATTCAGCAAAATTGGGGGGGAGGGAAAGGAGGGAAGCGCAGAGAGCCAGGCAAATGGGAAGAAGGCTCAGGAGCTTCAGCCTTGCCTCAAGGACAGCGGAGTCCTCTCCGCAGCAGCCGCGTCCCCGCCCCCTTCCAAGCCGATGCCCCCCACTCCGATCCCCAATTCTCCCTTGCCATCAACAAAGCAGCTAGGGAGGCCTGGGGGGCGCAAAGAGATGCACCCCTTCTGCCCCCAAATTCACTCCCCAGCGCGCCTGGAGCTGCCTAAAGCCGGGAGTAAACGGAAGAACTGGAGACGGTTCGCTCCCGCGGCCTCGAAAGCGACCCGCGGAATTCTGCCCCGCCGCCCAAGCTCGTCCGCTCCGTCAGCCCCCACCCCCACCCCTGCGCCCCGCTCTTCTTCTTCTTCTCCCCTCGAACTTGGCAGCGACGCCGGGAAAGCCGATGGGGAGTTTGGGGCCAACGTGCCGGGAGACGAGGCTGGGGAGAGAGATGAGGGTTTTTTTTACCTCTCGGGCTGCTGTCCGAGAAATACGGCGGGGCCATCAGAGTCACATTGCCCGAACTGGGCGCTGACAGCAGCGTTCATCCACCCCGTCAGCAGCCATGACTCGGGCACTAAGCGGGGAGCGAAGGGAAGGGACCGGCTTCCTTTCAGCCCCGCTGCGCCAGTGTGCGCGTCGCCAGGCGGCGGAGAGCGGGGGAGGGAAGGCGCCGGGCGGAGCGCTGCCCAAAGGGGAGGGAGGCGGAAAGGCCTGCGAGCGGCGGCTGGCTGTGGTGTTGGGGCGGCGTGGGCGAGGCAGCGGGCAAGCGGGGGGCAAGCGGCGGCTGGCGGTGAGTTGGGGCGAGTTCGGGGCTGCGCGGGCGAGCGAGCAATGGGGGGCGAGCGGCGGCTGGCGGTGAGTTGGGGCGAGTTCGGGGCTGCGCGGGCGAGCGAGCGATGGGGGGGAAGCGGCGCCTGGCGGTGAGTTGGGGCGAGTTCGGGGCTGCGCGGGCGAGCGAGCAATGGGGGGCAAGCGGTGGCTGGCGGTGAGTTGGGGTGAGTTCGGGGCTGCGCGGGCGAGCGAGCGATGGGGGGAGAGCGGCGGCTGGCGGTGAGTTGGGGCGAGTTCGGGGCTGCGCGGGCGAGCGAGCAATGGGGGCGAGCGGCGGCTGGTGGTGAGTTGGGGCGAGTTCGGGGCTGCGCGGGCGAGCGAGCGATGGGGGGGAAGCGGCGGCTGGCTGTGGCTTCGGGGCGGCGCTGAGCTGCGCGGCCGCCCTCCCGCCCTGCCTGCCCCCTGGCCTTCGCCCCGCAAGCCCCCCCGACTTGCCCGGAGGAAGCGGCGGCGGCGCGGCGCTGCGGGCCGGGAGGGGAGGGGGCGCAGCGGGGGCTGCCCCTCCTGCCGAGGAGCCGAGCCCGGCGGCATGTGTGTGTGTGTGTGTGTGTGTGTGTCAGACCCGCAGGAATGGCTAGTAAAGGTGGCGGCAGTCCGGCATTTGCGTTTCTCTGTGTGTCAAGCCCCGTGGGCTCGACACAGGAAGGGGGGGAATGCCGGAATGCCGCTTCCCTACCAGCCATTCCCGTGGGTCTGACACACACACGCACGCACGAGGGGGAGAAACAACGCTGGACTGCCGCCAGCTCTGCAAGGCTCTGCCGCTCCCTTCTCTCAGCAGCCTGTTCCGAACGAAGGGACAGTTCTTTTTTTTTGTTGACTGGAGTATAAGCCGAAGTGGAGTTTTTCAGCCCAAAAAGTGGGCTGAAAAATTCGGCTTATACTCAAGTATATATGGTAAATAGAATATTGAACAGATGAAAGAAAAATATCTGAAGGACAAGAAAACCAAAGAATATATGATCAGGAGATACCATCTAGAAACAAGGAAGATTAAGGAAGCACTGGAAATAATAAAGCATCAAATAATGGCTATAGCCAAGAAGATTGGAAATATGGACCTCAAATTGTGCACTATAGGCAGAATCTCCAATTTCAGTCAAATCAGAAATGTTTCTACAATCCATCAATAGAGAGACTGTAGTGAACTGATCAATACCTGATAAAGAAACAGTGCAGTTCTGGGTGCAGCTATGGGACAACATAAAGAAATACAAAAATGCTTCTAGATAAAGGAGGTGGATTAGAATAAAACAACCTGAAATGAAAGAACCCACAATAAAAACAGAAACGGTGGAGAATAGGACAAGAAAAATCAAGAGTTGTGGTTGAAGCATCTGACTAGTCTCTACCCACTTATTGCCCATCAGTTTAACAACATACTGCAAGAAGGTAAAATTGAAGATTGGTTTGTTGTTGTTGTTAGCTGTGAAGTCGTGTCCGACCCATCGCGACCCTATGGAAAAAGTTCCTCCAGGCCTTCCTGTCCTCTACCATCTTCTGGAGTCCATTTAAGCTCACGCCTACTGCTTCAGTGACTCCATCCAGCCACCTCATTCTCTATCGTCCCATTTTTCTATTGCCCTCCATCTTTCCCAGCATTAGGCTCTTCTCCAGTGAGTCCTTCCTTCTCATTAGGTGGTCAAAGTATTTGAGTTTTAGCTTCAGGATCTGGCCTTCTAAAGAGCAGTCAGGTTTGATCTCCTCTAAGACTGACCAGTTGGATCGCCTTGCAGTCCAAGGGACTCACAGGAGTCTTCTCCAGCACCATAGTTCAAAGGCCTCAATTCTTTGGCACTCAGCCTTTCTTATGGTCCAGCTTTCACTGCCATACATTGCAACTGGGAAGACCATAGCCTTGACTATACGCACTTTTGTTGATAGGGTGATATCTGCTTTTTAGTGTGCTGTCTAGATTTGCCATGGCTTTCCTCCCGAGGAGCAAGCGTCTTTTAATTTCTTGGCTACAATCCCCATCTGCAGTGATCTTGGAGCCCAGGAAAATAAAATCTGTCACTACCTCCATTTCTTCCCCATCTATTTGCCAGGAATTGAGAGGGCCGGATGCCTTGATCTTGGTTTTCTTAATGTTAAGTTTCAACCCAAGTTTTGCACTCTCCTTCTTCACCCGCAACAAGAGGCTCTTTAGTTCTTCTTCACATTCTGCCATTAGAGTGGTATCATCTGCATATCTTAGGTTGTTGATATTTCTTCCGGCAATCTTAATTCCAACTTTTGATTCATCTAGCCCTGCCTTTCTCATGATGTGCTCTGCATATACGTTAAATAGGCAGGGCAACAGTATACAGCCTTGCCGGACTCCTTTCCCAATTTTGAACCAATCAGTGGTTCCGTGTCCAGTTCTCACTGTTGCTTGTTGTCCCACATATAGGTTTCTCAAGAGACAAATAAGATGGTCTGGTACTCCCATCTCTTTAAGAACTTGCCACAGTTTGTTATGATCCACACAATCAAAGGCTTTAGCATAGTCAATGAAGCATTTAAAACAAAAAACAAAGCAAAAAGAGCAAAGATGCCAGTTAACCACAACCATCTGGATGGGGCTTTTGAGGGCTTGAGTCACAAAAGGGCCAGGTTTTCAGGGCCCTTCAAAACACCACTTGGGTGGGCCATTCAAATCTTACGTGGAACCACATTCCAGAGGGCAGTTGCTGATACAGAGAAAGGCACTCTTCTGGGGTCCTGATAGATATTATTGTTTAATCAATGGAACTCAAAAGTGCACCAACCCTGCCAGATCAGATTGGCTGGCATATACTATGGGAGAATATGAACAACTCATGCTTGACTAGGTTTGTATGTGTATGGAATATAATCATCATGTAGAGACTTGTAATAGTATGTTACTTATCTCTTCTCAGAGATGAGAAAATTATTTAATTTTTCTGCATTTAATAATCCCAACAGTTTGAATAGGCACATAATTTTTATGGAATATATGTATCTGTGAAAGTTATTTAATGGACTAATGCAGATGTAAGAAATATTCTTTAAGACTTTCCCCAAAAATGAATTTTTAGAAGATTCAAAGCGATGTTGATACTAAAGCCTTGGTGGAGCAGTGGGCTAATGCCTCCTTAAGTAACACCAGCTGCCTGCAATTAGTGCAGGTTCGCATCCCACCAGGCTCAAGGTTGACTCAGCCTTCCATCCTTCCGAGGTAGGTAAAGTGAGGACCCAGATTGTTGGGGGCAATTAAGCTGACTTTGTAATAATGCCGCTTGGGGTGTGTGTGAAAGCCCTAATAAGCAGGCATATACATAGAATGAAGGCTACTGCTAAGCTTGTGAGCCGCCCTGAGTCTTCGGAGAAGGGCGGGATATAAATGGAATTTTTTTAAAAAACTAAATAAATATCTAAAGCCCCAGTCATGTATTCATTTACCTATTGAACTCAATGGGACTTATTTCCAAATAGATACAAGTTCCTATTTCAAACCTTTAGCGCTAAACAAGTTGTACATAAAATGTGAGAAGTGGCTTCATATTATTAAAATGTGCATTCAATTATGTTTCTTTTTAGTGGCTATGATGTTCCTCTGAATCCTTTACATTTGCTGCCCTTTTATGCTGGATCCCGCTTTCATGACTTCCATCATATGAACTTCACTGGCAATTACTCTTCAACCTTCACATGGTGGGATAAACTCTTTGGTACTGATTCACAGTACCATTCTTACAAAGAGAAAATGAAGAAAAAGAAAGACACAATGGAGAAGAAGATGGAATAAATTTCCCATTTGCAACAGTCAATGGCAACATCGAAGAGGCAAATGACCACATATTTTTGCTTAAAACTAGAAAACTCAACAATTATTGCAGTTCAAAACAAAACGTATCTTTTAACAAACAAACCGAGAGTCACCAAGCTTAGGTTTGTATCAGGAAAAAAATTCATTGATGCATTTTCCAAATGATTGTGCTTTTTCTATCCTGTAGATAAATTAAACAAATACTGTACACTATATATTTTAAAAAAATGTTAAATATGACCAAATGATTGAAATTATGTAAAAAAGATATACATTAAAATTAAAATGAGGGGGGTATTTTACTGTACATTAATGTAAAGCCTAAAGTTTAGAAAGAACAGCTACACTGAGTTCACCAAGTAAAACCTTTGTGGAAATCCTCTTTCCCAAGTAGATGTAAAAAAAAAGTATATTTAAGAAAGCATCCTTGTTAAAAAGAACCTTTTTGGTTTTTAATGAATGTTATTGTAATCCGTATTATACATAACTAAATTGCTGATTTGATTATTAAGATAATTTGTCTTACAGTAGCTATGGTTGATTTTTCTTTCTCATGTTTTCTGTACAGCAAATAAAATAATATTGGAGTTCAGGCTATTATCACCTGGTTCCTTTGTTCCTATCAAATTAAAAACAAAATAAAAAAAAGATTGCTTACTAATTTTTGCAGGTGTTTGTGGGAAAGGAAAGGTGACAGGGCTCTTTCAACTGTTTTTCTTTTGTAAAACACACAAACACAAACAAACTGAAGAAGAAATAGGAAATTCCAAACGTTGAATTAAATTTTGCCATTAGCATAACATTTAATTTGACTCTTAATTATACCATGTATGTTCCATTGCTCTTTTTTAAAAAAAAACCCAAAACTGCCTTTTTTCTGAGTTAAAGTTAATTAAGTTCCTTTTGATATCAGTTGCAACAGAATGTAATATATGTATATCTTGTCACTGCCTTCAGGGAAATGCTCAGCCTCTTGTAGGACAAATAATTGAGATTTCTGTCTGCTACCCATTACCTTCCAGTGTTTTTGTTTTTTTGTTTTTTAAAAAAATCCACAGATATAGTAAGTAATGAGATGACAAACATATATTTTTATCTGTTCCAGTTCAGATCAGGAGCCAGATTTACCCAGGGCTGATCAGTTCACCCTTTGTGTCAATAATGATTCCTTTGCTCACTGTGGGTTAAGGTTAGGCTTTCTGCACTGAGGACATTTTTTAATCTTGAAGCAAATCAGTTCTGGGTATGTTTGGTCTGCTGAATTGATGAACAAAACCAGCCCAAGTGCTTGAAACTAAAATTGCCATTGCAATTTCCTCAATTCTCTTTGATGGAAAAATGACTGCTGCTATTCGTAATATTCCATGTTCTGATAACACCGTCCAAAGACGAATACAAGATATGGCCACAGATGTTATTCAACAAGTGGTGGGAAAAATCACAGCAGCAGAAAAATTTGCATTTCAATCGGATCAAAGCACTGACATTGCTGGTGAGGCACAATTAATTGTCTGTGCGTGTTCCCAATTCGGACGATAAACTGGAACATGTATTATTTTGCTGCCCTCCCCCTGGCAGAACGACTGGGGAAGAAATAATCACAATAATTTACAATTTTTTCAGTGAATATGGAATGTTATGGACTTGGTGTGTAGGGATTTGTTCTGATGGTGCAGTAGCTATTACAGGAAGAGCTTCAGGGGTGATAGCATGAGCTAAGGCAGACATGTCAAACACAAGGCCCGGGTGCCAGATCCGGCCCGTGAAGTGGTTTCATGCAGCCCGTGAAGCCATCCTGGAAACAGTGAGGGAACGGCCCCCACTGCCTTGGCCCTGGCCCAGAGACCCTCCTTCTGCCAGAGACCCTCAGATCTGTCCCACTCCTGCCCAGGCATGTGAACAATGTAGAGCTGGCCATGCCCACCTAGTAGGCCATACGCACTCTACCCACACCCACCCAGTAGGCCACGCCCACCCAGACCATACCCACCCGGCCCCCTGAGGGCAACCACAATTCTGATGCAGCCCTCAATGAAATTGAGTTTGACACCCCTGAGCTAAGGCAAGAAGCTCCATTGATTCAAATCATTGCATCTTGCATAGACATGTACTTGCTGCTAAATGGATGAGCCCAGTGTTACATGAGATTTTGGCGGATGCTGGAAAAATAATAAATTTCATCAAAAGCTGGCCATTGAATGGACTTTATTCCGGCAATTATGCAAGGATTTGGATTCTTAGCATAGCACTCTTTATCTTTCAAAGAAAAGTATGTTGGTTGTCAAGAGGTGAAACATTATTGAGATTATTCGAGCTACAAGATGAAATGCACCTGTTCCTGACAAATGTTTCATCACCCCTAGCAGAAAAGTCTGAAAATGTCTTTTGGGTATCCTGCCTTGCCTATTTGGCTGACATATTTAAAAAGCTAAATGAACTTAATCGGTCGTTGCAGGGCCACAGTCATAATGTGTTTGTTATGGAAGACAAAGTTTGTGCCTTCCACAAAAAAATCTCCCTGTGGATAGGACAAGTAGAAAAAAGGAATATTGCCTCATTTCCCAATGTGTCAGAGTTTATTGAAGTAAATTCTATTGTTGACACTAAGGGCATTGAAACGGCCATCAAAAATCATTTGGAAAAATTGTACACAAAGTTTGTGTTGTATTTTCCATTTGTGTCAACAGGATGTGATACTAGAATTTTCTGGGTTGCATCACCCTTCATCATGGACAATGTTGTGAACTCTGACCTTTCCTCTCCAGAGCAAGAGGCACTTCTGGAATTGACATCAAACCACAGTTTGAAGGAACTTTTCAATGAAAAAACACTAACTGAGTTCTGGAGCCAAGCTGCAAAACTATACCCGGAAGTGGAGGGAAAGGCTATCGCAGCCTTACTGCCATTTGGTTTCACATACTTGTGTGAGAAGGCATTTTCTTCCTCAACATGTATAAAAACTAAGGAAAGGAATTGCCTTCAGCTGGAATCTGACTTAATTCTGTCAGTAAGCACTCTCCAGCCACGACTGCAAAGATTAATGGCAGAGAAGCAGGCACAAGTTTCCCATTAAAAGTGTGGTAAATTGGTTCACTTTTTTCCTGGTTTTTTTTTTTTGTAAATAAAATTTTTCACACCTTGCTAAGCCACTGGTGGTACTCGAATATTGTCATGTCCTAAAGGTGGCACTCTCCTCTACCTCTGCGCGCGCACAGGGAGGGCCATGATTTTCTCCAGGCTGGGGTCTAGGCGGCGTAGCGCTGGACAATAGGGAGGGAGGGAAGGAAGGGACAAAGAAGAAGGGAAGAAAGGAAGGAAAGAAGGAAGAGACAATGGGAGAGAAGGAGGGAAGGAGGGCACCCACCTCAGTCCCACCCCCTCCACCAGAGACCCATGGATTCCCCACACACAGGCACCCTGCAACCTGAGTGATGAGCTGCCCCCCCCGGCCATTGACTTCGCTTGTCAAAAAGTTGCAAAAGGTGATCACATGACCCTGGGACACTGACTGTCATAAGTATGAATCAGTTGCCAAGCATCCGAATGTAAATCACATGATCCTTGGGGAAGCTGCAACAGTCATAAGTGTGAAAAATGGTCATGTCACTTTTTTCAGTGCCATTGTAACTTTGAGCAGGCACTAAGTGAATTATTGTAAGTCAAGGGCTACCTGTACTTTATCATTTTTTCCCTTTTTTTGGAGGGGGGGTCAAGTTTTTGACATCTTGCTGGGCGACTGGTGGTACTTGGATATTGCCTTATCCTAAAGTGGTACAATGGGTAAAAAGGTTGAAAAGCCCTGCCGTAGAGAAGCTATGCTAGTGACTTGGCCAGAAATAGCTTAATTGCAGCTGGAACATTGTGTCCTCCCTTTGTGCGAAAAAATTTAAGAATGGCATTCGCTGATCATTGGTCAGAGGCAGCCGTGCATTCTCTATGGGCTTTTTGTGAGCCAGTGGCATGGATGACCACCCCTAGGTACTTAAAGGTGGTTACCTGCTCTAGACTTCCGAAGGAAAAAGGAGGAACCTGCCCCACTTTACATCGGGGAGGACTGTGTGGAGAGAGTTTCCTCCTTTAAATTTCTGGGAGTCTACCTCTGTGAAGATCTGACCTGGAAAGTTAATACAACCCAGGTGGCCAGAAAGGCCCAACAGAGGCTTCACTTTCTCAGGGTCCTGCAGAAGAACAGGGTAGAACAACGGCTTATGACCGTCTTTTACTGGTCTACTATAGAGAGTGTCCTCTCGTATGGTATTGTGGTTTGGTATGCTGGTCTGACAGCCGCGGACAGGAAAGTATTACAGAGGGTAGTGAGCACAGCACAAGACATTGTGGGCTGTTCCCTGACACCACTGGATGACATCACCAGGGCTCGCTGCCTTGGAAGAGTGAGGAAAATTCTCAGGGATGACTCACATCCTGGACGGTATCTCTTTACTCTCCTACCATCGGGTAGAAGATATAGGAGTATAGCCAGCCGTACCAACAGGCTGAAGAACAGCTTTTATCCATGGGCTGTTAGGCTTTTGAACGGGAAATAATTTTTATAAACTTTATGCATAATTGACTTGCGAGGCCGGTGTGTTGTGCAATTAGTTCACATGGTGTAATAAGATGGAGGGTTTGTGACACTGTAAGTTGGGGGGTGGGGGCACGAAGGGAGGCTCAGCCAATCTCAATGTATACATGGTTGTACTTTGACAATAAAGGTTCATTCATTCATTCATATTTAAATACCATGAGTACCATTTTGGCCTTTTTGCAAAAGCCATAACCTTTGTTTTCTCATAATTTATGTTCAGTTTATTATATTCGCAATACTGGACAAGGGGTCGCAAGCCTCTTTGAAGGCCAACTGGAGTCCTGGATAGAATCACAGCATCATCTGCATAGAGCAGCAGTGCAATGCTTCGGTCACCTATTTTTTGGGGGTGGTAATTTGGATTATTTAACCATTTTATTTTATTTATTTAATTTTTTTATTTATTTTAATTCCATTTATATCCCGCCCTTCTCCGAAGACTCAGGGCGGCTTACAAGCTTAGCAGTAGCCTTCATTCTATGTATATGCCTGCTTATTAGGGCTTTCACACACACCCCAAGCGGCATTATTACAAAGTCAGCTTATTGCCCCCAACAATCTGGGTCCTCATTTTACCTACCTCGGAAGGATGGAAGGCTGAGTCAACCTTGAGCCTGGTGGGATGCGAACCTGCACTAATTGCAGGCAGCTGGTGTTACTTAAGGAGGCATTAGCCCACTGCTCCACCAAGGCTCTTTACGATATCATTTATGTAAAAATTGAAGAGCAAGGGGGCCAAAATGCATCCATGTTTAACCCCCTTTTGAGTTTCAACTGACCTCGAGAGAGACCCTTGCATATTACACCTCACCTTGAAGGATGTTTTGGTATGTAAGGCACGTAACAGATGGAGGAGTCTGTGATCAATTGAGGCAGCTTCCAGCTTCTCCCATAGCTTAGTCCTTGTAACCATGTCAAAATCTGCCTTAAGATCTATAAAGGCAGCATATAATGATGCAGGTCTATCTGATGCATATTTTTCAATCAAATGATGAAGAACTAAGCACTGATCTATGGTCACTCAAGTAAATCCTTCATTATAGACCTTGTACTGTTGCTGGAGGGGTCTTCATACATTCTCCAAAAATCAAGTCCTCAGGTTATAGGAGATATATGACAGTCTAATGGGGTATAGATTCTTTCAGAGTGGCAAGCTATTAGACGCCAAAATAAAGAGGAGTTCTCTTGCTTTGCTGCTGTTCCCAGGAAGACCTTGTGTCTTGTCTCTTCTTTTTTTTTATTAAAAAGTTTTAACATACAATTTTTCCTTTAAAAATCCCCCCTCCCCCTCCCTTCTCCCTCCCCCCCACCTCTCCCCCCTCCCCCCCTCCCCCCCCCCCCGACTTCCCAGAGCTAAATACAAGGTATATAAAAAAAACAATCATAAACAACCATATACTAACATCCATAAACTCTAAAATCCATCACTCTCTAGCTTATATAGGATAATATATATATAGATTAAATATATATAGAAAAACAAAAATAGAAAAAGAAGAAAAGAAAGAAGACTTATTCAAATGCTACATGAAACTTCTTAACCCTATACTTGTTCTGGATAAACTCAATCCATTTTCTCCATTCCATAATATAGCGTTCTTGCGAGTGATCTTTCAAATAGGCCGAAATCTTCGCCATCTCAGCCAGGTCGGAAACCTTTAAAGTCCACTCTTCTATGGTCGGCAGTTCCTCTTTCTTCCAGTACTGACCTATCAAAAGTCTTGCTGCCGTAATTAAATTCAACATCAACTTAGTGTCCACAACTGTAGCATCTGCAATTATTCCCAACAAAAAAAGTTGCGGACAAAACTTTATCCTCTGTTTAAAAATCTTCTGCATGTTCCACCAGACTTTTATCCAAAAGGCCTTAACCTTTTTACAAGTCCACCATATGTGAAAATATGTTGCGTCTTTATCACCGCACCTCCAACATTTAGGCTGATAATTCGGATACATACTTGCAAGCTTTTTAGGATCTAAATGCCATCTATAAAACATTTTGTAAAAATTCTCTCTTAGATTTTGAGCTTGTGTAAATTTTACATTCCTCACCCAAATCTTTTCCCATGTGTCCATTGTAATAACTTCCTGGATGTTTTGGGCCCATTTTATCATACAATCCTTAACAAGTTCTGTTTCTGAATCGATCTCTATCAACGCAAGATATATCCGTTTAATATGTGCTTGTCCCTGATTTCTGATTTGCTTTATCAAGTTTTCATCAGTCATTGTAAATCCATTTTTCTGGTCTTCTTTCCACCTGGCCCGTAACTGAGTATATTGAAACCAATTTTGAACAACCTTCTCTTCTCGCAAGAGGCTATATGATTTCAAACACCAAACATTTCTTTCCAAGCTTAGGATCTCCTTGTACGTAGTCACATCATGTTTAAAGCCAGCATGTATATTTTCTATTGCGTGTTTTGGAATTGCCCACAATGGTATCTTGCAGTCTAACTTATGTCTATACTTCTTCCAAACTCTCAACAATGCCTGTCTTAAAATATGCACTCTAAACACATTGTCTACCTTCTTGTCATACAACAAATATGCATGCCAGCCAAACAACAAATCGTGGCCCTCAAGATTTAATAATCTCTCTTGTGACAAATTAATCCAATCACTTATTCCTACTAATGCAGCAGCTTCATAATATAGTTTAAAATTAGGCATTTTGAGACCACCTCTCTCACGAGTATCCTGCATAATCTTAAGTTTAACTCGTGGCCTTTTCCCTGCCCAAACAAATTTATTGATACCTCGCTGCCATTCCTCCAGATTAGAATCTTTCTTAAGAATCGGTATCATTTGAAATAAAAATAAAAATTTAGGCAGGACATTCATTTTCACTGCTGCAATCCGTCCCAACAAAGACAATTGCAATTTTCCCCAACTCTCCAATTCTTTTTGAATTTTCCCCCACAATTTTTCATAATTATTTTTATATAACTTTGTATTAGAGGGCGACAAAAGCACCCCCAAATATTTAACCCTTTTAACAATCTCAAATCCAGTTAATCCTTCTAAGAGAGCCTTTTGCGAAACTGTCATATTTTTGGCCAAAATTTTAGTTTTCTGTATATTAACTTTAAATCCAGAAACCTTCCCATATTGTGTTATTATCTCCATGAGGTCCACAACAGAGTTCTCTGGCTGGGTCACTGTAACAACCAGATCATCTGCAAATGCTCTCAATCTATAATCCTGATCTCTAATTTGTATCCCCTTAATTTTTTCCGAATTCTGTATTTTAGCCAATAATATCTCTAATGTTAACACAAATAACAAGGGCGATAACGGACACCCTTGCCTTGTGCCCTTCTCAATATTACATACTTCTGTCAGACTATTATTAACTATGATTCGGGCAGTTTGTTTTTGATATAATGCCCTAATCGGTTGTAGAAAATTTTCCCCAAAATCCATTTTATCTAAAACTTTCATCAAAAATTGCCAATTCAATTGACCAAAAGCTTTTTCAGCATCTAGAAAAATTAGCGCCGCAGGGATCTGGTTGTTCCTTTCCAAAAACTCTAACACATCAACTATATGCCTCACATTATTTTTCATTTGCCTACCACTAATAAACCCCGTTTGGTCCCCATGAATCACCTGTTGCAGAACCCTCATCAATCTATTAGCCAAAACCTTAGCAAATATCTTGTAATCTGTATTTAAAAGCGATATTGGTCTGTAATTTTTAACTTGAGTAGCATCTTGGTCTTCCTTCGGAATCAAAGAAATAAAAGCTGTTCTCCAAGACGGTGGCACCTTTCCCCCCCTCTGGATTGTCTGGAACAGTTCCTTTAACGGTTTCATCATCTCTAGTTGTAAATTTTTGTAGTAAGCCGCAGACAAACCATCCGTGCCTGGTGCTTTATCCACCTTCAATTCCTTAATTGCTGTAAAAATTTCTTCTTCTGTAATTAATTGATTAATCTCCTCTTTTTGTACTTGCGTAAGAACCGGGATGCTAGCATTCTCCAAATATATATCAATGTCTTTTTCATTAATCTTCTCCTTAGCATATAATTTAGAATAAAAATCCACAAAAGCACCCTTGATAAGGTCCTGTTGAAACACAACCCTTCCTTTATACTCAATTTTGTCTATATTAGAAGCCCTTTGTTTTTTCCTCAATCTATAAGCTAACCATCTACCTGGTTTGTTAGCGTTGCAAAAAGTATTATGCCTGGCAAACCGCAAATTGGTTGCCACTTGGTCAGCCATTAATTTATCAAATTGTCCTCTTAACAGTTTAATAGCCTCCTTAGTCTTCACATCCTCTGAATTCAAAATCAAAGCCTTTTCTTTTTCCTTTATTTCATTCTCCAGATCTTTCCTCCTAGCTTCCACAGCACGTCTATGTTTATTATTCATATATATCAACACCCCTCTCATGTAGGCCTTGCTAGAATCCCAAACCATATCCATAGAGGTACCCTTATTCATATTAATTTCGAAAAAATCCTTCATCCGCTGTTTGCATTCTTCCACATTTCTCTGATTTCTAAACAAATTCTCATTTACGCGCCACGAGCGCCTGTCTCTATTCTCCTTATCAATCTCTAGCCAAACTGGACTATGATCAGAGATAGTTCTTGCACAAATCTTCACCTTTTTAGTCCTTAAAAAAAATCATTAGTCAACAAAATAAAATCAATCCTAGAAAAAGATTGATGTCTGTCAGAATAAAAAGTATAATCCTTCTCCTGCAAATGTCTCTCACGCCAAATATCTCGCAGTTCCAAGTCATCCTTCATTTCAAAAAAGGATTTAGGCAGTCTAGCATGACTTGGGACGTGCTTAAAAGCTCCAGCCTTGTCCATCTGTACATCCAAAACACCATTCCAGTCCCCGATAAAAATAAAAGATTTATAATCCAACTGGGTAAGCTTTGTATGAAGTAAACTAAAAAAGTCAGCCTGTTGTTGATTAGGAGCATATAATCCAACTAAAAGCGTCTTTTTACCTTCTAGCAGCAGCTCTATCATAACGTATCTTCCATGCTTATCTGCTTCAATTAAGTCTGCTGTTAAGGCACTTTTAACATAAACAACCACTCCATTTTTCTTATTCATTGCAGAAGCAACAAATTGCGTACCCAACCTTGAGTTTGATAAATACTTTTGATCCACAACCCTAATATGCGTTTCTTGCAAACATATAACATCTATCTTGAATTGTTTTAAATATTGAAAAACTTTCTTCCTCTTCTGTGGTGAATTTAGTCCATTAACGTTCCAGGTTAAAAATTTAGTTGCCATGCATATCCTCCCAAAGCTCTTGGAGCACTGCTTTGATAGGACTATCTTCTTTAGGCCGTGCTCCTCCCACTGCTTGGCTATAAGTACGTTGTGGAAGTACCAAAGACTTTTGCTGGTCTTGTTCTTTTATTTTTTTTGATCGTTTTAAAGCAGCACGCGTTACCCTTTGCTCTCTAGGATCATCCAAAGAAGTTATGGCTTGATCTCCTCCAGCACCGTTTTCCTCTGCTTCAGCCTCTTGATGTTCTCCTTCTCCAGATCCCTTTGCAGCTTCCAGAAGTGTTAATGGGGTTGCTTTTAAAACGTTATTGTAAAAATCACGCGCTTGCTTCACAGTAACCAGCCGGTACCTTTTACCTTCATGCATCACCATCAACCCAACTGGAATCTCCCATCTGAACCTTATATCTCGTTGCTTGAGCTCTTGCACAAGAAATGTAAAATCCTTCCTTCTCCTTAAAATCTTTGGAGGAATTTCTTTTAGAACCAAGACTTCTTGATCAGCAATCACAACTTTAGCATCATAGGCAGCTTGTATAACTTCATCTCTAATTTCCCTTTTTGCAAAGTAAACCACCACATCTCTAGGCAACTTTCTCTGTCTAGCAATCCATGAATTCACACGAAACACTTTATCCATACCTCCTCTTATTTCAGATGCTGGCTGATTCAATACCACTTCGAGAGCCTCAGAAACCAGCTGCTTTAAATCTTCCTTAATATTCTCTTTCAAGCCTCTGATTCTAACAGCAAACTGCATCTGGTAATATTGAGCAAGACTCAATTCTGTTTCCATTTTGTCTCTTAAATCTTCATTCTCCAATACTTTTGCTTCTAATATGGCATTCTTTTGAGTCAAATCTTCCACTTTTTCATCCAAATCTTCCACACATTCCGCCACTTTATGCACTGAAGACAAAATGTCTACCTTCATCACACTGAACTTCTGTTCCATCCTCTCTTCCATTCTCTCCTCCAATTTCTCCAATTTCTCCTCCATCTGTGCAAATTTATCACCCATTGATTCCAAAATTACCTGGGCATGTTTTTCAAGAGCATCTCGTAAGTCCTTCGGTGTCAATACATCAGGAGGATGCAACGCCTGCAATGATGATTGTTGCACCGGAGAAGTTCCACCGCTCCGAAGAGTTTTAGGGGGAGGTTTAGCTGCCATCTTTTACTTTCAATTGTGACGCACTTTCACTTTAGATTTAAAAAGTCCATCAAGATATTACAGCCTGTTATTATCTAAAATAAAATAATCCTCTTCACCTTTTCCTCTTGTACCGCTCTGCCTGCTCTTATTAATCCATAGTCCTTCCTTCAGGCAGGGGTGGTCGCAGACGCCTGGCTCTGCTCCAAGAAATCCGGAGCAGAGACGCTGACCAGCTGGGAGCAACCCAGGCTACTGGGGAGTTCAATCCTTCAGCCGCCCAAGCTCCAAGCTCAGGCGGCCCCGGAGAACTCGACCCCTACCTGGGGCCTCACCCCCTCCTCTTCTCCCGAGGAGGGGGCTTCAAATTCGCCCAAACAGCTGATCGGCGCTGTTTCGGGCGAAAATCACTCAGCTGAGCCGCGGGCAGCCCGGGAAGGCTGTCTCCGGCGCCGCGCAGCCACCGGAAGTCCCGTGTCTTGTCTCTTCTTGAATGCAATCAATTGCTTGAATTGTTTTTAAGTAACTGTTTAAGAATTGCTTTATTGCCATGTCCAGTCTTTTTTTTTTAATCCCATTTATATCCCACCCTTCTCCGAAGACTCAGGGCGGCTTACAATCTAAGCACAAATCAATGTGCTTAGTAATAGCCTTCATTCTATGTATATGCCTGCTTATTAGGGCTTTCGCCCCCCCAAGTGGCATTATTACAAAGTCACCTTATTGCCCCCAACAATCTGGGTCCTCATTTTACCTACCTCGGAAGGATGGAAGGCTGAGTCAACCTTGAGCCTGGTGGGATGCGAACCTGCACTAATTGCAGGCAGCTGGTGTTACTTAAGGAGGCATTAGCCCACTGCTCACTTTTGTACTTGTATACCAAGTTAAGGGCTTTCTTGGCTTCTACACAATCCTTATCAAACCATGGTCTGAAGGTGGTACAGGACCTCTTAACTGAGAAGTGCTAATAATGGTTGTAGCTCATAAACTAAACTTTTATATACTTCTAACAAGTCTCGAGTCAGGTTGGTTGATATAAAGGCTGCACGTCCAGTCTAGCGGGAGAGGCATATGAATGGCTGAATAATTTACTAAATGAGGCAATTAAGTGAGTCATGCCCAATTTTATGACCTTTTTGCCATGGTTGTTAAGTGAACCATGCAGTCATTAAGCAAATCCACTTTCCCCAATTGACTTTGCTTGTTGACATTCGACTGAGAAGGTCCCAAATGGCAATCATGTGACCCTGGGATGCTGCAGGTTGAGGACTACCAGTGCTAATTCAGTCCCTCATGTTGTTAAGATATTATAAGAACTATTTTTAGCAGCTTCAACTTTGAAGCTACGATTGTGCTTCAGAGTTTTTATCCTCTATGACAGATTTCATACATCATACTAAAGTCCTGTTTGCCACGCGGCTGCCATGGACACCTGGGAGACGAGCTCCAACTCTCCCGTCCAGTTTTGCATTGCTGTGGGACCCTGAAAACAGTTGAAAATCATCCTGTAGAGACGACCAGCAAGGAGGGGCCCTCACTGGATCATGGGAGAGTGGTAGCTCTCCTGCTGGAGCCAGCGAATCCCTCCAAACTGGCAGACGAAAGACCGGCCATAGAAATATGGCTCGTCACTAGGCTGCAGACAGCCAAAGTCACACTCACCATCTGGCAACTTCAAAGCATCATGGAAAGGACTGGGTGAGATCTACCTCTCTTAAATCCTAATTGCTTTCTGTACCTACACAAGCTGCTAAAGTACTTTCCCCCTTGTGGAGAGGGAAGGAGATTTCAGCCCTCTCTCCAGACACAGCGGTGACTGAAAAAATAACTGGATCCTAATTGAAAATCTATTTCTTAGAATTTGTGAATTAAAAGACACTTTATTTTCTATTTCCTATTTTTCTTCAATTTTTCTTCCCTATTTTTATGGAAGATCTGGGTTTTTTCTTTTAAAATAACCTGATTTTAACTGGATTTTTATCTTTCTAAAACTTGAGGACTAAAAAACTTCTTATTCTTATTGAAGATTTGGATTTTTACTTACAAAAAAGAAGTAAAATTGGAAAAAAGAGTATAAAAATTTTGGATTTTAAAAAAATCCTAAATGGTATGGCCGACATCTTGTGGCTAAACCTGATATTACAGCCTGTTATTATCTAAAAGAGACTTGGCTTGAAGCCCAGACTATAGATAAGACTTTTGTAACTTTGGCAATCAGCTGTGAGAAGCCCAGTTGTGTTGTATACTCAGTGATAAAAAATTTTTCATTCTCTGATTGTAAAGCTTCTAATTCACACCACTAAGAAAACATGGAGGAAGATCAGAAACAGATTTGATTTATGTCGAAAGCAATTCATGAAACTATTCTTAAAGCCACTGATGAAATAAGAGGCTACAGAAAAGAACAAGATGTCAGCCCAGATACACGAACCCAAAGTTTGATTACAACCAAAGAATTAACTATGCAGAATATAACAGAAGAAGAGGAGCAATCAAATACTATGATAGAAGATTCAACTGATCAACAAACAAAATTAACGGAAAATCCAGAAAAGGGATGGACAACACTGAAAATGGAAAAGACTTTCTATATAAACCAGAAGAAACCTGAGGATCAAGAAGGAGAACAGACCGAAGGGAAGATAAACATTTCAGGACAACTACGTCGAGAGAGAAAAATAAAGAGACAATTTGTTAGCCCCTCCAAAAAATGATGACTGGATGGCCTTTCCTATTTCAAACAATATATATAATAACAGAGGGAGATCTATACGATGATTTAAAAGCACAGATATGGAAGGAGAGTTGACAAAGAAAGAAAGCTAGAAGGCTGAAGAAAATTGGGCCTTTGATTTATTAGTGAGGATTAAAATAGACTATACTTGATTTGACAAGATATGTTCTTTGAATACTAAATTTTGTTATGAACTGAGATAAAGAAAACTTTGGTTATTTTAAAATTTGGAAATATAAATATTAAAAATTAAATTTGAATATTGATTTGTTTATAAAGGTCGAATGTAAAACTAAGATATATATATATATAAACTAAAATATATTGATAAATGTAATAAACATGTTTTAATTTAGCTGACATAATAAAAACTACTAGCTTAAATATGAGATAGTAGGCATTAAGAGAAAAAGAGAGGAAGTATTTCACGTTGAAACAAGAGAAAAATTGGTTACTAAATTTAAGACGTTTGGAAATTAATAGAAAATAAGAATGTTATACTGTATTATCAATTAGTTGATGTAAGATGGTGAGAAATAGAATATATCCAAATAGATAAGATGTGTATTCTGTATTACTTAAAACTTGGAAATGATAAATATTAAATGTTAAATATTAATGGGAAACTAACAATTGGGGAAATTAATTAGGACATTGATTGTCTATAAAGACTGAATGTTGAAATAATAAGGAGATATATAAGTGAAAAATTATTGATAAATGTAGGAATGTCATTTTTATTTAATTGATATAATAAGAATTGTATTAGTTTAAACAGGAGACAGTAAATACTAAGGGGAAAAGAGAGGAAAAATTTAATGTAGTAGCTTGAGACTTGTACTAAAGATACTTGTAAGTCATTGTATTATCGATTAACCCAGCCATCACATTGATTTTTAAATACTTAAATGTAAAACTAGAAAATCAATAAAACATTTTTTTTAAAAAAAGAAATGCCAGTCAGAGGATTTTGATACAGTAATTTAAATGCAACGACATATTGTGTGGCTGTTTTAACTTATCTTTTACAAAATAGGATCACTGAGGCTCCAAAATATATGTCATAGGAAAGAAAGGGAACTCTGCCTCTGACTCATTTTATTAGAGATTGCTGTTTTTAAACTCTATTTCTGTTTGCTTTCTGTGAAAACAGAGAACTGTGGGCATATCTAAAGTTTATTTTATTTTTCATTGCATTTTATTGTATCTTATTTAATTGTATCTTACTGGGCTGATGTTCATGCTTTAATAATACAGTAATAATAATAATAATAATAATAATAATAATAATAATAATAATAATAATAATAATAATAATAATAATAATAATAATAATAATAATAATAATAAAGTTGGAAGGGACCTTGGAGGTCATCTAGTCCAACCCCCTGTTCAGGCAGGAAACCTTATACCATTTCAGGCAAATGGCTGTCCAGTCTCTTCTTAAAAACCTCCAGTGTTGGAGCATTCACCACCTCTGGAGGCAGGTTGTTCCACTGGTTAATTGTTCTAACTGTCAGGAAATTTCTCCTTAGTTCTAGGTTGCTTCTCTCCTTGACTAGTTTCCATCCGTTGCTTCTTGTCCTGCTTTCAGGTGCTTTGGAGAATAGCTTGACTTCCTCTTCTTTGTGGCAGCCCCTGAGATATTGCAACACTGCTATCATGTCACCCCTCACCCTTCTCTTCATTAAACTACACATACCCAATTCCTGCAACCGTTCCCTATATGTTTTAGCCTCCAGCCCCCTAATCATCTTTGTTGCTCTTCTCTGTACCCTTTGGAAGAGCGGCGTCTGCCTACTTGAGGATTTAAAGCTCTGAAAAGAAAAAGAAAAATATAACTAAAATTAAATAATTAAAAATTGGACTTGCTCTTTTTGGACATTTGAGGTCCCAAAAAGTTCTTATTTCTATGGGGACCTACTTCCCTATCCAATTGCTAAGCTGAAAAAGAAAAAAGAAAAAAGAGGAAAAGTCTAAATTGGATAAAATACTTAACTGGAGCTTGGAAAATGATTCTGTATGCTACTAAGGACATCTTGTGGTGAAGCCTGGTACAGCAAGGAAATTTACTTTCTACTGTGAGACTTGGCTACAGACTGTTCTTGGTATTATCTAAAAAAGATAAGAATTTGAAACAGCTGGTGGAGAAAACAACTCCCAGGAATAGTGGAGGTGGACATTCACTGACTTTTATTAAAAATGTTGTTGTTGTTGTTGTTAGTTGCGAAGTCATGTCCGACCCATCGCGACCCTATGGACAACGTTCCTCCAGGCCTTCCTGTCCTCTACCATCTTCTGGAGTCCATCTAAGCTCACGCCTACTGCTTCAGTGACTCCATCCAGCCACCTCATTCTCTGTCGTCCCCTTCTTCTATTGCCCTCAATCTTTCCCAGCATTAGGCTCTTCTCCAGTGAGTCCTTCCTTCTCATTAGGTGGCCAAAGTATTTGAGTTTTAGCTTCAGGATCTGGCCTTCTAAAGAGCAGTCAGGGTTGATCTCCTCTAGGACTGACCGGTTTGATCGCCTTGCAGTCCAAGGAACTCGCAGGAGTCTTCTCCAGCACCATAGTTCAAAGGCTTCAATTCTTTGGCGCTCAGCCTTTCTTATGGTCCAGCTTTCACTGCCATACATTGCAACTGGGAAGACCATAGCCTTGACTATACGCACTTTTGTTGATAGGGTGATGTCTCTGCTTTTTAGTGTGCTGTCTAGATTTGCCATGGCTTTCCTCCCAAGGAGCAAGAGTCTTTTAATTTCTTGGCTACAGTCCCCATCTGCAGTGATCTTGGAGCCCAGGAAAATAAAATCTGTCACTACCTCCATTTCTTCCCCATCTATTTGCCAGGAATTGAGAGGGCCGGATGCCATGATCTTGGTTTTCTTAATGTTTAGTTTCAACCCAAGTTTTGCACTCTCCTTCTTCACCCGCAACAAGAGGCTCTTTAGTTCTTCTTCACTTTCTGCCATTAGAGTGGTATCATCTGCATATCTTAGGTTGTTGATGTTTCTTCCGGCAATCTTAATTACAACTTTTGATTCATCTAGCCCTGCCTTTCTCATGATGTGCTCTGCATATAAGTTAAATAGGCAAGGCGACAGTATACAGCCTTGCCGGACTCCTTTCCCAATTTTGAACCAATCAGTGGTTCCGTGTCCAGTTCTCACTGTTGCTTCTTAGCCCGCATATAGATTTCTCAAGAGACAAATAAGATGGTCTGGTATGCCCATCTCTTTAAGGACTTGCCAGAGTTTGTTATGATCCACACAATCAAAGGCTTTAGCATAGTCAATGAAGCAGAAGTAGATGTTTTTCTGGAACTCTCTAGCTTTCTCCATGATCCAGCGTATGTTAGCAATTTGATCTCTAGTTCCTCTGCCTCTTCGAAATCCTGCCTGTACTTCTGGTAGTTCTCGATCCACATACTGCTGGAGTCTAGCTTGTAGGATTTTAAGCATAACTTTACTAGCATGAGAAATGAGTGCAATGGTGCGATAGTTTGAACATATTATTAAAAATAGCCTCCACTAAAGAACTATCTGTAAACACCTTAGAAATGGAGGAATACTATCCACAACTTAATTATAAACTTATATTTGAAACAATCCTTGAAATTACTGAGCAGACGAAAGCTAGACTGAAAGACAAAGGTGCCAGCCTAAACTTACAAAATGAAGCCCTGATTCCAACTAACGAATTTATAATACAAAAAGCAACAGAAGAGGAAGAAATTAATACCAAGACAGAGGACTTTAAAGAACAACAAGTACAATCTATTGAGAACTTTGATAGCCAAACCCTGATCTCAACTATATAACCTGCAACTCAAAAAACAACACAAACTGAAGAAAACAACATTAAGATGGAGAGCTCTAAAGACTTACAACCACAACTTACTGAAAATTTAGACAACCATACAACAACTACAACACCGGACATGACCTCTCACCCAAGCCAGATGATACTGGAAGAAGAAAAGACCAGACTGAACTGATGACAAATATACTGACCCGAACATAGAAACTTGAACTATTAGAGCAGCAATTTAATGACTACAAAGGGGCTGGGTTCCTTTGAAAAATTGACAACTGGATGGTCTCCCTTGATTCAAATAACATGTGTAGGAATGAAGGGAGATACATATGAGGACTTAAAGGCACTGGTAGGGAAGCCTGTCTGGCACAAAAAGAAAGCCAGAATTAGATTTTTTTTTTAAAAAAAGGTTTTACTTTCTTTCTTTATCTAGAATGGAAGAGCCTAAAATTTCACTTAATGGGTCAAGGGGAGACTTTGAAAGATCTTATTTGATTTAATATTTAGGATTTAGACTTACAAGGGAAAATAAAATTACCTATATAGAATATAGTTTTGAATTATAATATGGAAGTTGGGTTGAGATAATAAAGGATACCTTACTAATGAGGTACTAGGATGACAAATAGAATATATTTGTGAAATATATTTGTGAAATAAAATAAGAATGTATCTAACTATGTAATATGTGTACTTTAGATATGACAACCATTACTTAATGAAATAGGGGAAATTTGGGTCACCCGAAACTTAAATACTATGGATCTTAAAGGCTAAATTGGAGCATTGTAACTGAAAATGGGTACAATTTTAAAAAACAGGACATGATAACTATAACTAAAAATATATTGATAAATATCTTAAATGGTTGTGCTATAACTAGAAATGTATTAACCTGATTGTGACATAGTAATTATGAGAAACAGAGAGGAAATTTTTAAATGATTTAACCTGAGATAGGCACAAATGATTTTGTTACTGGACTACTGTTTACCCAATCACCACATTGCTTTCTAAACATTTTGATATTTTGATGTAAGGTTGGAAAACTAATAAAACTTGGTGTTGTTTTTTTTAAAGAAACACTCTGACCGTTGTCTAAATCAGGGTTTTTAAACCTTTTCACACATTGTACCACTTTTAGGATATGGCAATATCCGAGTATCACCAGTCGCCTAGCAAGGTGTCAAAAACTTTACACCCCTCCCCCAAAAGGAAAAAAGTGATAAAGTACAGGTAGTCCTCGACTTACAACAGTTCACCTAGTGACTGTTCGAAGTTACAACGGCACTGAAAAAAGTGACTTATGACCATTTTTCACACTTATGACCGTTTCAGCATTCCCCGGGTCACGTGATTTACATTTTGATGCTTGGCAACTGATTCATATTTATGATGGCTGCAGTGTCTCAAGGTCATGTGATCCCCTTTTGCAACCTTTTGACAAGCAAAGTCAATGGGGAAACCAGATTCAACCTTTTATACCAGGGGTGTCAAACTCAATTTCATTGAGGGCTGCATTAGCATTGTGGTTACTATGGGGGAGGGGTCCTTCCTTTTTTCCTTTTTCCCTCCCAACCTGCCTCCCTCCTTCTCATTCCCATCTCCTTCCTTCCTTCCTTCCTTCCTTCCTTCCTTCCTTCCTTCCTTCCTTCCTTCCTTCCTTCCTTCCTTCCTTCCTTCCAAAGGGCTGTCAGGGCTCAGCAGAAGCACCAGGATCAGCGCCTGGAAGAAAGATAATTAAATCCACCCACCAAATCATCGTTTCACAGCCTTAGGGCTATGCAAAATGTGGCTTTTTGGAAACTCAGCCTCTACAAAAACTTTTGTTTTGTTTTGTTTTTACATCTCAGGCACTGTTAGGGCTTTGTGGCAGCTTCATTCTTCAATGCATCTGGCCAATATTTAAGAATACAGCCCCAAACCTCTTACGCAAACACAATGCATCATGTCAGTTGTAAGACAAATAACATGAGCAAGCATTTTATTTCCTCCCTGGATACAATTCCTGCAGCTGCAGAAAAAGCAGCAAAAATAGAAAAAAGAGAGAATGTGCATTTTATTAATGGAAAACAAAGGAACAGTGTGTGACTCAGACTTAAGGGGAAAAAATAGGCTAAAAATAAATTTAAAAAGACACATCACAACAATGTATTTTCTGCCATGGAGCAAGTTTCAAATTGACTCCAGAGTTCAGAGGTCTTAAACCAGGGGTAGGGAACCTTGGCCCTTTTATGACTTGTGGACTTCAACTCCCAGAATTCCTGAGCCGGCATGGCGCAGCTTGGAAACCTCTCCCTTTCCCCTCAGCATGGCTGGCTCAGGAATTCTGGGAGTTGAAGTCCACAAGTCATAAAAGAGCCAAGGTTCCCCACCCCTGTCTTAAATGGTTGCTCTGCAGGAGTTGCATCCCATCAGGGAAGCTGAGCCAGGAATTTATTAAGGCTTTGGAAACGGGTGTTTGTAAACAGGCCAAAGCTGACAGCCGCTCTTTGCTAAACTTTTTCCAAAGAAAACAATGTTGCAAAAAGAGAAACCAGTGAAGGAGCCAAATTTTTTCCTTCAACCTTCTCCAGAGGAAAGAGGAACGCAGCATCTGCCAGGCGTTTTTTCTCCAAATTGGGCATCCAAAGCAAAGGGAAAAAACTGCTGTGGAGTTTTGAAAAACTGCCAGGGTTGCTGCACCCGAAATGAAGTGCCCTGTGCAGCACAGCCTCATCCCACACATCTGCTGTGACGCCCGGCCACTTACTTGTCCAAAATGAAGTACAGGTTGAAGCCCCCATAGCAGGCGGCAACCCCTCCTCTCGCTGCCCCCCTTGTGCATCCCAGGGGACCATCAGGGTGGCCAGGAAGAGCCACTGCAAGCCCCGGGGAAGAGGTCTCTGCACTGCACGAGCCATTCCCGAATCCAGGCAGCCCAAGGTGGCAAAGGTATCAGGGCTCTGCTCCTCCCAAGCTCCTTCAGCATATGGCCAGGCGGCAGTGGTGGCTTCTCAGGGGATCAAATCCTCACGTTCAGAAAGGAGGGGAAAAGACTGTCTGGAGGTGGGGTTTTTGGGGGGAGGGTGGTTTCAGATTTCCCTTCTGCTCTCCTTTCCCTCCGGTCTGTTTTCAGGGACGCCTGTGCCTTGCACTTCCAGCACAGCGCAGCCGAGCCTGCCACTGTTGGCCAAGTGATTGGCAACTTCCAGTTCCCATTTCTTTGTTTTGCCCCAGATTTGGGGAACATGGAAACCACATTCCCCCACCTGCCCCCTTCCCCGTGAAGGAAAGAGTTGGGATCTGGCACTGATCCTAGCACTTCTGCTGAGCCCCGAAGAAGCACCAATCAGAAGAAGCGCCAATCAGAAGAAACGCTGACCAGCTGGAGCCTGGTGCTGATCCTCGCATTTCT